>NC_083415.1:48364270-48672155 GCF_020745735.1 Hemiscyllium ocellatum
TTGGAGTGCCAACTCAAGGCTGGGGAAGTAACAGTGGGAGTGATTGACAGACTGTCAGTTTCAGGAATACAGTTTGTTCTTGGGAATGATTTAGCAGGATCCAAGGTGGGAGTCACACCCCTTGTTGTGGAGAAGCCAAAGGGAGACCAGGGAACTGAGGAGTTAAAAAATACACTGGAATTTTTCCAGACTGTGTCGTAACAAGATCCCATTATCATACGTCACAGCACGAAGCAAAAACTAAAGAGAAAGATGAAGGAGTTGAGATTCAGTTAGCAGACACCCTGTTTGATATAATGGTGCAGGAAAAACCTGAACAAGCAGAGGGTCAGGCAGAAGTGTTTCGTTCTGAAAGACTAATGGCCTTACAACAGAAAGAAGAGACAACAAAATATATATATAGGTGCACACTCAGAAAAGGAGTCAGAATATATTCTGGAGAGTTATTATCTTAAAGGTAGAATCCTGAGATGAAAATGGAGACTACAGCAGGTTAGTGCAGAGGAGAAATGGGCAGAAGTGCACTAGATTGTGTTGCCAGTAGCATGCGGACAGGAAGTGTTACAGGTAACACATGAATTACCAGTAGGAGGTCATCTAGGTGTAAGGAAGACTCAGGCTAAGATTTAGATGTCATGGAGTTTGATGTACCTCAAAATATGTTAAACAATGAGGAAGTTCTTGAGGAGTGGGATAGATTAGTGAACTATCTGTCTCAGGAGCAAAGGACTCAGCTGAAAGGTACATTGCAGCAGCATGAGGACATCTGCAAGAATAAGATGGGGAAGACTAATGCAATTGTGCATGAGGTAGAAGTAGAGAATGCTGTTCTGATAAAACAACACCAGTACAGGCTTAATCCTTTCAAAGCCAGACAGGTCCAGAAGGAACTGGATGCAATGTTCAATGAAGATATCATCGAACTGAGTCAGAGTGAGTGGAGTTCGCTCACCGTGTTAGCTCCCAAACCTGATGGGACTCGACGACTTTGGATGGATCATTGGAAGGTCACCACTGACACAAAATCCCACTCATACCCAGTACCAAGATTGGAGGACTGCATAAAGAAAGTTGGACAAGCCAATAACATCACAAAGGTGAACTTACTACAGGTACCTTTATCAGAGAAAGTGTAAGAAGTTTCTGTGTTTGCAACCGCAAAGAATCTATATCAATTCAAAGACTCATGAGCAGAGTTGTGCTGGGTTAACAAACTGTGCAGTCTCTCTGGATGATGCAGTGATCTTTAGTAATTCATGGAAAGATCACATGCAGAGCTCTTTAAACGATTAAGAGAAGCAAAACTGGTAATAAACATAAAGAAAACAGAATTCATGAACGCAGAGGTGATGTTCTTGAGACATAACATCGGCCATGGAAGGCTGACCACACGGAATGCCAAGACAAAGGCAATTGAGGAATTTCCATGACCAACCTCGAAGAAAGAGGTGCTCCAATTTTTGGGACTAAGTGGACTCTACTGGAAGTTCGTTCCAAACTTCAGCACTGCTAACAAATTTACTGAAGAAGAATGCAAAATTTCAGTAGACAGAACAATGTCAGGAGGCATTTGACAATTCAAAAGCAGTATTAACCACCACTGCACCAGTTTTAGCTACACCAAAGGTTTTGAAGCCCTTCAAAGTTGCAATCGCTGCTCGCGGTACGGGGGTTGGAGCTGTACTGCTACAGGAAGATGATGATGGAATTGAATGGCCAATTGGCGACTTATCACAGAAACTCAACACCCACCAGAGAAAATACTCTACTGTAGAAAAGGAATTATTGAGTTTGGTACTGGCCTTACAAATTTTAACGTTTATATGACTAACAATGAGTTAGAGACAGTTGCATAGACGGATAATAATCCTCTTACATTCTTGGAATGATTTAAAGACAAGATTATGAGACTATTTCATTGGAGTCTTATGTTACAGACTTTTAATTTACAAATTGTACATGTTGCTGGTTGTAAAAATGAAATAATAGATACGTTATCATGGATTTAAAGAATAAAGTATAGGTAAGGTTGAACAGATTCCAATTTTATCTACGTGTGTGTGTGTGTGTGTGCAGAAATTAATATGAACTTAGATTAATGTCTAATGTATTTCATTTTAATGGAGTTAAGAATTAGAAGAAAAAAATGAAGACGTCTTTTCATTATAATGGGTCTTTTTTTCTTAAGGGGGGGTGTGTTATGAAGTTGAAGGTATGTACTGTACCTTTAAGAGAGAGTGACTGCTGTTCTGCACTGAGAACTGACAAGCATCTGTCATCTGACAGCTAGCAGTCAGAATGTACTGGAAAATTGAAAATATGTGACATTTGGCTTTGAAATAGATACCTGAGTTGGTTGCTTTTTTGACAACAATTTGAATTTAACCAATCAGTTTAAATTATGCCCCAGGATACTAAAACCCAATCGAGTTTGAATTCATTGTTTTTGCTAACCTTGAACCAATGAGATGATCCAATGTTTGTGGTATAAAAAAAGCAGGCATTTTGAAAGTCAGATAAAAAGTAAGTGCCATTGTGAAAGACTGCTATTCAAAACACTTTCTACACTTTCTTATGTATGAAATGTCTTTGCAAGAAAAGACAGAATATGACCCAGGGAGATCTTCAGCTGAAAGAAGAAGGACATCGGAGATGACAGCCACTGTGTGTTTTGAAATTAAGTTGATGTAATTTTAATAAGTGTTATATTGCAACAGTATATTATTAGAGAGTTGGAGGCAGATAACAAGCAATTAAGAGATGGGTGCTAGGAGATGTTAATTGTTGTTGTTTAATGTTCACTTTTAAAGTTAAAGAATAAAGTGATCTTATTTTATTTAAGAGTAGAATTTGGGAGTTCTGTTGAGAGATTATGAGGCGAGGATTTTGGGTTAATTAACAGAAGGGTTCACTGCCGTGTCATAAAACAGCCTTCAGAATTTAACATCGAGTTCAACAGATTCAGAGCATGAACACTCTTTCTATTTTGATTATACTCCCTTCTTCCCTTTCTGTTTTGTTTGCATGAGTTTGCTTTCAACAGAACTGACCCATTTTCCATTATTCAAAACTACCATTAACACCTATTTTGTAAGTCTCCTCTACAAACTCTGGCACCCCTTTGTCCTTTGATCTGGGCACCCTCACCATCTATTCCAACCACTCCTCCTTCCCCTTTTATCAACAGTAGAAAAACCATAATTTCCAATCCTTTTCAGGTCCAAACATGAGCCATATCAGACTGAAAATATTGATTTTCTTTTTCTACAAATGCTGCCAGGCTTGTTGAATTTCTCAGCACTTTTTGTTTTTTATACTTATTCATGACATGTCCTAAATTTAATTTCACAATTTAGGTAAATAACCTCTGTATGAAAACATGCGTAGCAGAGATCTGCACAGTTTGTTCTTCTGTGCTACATTTTCATAGGATAATTCATTTTTGCTGGAGTTGGTTGTGTTTAAACTGCTGAATTTTATTGCAAAACAAAAGTCTTGTTTGTAGAGAAAATGAGGACTGCAGATGCTGGAGATTAGAGTCGAGAGTGTGGTGCAGCCGGTCAGGCAGCATCTGAGGTGCAGGAGAATTGACATCTCGGGCATAATTCCTGATGAATGGCTTATGCCCGAAAAGTCAATTCTCCTGCTCCTCGGATGCTGCCTGACCTGTTGTGCTTTTCCAGCACCACACTCTCGACTCAAGTCTTGTCTGTGTCAGCTGTAATAAAGATTAATTGCTATATCAATTGGGCTGTGTGCTGAGTGGGATACTGATTGGATGGCATTTGCATAGGTAGAATGAACAGCGTGGATATTTTTGGCAATAAATACCTCCATCAGCCTCCTTAAACAAAAGGATCCCACCACCACAATAGATATTGGACTTTGCATCTATATGACACAGCTGGGCACCTGAGTTCCCCCATAAAGTGCTATCCAGGAAACACTGGAGACCTGCAAAACCCAGGGCCCACTCTGCTAGGTTATTGACTGGACTTACAACAGGATAAAAATAGAATCTTGAAGAATATTTGAAACCCTGAATCTACCACGAAGCACATTGTAATCGGCAATGATTAAGCATTTTGATGTTGATCTAATTAATGTCACAGATTAAAATGCCAAGGACAGGACAGGACAGTAAACTATCTGGAAACCCATGGTTGCAATTGGCGGAATGGGTGCCTAACAATTGTTGCTAATGCAAACTGCTGTTCTTAAATAAATGTGTTGCAATGACTCTAGCTGCTGTTTCATTGAATTAGCTATTCTGGTTAAGCCAATGTCAATTTGGTCATTTTAAATACTTCCAGCTGAAAATTGCAGCATAATTCTCTAAGAAAGGTTTAACATTTCTTAGAAAAAAGTAAAGGCCTTTTGTGGATTGAAAAATTTTCCCCTTTTCACCTCACTTTCCTGTTTCTGTCCATTTTGGCATTCATCTGTATTGCCATTGTTAAACAACAGTAGTAAATAATTCTCTCAGTTGGGAAACTGAGGGATAACATTCCAAAAACCCATTCAATGCTCCTTGGACTTCAATTTTACTGGAGAGAACCTATTCTGTTTGCTTGTTATTGTATAAACTCACTAACCGTGATATTGGGATTTGATTAAAATGATTACCTATATATTATTTATAAGTTTCTTGACTAAACATAAAGTACAAGAAATGTTATATAGTAAATAATTCAAACAATTGGATGGTGAACTGCACATACTTTTGGAATTATGGAAGTTTGTGAGATTAGGTTGGATAATTTATTGTAATCATAATAGAGTCATGTTACTTAACTCCAATACTCTTAGTCAAACTCCTAGAAGTGAGCAAGGTCAATTATTTAAGAGCAGATATTTCATTAACACTTATGATTCACTTTTGAAGTAGTGGGCTATCCATCTCCAGCAGTTTTTATTACGAACACAGTAACCTGGGTAGGTGGCAGTAAGGTTAACTATGGTCTTTGGGTATGCACTGATCATTGGAGCAAACAAAACAAAAAGGCATGCAGTACGTCTGGGGCTGCAGCTGGGTTTATTTGGATCATTTCTGTCTCCAAATCAGAAGGCTCAAGCAAAATTTGAGAGGTAGATCAATATTCTGACTTTTATACTTTATCAATAATTGTAAAAGTAAGGCAATGTCATGAAAATTACAAATCAAAGTGTTATATTTCTGGTAGTCAAGAGTGTTCAACGTCTGATGGAAGTCTATAGGTTTGGTGTTATTTCTCCAGAAATCCATGGGAAGAAGCAAGTTGACATTATCCAATGTTTTCTTTAGAACTAAATCCTTTCTGATTCACCATTATCCTCACTATGGTGCACTTGAATTCAATCTCCAGTAAAGTTCAGCCTCTACTTGTGTCTGAAGGGTCAAGGTGCATAATTTTTAGTATCCATTTTGAAATTCACCGATGCGGGTATCAGCCTTTGATTCAATGTGAAATGCTTTGGACACTCTGAGAATGTGAATGGTATATATAAATACAAGTGCTTACTCTTTTGAAATAAATATGCTCACGTCTTGCCAGCTTTCATATTATCCTGGTACAATACAGACATACATTTAACAATATCTGATGCTACTTTTAATAATTTATGTATCTGTCTTCCCAGATGTTTTGTCCTCTTAAGGCTAATATCTTTATGGTTTGGTCTCAAATTTTATTCCATATTTCTCCAGAAATTAACTTGATTGTTCGTATTATGTTAAAAGAACTATATAAACACAAAATGTTATGCTTTATTGAAGTTGATGTGTCAGTTGTTTACACCCACCATCTGAGCTTGCTTATGTCTTCTTTGTATTTTGTTGCAATCTTGATCTTTAGGAGCACACAGGCACAGTACGATAAGATGCCAGAAGCCTGGGGAATGCCTTTGAGGTAAACTTGGTGAGTTCTTACAAAGTTCTCTGTACAAAATAAATACAGAAGCCACAATGTGTTGGAGGTGAAGGAATGAGAATGAGTTCAGTGATGGAGTGGTGATAAACCAAACTATTCTGGATGTTGTTGAGGTTCTTGGTTGTGTTAGGATTTATCCTGAGCAGTGAAGGGTATTACATCAAAACTTGAGCTGAGGTTTGCAGATGGGGAAAGGGCTTTGCATGGTCAGAAGGTCAGCCATTAATTGCAGAATTGTTGTACTGCTTTTATTTGTATGGCTAGGACAGGGACATTTCTGATTAATGATCACCCCATGCTACCAGAGATTTAATCGCAATAGTGTCAATGAAAATTGGAGCAAGTGTTGAAGCCTTTTTTTTTGTTTGGAATTCCTGTTGTCTAGTAGCTATGTGATACAGATCTCACCTGTTAACTGTCATAAATGTTTTGTAGATTTGAAATAGGCTGCATTATTAGTAGAAGAGTTGTGGTTAAGAATAATCACCTGTGAACAGCCATACCCTAACCTTATGATGGAGGGAAGAACATTGATTAAACAGCTGTAGATAAGCCTGAGGATGTTATCCTGACAAACCTTGCCACAACTTGTTGAGATCCCTTGAAGAACTGTAACTATTATCTTTTGTGTCACTTTTAATGGGTTGGTGGTCCTTTTAAATTTTGTTTTGAGGATTATTTGACCCCATTCTTTGTTGAATGATATCTGGTTGTCCAACATAGTTCATCTCATCTCTCAATATCGGGATTAAGGTTGTGAGGGTGTATGGAGACAAATACTGCTGGCTGAACCCAAACTGAATATTGGTGAGCAGATTATTGAGGAGAAATTGTTGCTTAATGGAGTTATTAGTGGCTTCTTCCTTCCCTTTTGTCAGAGTGGAAATAAATCATTGGAATATTGGTTAGATGAGGTTTATCCTGCTTTCTGGGAATAGGGTTTATATCTCAAATAAATCTAATAACATGCCTTGCCAGGGAGCATGGCAACCACCAAATGTCCCAGTATAAAAATATGTGTAGATAGAGAACTAATTTTCTGCACATATTATATTGTGTTTGTACCTGTGCCATTAGCCCAAAGAAACAGACATTCAAATTTTACAACAGTGCCTTTGAAAATAATTTTGGCTGCATATCACAGCTTCTGCAGCTTTGGAACATGATGTGGGCATGCAAGGGTTGCAGATTTTGAAAAACAGCCCATTGTTGCTCTTGTGGCATACTTGTTGGGTAACTTTGCAAACCTGTTTCACCTGGGAGCCTTCTTGTAATATGTAAGGAGTTCATTCCTTACTTGGTGTAGAAGGGTCAATGGTCCATCAAGTGACCACTGCAGGGCTCTCCAAAATCAAATAACATTCTGGTTTTATGAATAGTACTTATGTGGACCATACATACCCTGTGCTAATAGCATCATCAACTCTATTATTCTCTCAATAGTGGAATGCCATTGAAGTGAGGTGTCCATTGCACAATTGAATCTCATCAGAAATTGAGCAGTGGGTGCTAATTGCAGCAGGAGGGTATAGGCGGATGAAGGAATATAGGCAAAAGTGTGGACTGCAGATGCTGGAGATTAGAGTCAAGATTAGAGTGGTGCTGGAAAAGCACAGCAGGCCAGGCAGCATCTGAGGAGTATGAAAATCGACATTTCTGGCAGGAACCCTTCATCATGAAGGAATATGACATGATGTTTGCATAACAGTAGGGGCTGCCACTCACCATGAATGGGATTACAATTACCAGCGGACAGTCAATGCAAAATTGGTACAGTCTGGAAGTGAATTGAATAATGGCTACGAAAGTCTGAATTATATGTGTTAAATGGTGTAACTGACACAGGGAAAAGTATCCAAAAGAAAGCTCATTTCCCAGAACTATTTATTAATGTACGCTTGCAGAAAGGAATGCTTGCTTTCATTTTCCACAATTGACCTTTTGTATACTGAAAGCTCACTGTAGTGCCGCCAATATTTCTGACAGTTAAAAATGTACAGTACTTTGGAAAGGGAAGAATCTCAAGCATCTCTCAATAAATCTGTTTTGAATCATAAAACACAATGTATTTTTCATCATTAGCGACAATATCATTAATGGTAATTCAGAAGGTTATAGAGAACTGTTTCTACTGGGAGAATAGCTCGTGTTGATTTGTGACTTGAGTCACATTCTTGTTAGGTGGGTAAAAGTTCGCTCAGCAATTCAAAGTCAAACACTGGCACAGATGGAAAGCAATGAAAACAATTCTGAGGACCCAGAAGCAGTTGCTGTACAGTGAGAGAGGAGGAAATGCAAATATTGTCATCTTGGGAAAAGATCAAATGCAGCCTTTCAATAGACAATGGGAGACATTAAAGGAGATCAAAGAGAGGAAAAAAATATCATTCTGAAGGTTTTCATTTCTGAAGGCATGAATTTTTCAGGCTAGTTGTAACCTTCTATTGAAACAACGTTCAACTTTATATGTTCTTTAATCCATTAAAACGAGGCTACATTTGCCACCTCCAAATCCAAGACGGTACAGCAGAGCATGCATCACATTTAGTGAGCTCCGTTTGGGTTCTGATGATCATATAAATTCTATTAAAGGCTCTAATAATAAACATCTCTGTGACATAACTCAAAAATACTTAGAAGGATAAATTTGTTTTTTGATTTCTATTTCTATTTTAGTCTGTTCCAGACATCTTAATCAGTAAAGCACTGCTTCGTCCCAAAAGTAAACATGCAGCAAATTTGTGTACAGTTTAATTAGAACTGGGAAGGGCCAACTCAAGTAGCTAGCAATGAACTGATATGGAAAAATAATGTTATTAAGTTTAAAGACATTTGCTTTTATTCAGGTAATTGTTAAGTTGTATATTAATTAGACAATTTCTTTTATACAATTGATTAGTGCAAGGCAAAAAGCTTCATTAATAAGTGGGTTTTTTTCAGCAATACTCAAGTTCTGCCTTATCAAAAGGAGCTATCTGTAGTTGTTGTAAGAGAGAATGGGTACTCTGAAGTAGATGCTTGGACAGAATGAACCTTTTATGCTGGGCAATATATCTTTTGAAAATGCTTAATAATCAACTTTTTAAACTTCATCTTGTGATTTGTAGTTTTAGTGATGCATTATGTTAATACGGTTTTAGACAACAAAGCTAATGTTAATGCGGTTTTAGACAAAGGTCCCCTAAATAAAGCAATCTCTGATGAAATTCTGCAAGTAAAAGTCAGGAAGACAGGCGATTTGAATGAAATTGGATATTAGCATGGGTACAAAATACAGGGGGTGAATTCTTTTGGGGTCAGTTAGGGAGTGGATCCATCTTTACAGGTGCTCTATGGAAACCAATCAAAGTCATGAAGCACTGGGTGCAATAAACCTGACAATTCTGCATCTGGGACTCTCTGAAAAGTTTCTTAAATGTAAGCTCTGGGCTCTTGTGGCATAGTGCCCCTGCCTCTGAGCCAGGATACCAGGGTTCAAGTCCCAACTGCTCCTGACATGTGTAATGATATCTTTGAGCAGGTTCATTAAAAAATATCTCAAATCTGAGTTAGAGTCAAACTTCAAATAGTTTCAACTTGTGTATCTGAATAGTTAGAAGGATCATGGTGTGCTGTAACTCCTGGGTAATGATAAAACCGAGAAGACACACACGCACACTCCTCAAACATAATCATTCAGCTGAATAACCCCAACTGCCAACCACCAGTCTCCATGACACAGCACCAGGCAGCCACCGGTAATCATCCTGCCACCTGAGCTATGCGATCACAGACCTGCTATCCCATCACATCACCCACTTACCTGCTACCTTCCATCACATGAGGAGCAGGCCTGATGAAGACCTTGAGCAGGCAGTCAGAGACAGAGTTGGAGCTGACTTGTAAGTAATTTGTCTTTCTGCTTTCTGATCTCCAAGTTAAAGTATAAAGTATAAAGTCTTGACAGGACATCTCGACTGCATGGAATACCCATCCTGTGTCTCATGGAGAGTCATGAAAATTCACTGTAGTCTGGATGAACATGTGTGTGGGAAGTTTTTCTCACTGCAAAAATATCAGCTCCAGATTTTGGAACTCAAATGGTGGTTGGAGTCACTACAATGAATCAGTGAAGCTGAGAATTACTTTGGATAATATGCTTTGCAAAGTGATCACACTGCAGATTAAGTTCAGGCCAACAGAGAGAGAGAGAGGATGGTTGCCCAAGTCTACTTCATTTATAACTGGTTTTCGAATTTGGCTACTGGTGATGGCATAATTTCATCGAGTTCATAAGAACATAAGAGCATAAGAACCAGGAGGAGGAGTAGGCTGCCCATCCTGTGAGCCTGTTCCATCACTCAATAATCATGGCTAACCTCTTCTTGGACTCAGCTCCACTTACCTGCATTTTGACCACATCCCTTAATTCCTTTATTTTTCAAAAAAGTATCTACGTTAACTTTAAAAGCAATTACTGAAGTAGCGTCAACTACTTCCCTGGGCAAGGAATTCCGCAGGTTAACAATCCTCTGGGTGAAATTCAGAAAAAATTTACGAGTAAGTTGCCAGGGTTATAGAGTTTAAACTATTGTGGAGAGGCTGAATAAACTGGGGCAATTTTTCCTGGGGCATCAGAGGCTGAGAGGTGACCTTACAGAGGTTTATAAAATCATGAGGGGCATGAATAGTATAAGTACACAAGGTCTTTTCCCTGGGATGGGGTCTCCAAAACTGGAAGGCATCGATTTAAGGCAGGAGGGGAAAGATTTAAAAGGGACCGAAGGGACACCTTTTTTATGCAGAGGGTGGTGTATGTAAGGAATAGGTTGCTAAAGGAAGTGGTGGAGGGCAGTATAATTACAAAATTTGAACGGCATCTGGATTGGTTTATGAATAAGAAGGGTTTAGAGGGAAATGGGACAAGTGCTGGCAAATGGGACTGGATTTATTTAGGATATCTGGTCGGCATGGGGGAAATTGGACTGCAGAGTCTGTTTTGGTGCTGCATACTCTCCATGACTCTGTGAATATAACAAGAACCACACAAGTAGCTTAGTCCCATCGGCAGGTGCTATGGAGAAGAATGCAAGACCAATGGAAGTAGACTATTCTGTAGTTAAGGGAGCAGTAAGGCATTTCTGTGGTCATTGACGTGACTCCAGGATGACTAAACAAAAGCAAAATATTGCGATTGGAAATCTGAAATAAACAAGAATGCTGGAGAAACTCATCAGGTGTGGCAGCATCTGTGGACAGAGAAACAGAGTTAATGTTTAAAGACTGGCATGACTCTTCTTCTGATCTCCTTGATGAAGAGATCAACTGTAGGCAAAAGGCAAGAGGGAGGGGTCCATGTGGAGGAGATGTTTTAGGGATGAATGAAAGGGTCTGTGTGGCAAGGAGACAACTCCTGTCCAACGAAGTGGTCACAGACAAAGATGACTGAAGAAGAGTTCAACTTCATGTCATAACCACAATTCATTGAGGTGGAGGTACAAAGGGATAAAACTAAATCCTTTCTTGGGTACAGGTCATTCAGCATCAGAAAGAGGAAAGCCAGAGGATATAAATGGCAAGAAATGGGAATAGATGAAAGGATGGAGTTGGAGGGAAGGGGAGGGAAAGAATGATTTAGAGGGGCATCAGGGTCCTTGAGTATTCAGAGCTTATGCTTTTCAACAACTGAAAGTTCTTAATAAGTACTTTGCATTGGTATTCACAAGGAGAAGAACATGAATGATACTAAGATCAGGGAGGGATATGTTGATATTCTCGGCACTATTAGGAAGGAGAAGGCATTGGATATCATAAAAATAAATTCAGACAGTTAAGTCCCTAGGGCTTAATATGATCTATTCCAGATACTGAGCGAGGCAAAGGAGGGAATTGTTGGGGCCTTATCAGAGATCTTTGCATCCTCTTTAGCCACAGGCAAGATCCCAGAAGACTGGACAACAGTCCAGGTTCTTCTTTTGTTTCAGAAAGGCAACAGTGATATTCCAGGAAATTATTGAACTGGAGAGCTTTACATCAGTGGTCAGAAAATTATTGGAGAAGATTCTCAGGGACAGGATTTACTTGCATTTGGAAAAGAATGGACCGTTTAGGGATAGCTAGCACAGCTTTATGCAGAGGAGGTCTTCGGTAACAAATTTGATTAATTTGTTTGATGAACATAGGATGGTGAATGTTAACTAAATGGACTTAACTAAAACATTTGACATTGCGTGTGGGTCCAGAAGATTAAGTCACCTGGGATCCATGGTGAGTTGATAAGTTGGATATGAAATTCATGTAGTTGTAGAAGTCAGGGGGTATTTATGGAGGGGGTGTTTTTCCGACTGGAGGTCTATGACCAGGTTTATTGTTACATGTACAGTGATACCCGAGTACAGTGAAAAGTTTACAAAGTTGCCATTTCCAGCACCACCTTAGGTACAGTGATACCTAGGTACAAAATCTTAGGTATAAATTTGAAAAATGAAGAAACAAAGCTAACAGATCAGCATTACATTCCTCATAAAGCTAGGTACAATGATACTTGGATACAAAATCTTAGGTATAAGTTGAAAAACAAAGGAATAAAGGTAAAAGTTCAGCATTACAGACCTTCTAAAGCAGAGAGTCCACGCTGGACTTCACCTTGAGGCCAGGTGTCTGCACTGGGCCTCCTCAAGGCTTGGAGTCTATATGGTCTGTGCTGGCTCAACTCTCCACCACCGATTCTGTCTAAGGAAGGGAGGTAAGCAGGGGGAAAAGAAGAAAGAGAAAAAAAAATGAGGACAAAAAAACAAAGAAACAGATAGAGTGGATGAACTCTGGCTTCGATCTGCGTCGCCATCTTGGACCATGGGCTGAAAATGTAGCAGGTCTGATTGGTAAAGTTGTAGACAACATGCAAATTGATGGAGTTGTGGATAGTGAAAATTGTCAAAAGATACAGCAGAATATAGGTCAACTGGAAAATTGACCAGAGAAATGGCAGATGGAGTTTAATCAGTTTAATCATCTCATGTGTAATAGTGAGCTCTGATGGCCAGTGCGCATCACTGCATGAAAAGTAGAGATCAAAGTTGATTTCAACTGCCATGTTTTTATGTAATTCACGATTCTGCGGCTTGCTGTAATACTGCAATGAATGCTGACGGCATTGTTTTGGCTACAAGAGCTTCATGGTGGAGGATGCAATGGGGATGTAAAGGTCAGGATTTTGCTCTTTCACTTTACTGACAATTCCTTTGACTTTCCCTATCACGGAAGCTGCTCTGCTATTACACATGATCCAGGTAAGCCTGTTTTCACTCAAGGAGGTATCAGTATCCTGAAATATTTCTTCACCAGTTACAAAAGTAAAACTTCTCCTGAAGGGAGTTCTTATCAGCATACTGAACGTTAGCCAGTAGCTGGCAGTGTTCACTTATATTGGTGAACTCATCAATCTGCAAAGCAAACCTCCTACTGATAGGTAACTTCTCTTTTAGCACTTTCTCAATACCAGCTGACATGTTACTAATTTGCCATTTCATTGTACTATCAGAGCATGGAATTTTGTTGATCCCTTTTGCAGCAACAGTTTCTGACATCACATCTAAGACTTTCTGCACACAAGCATGATTAAGATTTCTACATTGGTATGTGGCGTCTTTGATTTCTGTTACAAGTTCAGTCATTTTCACCTTCTGAAGGTATTTGATAAGGTACTACACATTGGGCTACTTAATAAGAGACCAGGGTGTCGGATGTAGTATATAAGCAAGGTTAGAGGACAGGAAAAAAGTGAGAACTGCAGATGCTGGAGATCAGACCCAAAAAGTGTGGTGCTGGAAAAGCACAGCTGGTCAGGCTGAGTAACAGGAGAGTCAATGTTTCAAGCATAAGTTCTTCATCAGATTAAAGACCTTATGCTCAAAACGTCAACTCTTCTGCTTCTCCGATGCTGCCTGACCACTTAGAATACAGGTCACCTAATAGACAAGGTCAGAAGTCAGACGACGTCAGGTTATAGCCCAACAGGTTTATTTGAAATTACAAGTTTTCTGAGCATTGCCTCTTCATCAGGTTGACTATATCTGACAAAGGGGCAATGCTTTGGAAACTTGTGATTTTTGTATTGGGGCCACAATTATGTACGATATATATTAATAACTGGGGTGAGGAAAGTGAATATACTATACCCGGTTTGCAGATAACACAAAGATTGGTGGCAGGGCAAGTGGCTAAGGTGACAGACGTCAGCACAGGTTAAGTAATTGGTCAAAAATTGGCAGATGGAATATAATGTAAGAAAATTTGAGGTCATGCACTTTGACAGGAAGAATAGAGCTGAATATTATTTACATTGAGAAATTCTGCAGGTTTTAACAGCACACATGGATTACAAAAAGATAGCATTACATTTCAATGGGTACTAGAACATAGAACATAACAGCATAGTACAGGCCCTTCAGCCCTCAATGCTGCGCCAACCTGTGGAACCAATCTGAAACCCATCTAACCTGCACTATTCCATTCTCATCCATATGCCTATTCAAAGACCATTTAAATGTCTTTAAATTTGGTGAGTCTACTACTGTTGCAGGTGTGCATTCCTCACCCCTACTACTCTCTGAGTAAAGAAACTATCTCTAACATCTGTCCTATATCTATCACCCCTCAATGCACCTTTGTGCTAGTCATTGCCAGAGGATAAAGGCTGACACTGTCCAACCTAACTAATCCTCTGATTGTCTTATATGTCTCAAATAAGTCACCTCTCAACCTTATTCTCTCTAATGAAAACTGCCTCAATTCCCTTAGCCTTTTCACGTAAGGCCTTCCCTCCATACCAGGCAACATCTTTGTAACTCTCCTCTGAACCCTTTCCAAATCTTCCACATCCTTCCTATAATGTGGTGACCAGAACTGTATGCAATATTCCAAGTGCGGCTGCACTAGAGTTTTGTACAGCTGCAGCATGATCTCATGGTTTCGAAACTCAATCCCTCTACCAATAAAAGCTAACACACTGTATGCCTTCTTAACAACCCTGTCAACCTGGGTGTCAACTTTCAAGGATCTATGTACCTGGACACTGAGATCTCTCTGCTCATCTACACTACAATGCCACTATTAGGGAATGCAAATGGAATCAGAGCATAAGACCACAACAAACAGGATTAGGAGTAGGCCATGTGGCCCCTCCAGCCTACTCAGCCATTCAATAGGATCATCGCTAATCTGACATTACTCATGCTCATTTTCATGCACTTTTCCCATAACCCGTAATTCTCCTACTGATGAAGATTCTCCTACTGATGAAGGTTCTCCTCGCAAGGATTATGAAGGTTTGTAGCTCAGGTTGAGGTTTAGGGTGTAGGTTTGCTCACTGAGCTGTAGGTTTGATAGCCAGACGTTTCATTACCTGGCTAGGTAACATCATCAGTGGCGACCTCCAAGTGAAGCGAAGCTGTTGTCTCCTGCTTTCTGTTTATATCTTTGTCCTGGATGGGGCTCCTGGGGTTTGTGGTGATGTCATTTCCTGTTTGTTTTCTGAGGGGTTGATAGATAGTATCTAGATCTATGTGCTTGTTTATGGCGTTGTGGTTGGAGTGCCAGGCCTCTAGGAATTCTCTGGCATGTCTTTGCTTAGCCTGTCCCAGGATAGATGTGTTGTCCCAGTCGAAATGGTGTTTTTTTTCATCCATGTGTAGGGCTATGAGGGAGAGGGGGTCGTGTCTTTTTGTGGCTAGCTGGTGTTCATGTATTCTGGTGGCTAACTTTCTTCCTGTTTGTCCTACGTAGTGTTTGTGGCAGTCCTTGCATGGAATTTTATAGATGATGTTGGTTTTGTCCATGGGTTGTACTGGATCTTTTAAGTTTGCTAGTTTTTGTTTGAGAGTGTTGGTGGGTTTGTGTGCTACTAGGATTCCGAGGGGTCTCAGTAGTCTGGCTGTCATTTCTGAAACTTCTTTGATGTATGGTAAGGTGGTTAGTGTTTCTGGCTGTGTTTGGTCTGCTTGTCGTGGTTTGTTCTTGAGGAATCTGCGCACTGTGTTTTTTGAGTATCCGTTCTTCTTGAATACGTTGTATAGGTGGTTCTCTGTTTTTCATAGTTCATCTGTGCTGCAGTGTGTGGTGGCTTATTGGAATAATGTTCTGATACAGGTTCTCCTACTGATGAAGATTTTATCTCAGCTTTAAATATACACAAGAATCTGCCCCACTGCTCTACGTGACAAGGAGTTCCAAAGACTCATAACTGTCTGAGGGAGGATATTCTTCCTCATGTCAGTCTTAAATTGATGCTGCTTTACACTGGAACTACACGCTCTGGTTCTAGATTCTTCCATGATGTGAAACATTCTTTCAGCATTTACCCTGTCAAGCCCCTTAGGAATCCTAAGTGGTTCAATAAGCTCTCATTCTTTGAATCTCCAGTGAATAGAATCCCAACCCTATTTAACCTTTGTTCATAAGACAATCTTTCCATAGCAGAGATTGTTCCGATTTAGTCTTTAATCAATCATGAGACATAGCTGTCTCTGGCTGGGCTAGCAATTTTTTGCCCACCCCCAGCTGCCCTTGAGAAGCTGGCATTTAGCTGGTTTCTTGAACCGCTGCAGTCCACGTGCTCTGGATTGTCCATGGGTTTGGAGGTGGTGTCTCAGGAGCTTTGGTGAATTTCCGCAGTGCATCTTATAGATGGTACACATCGCTGCTACTGAGATGTTTGTGGATGTAATGTCAATTAAGCAGATTGCTTTGTCTTGGATGGTGTTGAGCTTCTTGAGTGTTGTTGGAGCTGCACCCATCCAGACAAATGGGGTGTTTCATCACACATCTGGCTTATACCTTGCAGATGATAGACAGGCTTTGGTGAACCAGGAGGTAAGTTACTACCATAATGTCCTGATTAATGGCTTTTCCCCGAAATGTCACTTTTCCTGCTCCTCGGATGCTGCCTGACCTGCTGTGCTTTTCCAGCACCACTCTGATCTAAACTCTGGTTTCCAGCATCTGCAGTCTTCACTTTTGCCTACTACCGTAATGTCTCTAGCCTCCGACTTGCTCTTGTCACCATGTGTTTATGTGGTGAATTGAGTTGAGTTTCTCGTCAAGGATGTTGATATTGGGGGAATTCAGTGCTAATAACCCTATTGAATGTTAAGGAGTGTGGGTTAGATTGTCTAATATTGGAGACAGTCATAGTCTGGAACTTGTGTAGTGCAAATATTACTTGCCACTTGTCAACCCAAGGCTGGCTATTGTCCAGATCTTGATGCATTTGAACACCGAGTGTTCAAATATCTGAGGAGTCGTTTTGCAATCATCCCCACTTCTGACCTGATGATGAGGGAAGATCATTGATGAAGCAGCTTAAGATGCTTGGGCCGAGGACATGACTTTAAAGAACTCCCACTGAGATATCCTGGAGCTGAGGTGATTGGCCTCCAACAATTACAACCAATTCCTAACATGCTCCTTATTTGATTTCAACTAGTGGAGAGTTTCTCCCCACTACCTTTTGATTCCAGTTTTGCTAGGGCTTCTTGATGCCTCACTCAGGCAAATGTGGCCTTGATCAAGGGCTGCCGCTCTCACCTCCATCTTGGAATTAAGTTCTTTTGTTCAAGTTTGAACCAAGGCTGTAATGAGGTTGGGAGCTGGGTAGCCCTGGTGGAAGCCAAACAAAGCATCACTTGGAAAGTTATTGCTGAGCAGGTTGGTGGTCTGTGACTGAAGGATATTGCAAGATTCAGTGCTTGGTGCCCAGCTATTTGCATAACATATGAAATGTTTGTAATTGTAATTGAAATATTTCTAAGTTTGCACTTAGAGATTTCTGGTTATTCATGACATCAAGAGATAATGTGGCAATATGGCTTTTCGCATCAGAAAGCGGCGGGAGCTGGGAGGAAGTGAGGGCAGAGCGCAAAGCCGGTTGGGAAGGTAAGTGATTGTTATTTGAGTGGGTGTGTTCTAGACCCCAAGTCCTACAAAGTAGGGCCTCCTCCTCTAACCTAAATTAAACGTCCACAGACTTGCCCCAAAAAGAGGGTCCAAGGAAGTTGTTGTGGATTGAAGAGTGAGGCTTTAGCTCAGGAGACTTTGACAAGGAGGTTGAGTGAAGTGATTACACCACAGTTGAAGAGGGTGAAGACATAACTGTCAAGCTGGTTCAGTGTACTACTTGCTTGATGTGGGAGGTCAACGACTCTGGTGTGTCTGGCTAGTATAAGTGTGGAAAGTGTGTGCACGTTCAGCTACTGACAGAGCAGATTGCAGCACTGATGAAAGAACTCAAGGACCTTAGGCTCATCCGAGAGAGCGAGATCTTTCTGGGTAAGACCTTCAGCGAGGTTATTACACCAATCGTACCAGAAGAGAGCAGACGATAAGGAAGGCAGAGAGGAGACAAGTGCAAGAGACCCCGGGGGAAGTACCTGTCAGGAACAAGTTGAATCTTTGGGAAACACTAGAGACAGATGACACTGCCAGTCCGCGAGGCAGCCAGGTCTGTCAATCAAAAATTGGCGTGCAGATAGAGCGGAAGAGTCAGACATTGCACAGAGCCGTGGTAATAGGGGACTCCAGAGTGAGAGGAATTGACCAGGGTTTTTGTAGCAGCAGACAGCACTTAAGGATGGTGCCAGGGTTAAAGATATCACAGACAGAGCGCAGGAAAGCCTCAAGGATGAAGGTGAAGAGCCAGAGGTGGTGGTACATGTCGGCACAAATGATGTCGGGAAGAAGAGGAGGAACATACTACAGTGGGACTTCGGAGAACTAGGAAGAAGGCTGAAAAGCAGGACGTCCCAGGTGGTTATCTCCGGTTTGCTTCCAGTTCCCCGGGCTGGTGAGGCCAGAAACAGAGAGATAATGGACTTGAACGTGTGGCTGGGAACTGGTGCAGGAAGCAAGGATTTAAATTCTTGGATCACGGGGGTATGTTTTGTGGTAAGCATAAATTCTACAAGAGAGATGGTCTGCACCTTAATAGGTTGGGACCAGCATTCTGGCAGCCAGGTTTGCTACTGCAACACAGCTACGTTTAAACAAAGTAGAGGGGGGAGGGGACAAACTGGATGTTTAAGAAGGAAATTGGAGGGAAAGTTAGAACAAGGGAAGTCAAGAAAGACAACTGTAACAATGAGGCAGAAAACTCAGAAAGGGATCATGCTGGAAGGTTGAGTGAAAAAGGAGATGATGGGAAGGATGAGGGCAGTAACAAATTAAAAATACTATACATGAATGCATGAAGCATTAGAAATAAGATGGATGAGCTTGAGGCTCTTTTGGAACTTGGCAGATCCAATATTGTGGGGATAACAGTGGACAGGGCCTGGGAAAAGAATATTCAAGGCTACACGTGCTATTGTAAGGACAGACTGACGGGCAGAGGGGGTGGGGTGGCCCTGTTGGTAAGGGATGATATTCAGTCCCTTGCGCGGGGGGACCTAGAATCAGGGGATGTAGAGTCCGTGTGGATAGAGCTGAGAAATTCTAAGGGTAAAAAGACCCTCTTGGGAGTTATCTACAGGCCCCCCCAAACAGTAGTCTGGATGTCGGATGTAAGTTAAATCAGGATCTGAAATTGGCCTGTTGCAAAGATGTTACTACAGTTGTTATGGGGGATTTCAACATGCAGGTAGACTGGGAGAATCAGGATGGTATTGGACCTCAAGAAAGAGACTTTGTGGAATGCCTCAGTGATGGATTCTTAGAACAGCTGGTGCTGGAGCCGACCAGGGAGAAGGCAATTCTGGATCTGGTATTGTGCAACAAACCAGAATTGGTCAGGGACCTCGAAGTGAAGAAGCCATTGGGAAGTAGTAACCATAATACAATAAGCTTCAATCTGCAATTTGAAAGGGGGAGGGTACAATCGGTAGTGACAATATTTCAGTTGAATAAAGGGAACTATGGCGCTATGAGGGAGGAGCTGGCCAAAGTTCAATGGTGCAATACCTTAACAGGGATGACAGTGGAGGAACAATGGCTGATATTTCTGGGTATAATGCAGAAGATGCAGGATCAGTTCATTCCAAAAAGGAAGAAAGATCCTAGGAGGAGGCAGGGGTGGCCGTGGCTGACGAGGGAAGTTAAGAAACATAATAGTTAAAAGAGAAAAAGTATAACATAGCAAAGATAAGTGGAAAAATGGAGGACTGGGAAGCTTTTAAAGAACAACAGAGGATTACTAAGAAGGAAATACGCAGAGAAAAAATGAGGTACGAAGGTAAACTGGCCAATAATATAAAGGAGGATAGTAAAAGCTTTTTTAGGTATGGGAAAGACAAAAAAAATGGTTAAGGCTAAAA
Source organism: Hemiscyllium ocellatum (assembly GCF_020745735.1). Lineage (NCBI taxonomy): Eukaryota > Metazoa > Chordata > Chondrichthyes > Orectolobiformes > Hemiscylliidae > Hemiscyllium > Hemiscyllium ocellatum. Next base: position 48,384,462 of record NC_083415.1, read on the forward strand.
TTGGGCTCTTGAAGACAGAAACAGGGGAATATATTACGGGAAACAAAGAAATAGCAGAAGAATTGAATTGGCACTTCAGATCTGTGTTCACTGGGTAAGATACGAGCAATCTCCCCGAGGTAACAGTGGCTGAGGGACCTGAACTGAAGGGAATTTATATTTGCCAGGAATTGGTGTTGGAGAGACTGTTAGGTCTGAAGGTTGAAAAGTCCCCAGGGCCTGATGGTCTACATCCCAGGGTACTGAAGGAGGTGGCTCGAGAAATTGTGGATGCAATGGTGATTATTTTCCAGACTTCGATAGATTCGGGATCAGTTCCTGCGGATTGGAGGGTGGCTAATGTTCTACCACTTTTTAAGAAAGGTGGGAGAGAGAAAGCAGGAAATTATAGACCAGTTAGTCTGACCTCAGTGGTGGGAAAGATGCTGGAGTCTATTATAAAGGATGAAATTACGACACATCTGGAGAGTAGTAACAGGATAGGTCAGAGTCAGCATAGATTTATGAAGGGGAAGTCATGCTTGACTAATCTTCTGGAATTTTTTGAGGATGTAACTCTGAAGATGGATGAGGGAGATCCAGTAGATGTAGTGTACCTTCAGATTAGACTTTCAGAAAGCTTTTGATAAAGTCCCACATAGGAGGTTAGTGAGCAAAATTAGGGCGCATGGTATTGGGGACAAAGTACTAACTTGGATTGAAAGTTGATTGGCTGATAGGAAACAAAGGGAAGTGATAAACGGCTCCATTTCAGAATGGTAAGCAGTGACCAGTGGGGTACCACAGGGATCAGTGCTGGGACCGCAGCTTTTATACAATATATGTTAATGATATAGAAGATGGTATTAGCAATAACATTAGCAAATTTGCTGATGATACTAAGTTGGGTGGCAGGGTGAAATGTAATGAGGATGTTAGGAGATTACAGGGTGACCTGGACAAGTTAGGTGAGTGGTCAGATGCATAGCAGATGCAGTTTAATTTGGATAAATGTATGGTTATCCACTTTGGTGGCAAGAACAGGAAGGCAGATTACTACCTAAATGGAATCAATTTAGGTAAAGGGGCAGTACAGAGAGATCTGGGTGTTCTTGTACACCAGTCAGTCAATGACGGTAAGCTTGCAGGTACAGCAGGTAGTGAAGAAGGTTAATAGCATGCTGGCCTTCATAACAAGAGGGATTGAGTATAGAAGCAAAGAGGTTCTTCTGCAGCTGTACAGGGCCCTGGTGAGACCACACCTGGAGTACTGTGTGCAGTTCTGGTCTCCAAATTTGAGGAAAAACATTTTAGCTATTGAGGGAGTGCAGCGTAGGTTCACAAGGTCAATTCCTGGAATGGCAGGATTACCTTACACTGAAAGACTGGAGCATCTGGGCTTGTATACCCTTGAGTTTAGAAGACTGAGAGGGGATCTGATTGAGACGCATAAGATTATTAAAGGATTGGACACTCTGGAGGCAGGAAACATGTTTCCGCTGAAGGGTGAGTGCCGAACCAGAGGACACAGCTTAAAAATACGGGGTAGACCATTGAGGACAGAGATGAGGAGAAACTTCTTTACCCAGAGAGTGGTGGCTGTGTGGAATGCTCTGCCCCAGAGGGCAGTGCAGGCCCAGTCTCTGGATTCATTTAAGAAAGAGTCAGGTAGAGCTCTCAAGGATAGTGGAATCAAGGGTTATTGAGATAAGGCAGGAACAGGATACGGATTAAGGATGATCAGCCATGATCATATTGAATGGTGGTGCAGACTCGAAGGGCAGAATGGCCTACTCCTGCACGTATTGTCTATTGTCTAATTTATTAGCCATGATATAGAATGGTGGAGCAAACTTGAGGAACTGAATCACACACTGCCAATCCTATGTTGCAATTGTTATGTGTGTAGTTGGGCATGTGCTGCCCTTTAAGAGAGCAGGTCAGGAGACTTGGAGATTGGAGCTAGGAGAGGCAGTCTAAAAAATGGACTGTGGAGCTGAGAGAGCTACAGTAGAGTAATCTTTGTTCAAGTCTGCCCTCCATCCACATTGTGTTCTATTTTTGGTTCTAGTGTGTCTCAGACATAATAGTTATCACACCATTAGCTGACACCTTACCCTCTGATGCAGCTATTTTCCCATCCTCTCACCCCACCACCTGCCACGATATTGCTCACCAATGTATATTCCAACCTAAGATACTCATCACTGCCACCCTAACCTTTCACCACTGACATCTTACCCGCCTCAACTACTTGGCACCCTACTCCTTTAAACACCGGCAGTCAATTCCCTTATCTATCTGGCACCATACCACTTCACCCACCTGCCACTTTCCCTCTCACCTTAGACACTTACCTTTTCTCTGTAGCATGTCAAAGTACCTTTGGAGATTTAAACCTCAGGATTTTGCAGGAGCTGTTGTAAAAGGAGAGATTGGTTTGGCTTCCAATGGTGACTAAGCATGCCATAAGACCCAAATTTGAAGCTCGGGGTAAAGGCAAGAAACAAAGGAAGGAAACGGCATTCTGAATGTTTTTGCTACTCTTTGGAAAAGGTAGCAGACGTATATATCCCATGTGGTTAGCCTGGGCTGGTCAAGGGATCACAGCAGCTATTTTCAACCACCAAGGTTCTTTATAAAATCTTGTTAGGCCATGCAAGCTTCAGACTTTAGTCAAAAGATGAACATTGAGTATTGGTAGTTAAGTTTTACTCCAATCAAAGCAACATTAATTCATTTTTTAAAAAAGTCTGTTCAGCATTGCTTTTAAGCAATGCATTTCTGAAGTTAATAACTCCACACGAGAAAAGAATTTCTCATCATTACTTTACTTTTTTTAAACTTTAGTGGGTGGCATGGTGGCACAGTGGTTAGCACTGCTGCCTCACAACGCCAGAGACCCAGGTTTAATTCCTGCCTCAGGCGACTGACTGTGTGGAGTTTGCACATTCCCCCTGTGTCTGCGTGGATTTCCTCCGGGTGCTCCGGTTTCCTCCCACAGTCCAAAGATGTGCAGGTCAGGTGAATTGGCTATGCTAAATTGTCCGTCGTGTTAGGTGTAGGGGTATGGGTGGGCTGTGCTTCGGCGGGTCGGTGTGGACTTGTTGGGCCAAAGGGCCTGTTTCCACACTATAAGTAATCTTTGTCCTTTCATTGATAGTCATTCAGGAAGGGAAAATAGCTTCTTCCTGTCTATGTTATCAAAACCCTGCATTTAGTTATGCTTTATTCACTAAGTCCATATTTTCAAATGAAAGCATTGTGGCTGCAGTATGTGATCCCATAGCATCGCTTGTCCCAAATTCTGGAGCTTGTAAAACGATAGTCGCTCCTGGCACTGGTGAGCTCAGCATATATGCTCCCGAGTTGACTGAAAAACACTAAAGCTTAAAGTTTGGTCAAATCAGTGAAACAATCAAAGTCCGAGAAATGCTTTGTATTTTCATGATGTACTCCTTTCTTAAGTCCGAACATTTCAATTTTAACTCACTTTACCAGAATTCATGCAGATCAGCTATAACATGTTTTAGAATCTGATGCAGAGCAGAATTTTCAATTGTTAACAAAACTTATGCCATTAACAAAAATGTTAAAAGGATGGACTTTTTTCCACATACAGGTGAAGTGTTTTGTCAAGTGAGATTCCTGGTAAATGGTCTGCAATGCTCAGAACGACCTTTCTCAGGTCATCTTCCACTAGTCACCTCATGTATTACGTATCTGGGCTCTTCAACACTCTTCTCATGGAATCACATGGCAGAAGATGAAAAAACTTGAACACTGTAATGTCCTCGCTGAAGGTGCATGTTCAAAGTCCAGCTGCAAGCCAGGAACTACCTCTTACACCCTTAAGGTTCCATTCTTACTACCAACACATGGCTCAGGAAGGAAAGCCTGCATCACACTTTGTGGAGAGATTCATGGAGGTGCTTGTGGATAGGGAGGTGGTGAGGACGCCTGTCCTTTATTCAGCTGACTGTCACAGGAGGTTCCAACATCAGCCACAACCAGTCTGGGTACAGATAGTAAGTGACCTGGGCAAAAGCATGTGAGAGCAGGCATGATGATGTGGAAAGGCTGATGGTTTGTTGCTGCCAACTTGAGTGGCCAAGGAGAATGCTTGCCAAGGAACACAGAGCAACATTTTGTGATGGAACAGTTCCATGAAGGCAATTGATAAGCTGCAGCTGCCAGGTGCTCACTCTGATTTACATGTTGGGAATTGGTGTTTCATGGTGAAGGAGAGTGGAATTGGAAGAGGTAATGTTCGCAATGAGGTCAGCCAGGTGGACCTCATCCCCCCCCCCAGTCACCATCCCACCGAGCTTTCCTGCATCTACCTATCACCATCTGGTGTTAATCTGGTCCATTGAGGGAACCCTGGCTAACAGATAAAAACAGAGCATCAGACATCCTATTAACTCTGAGAGCTGGCTCTCAGGGAGCTGGATCAGTGTCACACTCTCTCCTTGTATAAATGAGGGGTAATGTTGTCAGGACGCCAGTCTCTGTGGTGTTATTTCAGAAGAGACATGTAAACGAGGCACGTTTCATTAATGAGATGGAAATGCATAGAAATAAGGCAGTTGCTATTCAATAGTAAGATTCTGAAATCATCATTTAAAACACAAGGGGAAAATTGGATAAATATTTCTTGATGTAAAGATTCTGATTTGTTTTTCATTCTGGTTGTATTGCAGGCTTTTACTCCTACTTTCCCTGGTCCACCGGCTTTAATCTGGATATCAATACCCAAAGCAGTCCCAACAATGTGGTATACCCAATTGTTGTTTATTGGAGCAAAGTACACTCCAAAAGTACTGCAATAATGCTAATACATCACATCCTTACCTGTCGAATGCTTACCATCACAAAATGTCCAGATCTATGTGGACTTGTTCAAGAATCAGACTGAAACACATGACCAGCCATCTCTGTCTCAATCTGGAGTTGCCAACAAGATGCCTCCCATCCCTGAGCTAATTAACTAACATTTTGAGACATCCTTTTCCATACAAATATCCGATGTGATCAAACTTTGACACTATCTGGTCTTCGGTGATTGACCAGTGGTACAAGTGTAACATTTTCCACGGTCTCATTGATTAGATTAGATTACTTACAGTATGGAAACAGGCCCTTCGGCCCAACAAGTCCACACCGACCCGCAACCCACCCATACCCCTACATTTACCCCTTACCTAGCACTACGGGCAATTTAGCATGGCCAATTCACCTGACCTGCACATCTTTGGACTGTGGGAGGAAACCAGAGCACCCGGAGGAAACCCACGCAGACACGGGGAGAACGTGCAAACTCCACACAGTCAGTCACCTGAGTCGGGAATTGAACCCAGGTCGCTGGCGCTGTGAGGCAGCAGTGCTAACCACTGTGCCACCGTGCCACCCCTTATGATCTTATGCACATTTGAGCAACCGCTTGGGTTTTAATTGAAAGAGGCCCATCTCTAGGCTTGAATGAAGCTTGACTCATGCCAGTTTGTCCAGGCTGCTCCTATGAGCTATTTCCTTGCAGTTTTTATAATGTCTCATCAAATTGGTGATATTTACACAATAAAATGTGGTCACAGTTTTACTGACAAATGGTAGATCACATATCTAGTGGACTGCAACTATTTTGAACAGAACTTCAGCCAGCCACTCTGTGTCACCAGTTACAACATTTAATGGAAACACTGATGTATCTTCAGAAAAAATTAAAATGTAGCCCGGTAGCATTCTAATGTTTAGGTGATCATCTGGTTAACCTTTCAATAGGAAAAGCTTCATATGCTTTTTCTGATTTTAGTTGAGCCTGTAAATTTAGGGTAACCCCTACAATAATTTCCAAGCTTTCCCAACATTGTCCGCATTGTACAAGAGAAGAGAAAGTTCTGCCCCACTAAAACAGCTTAAGTATGAGTCAGTAGTATTAAGTAAACAAGAAAGTTCAAAAATGAAAGGAGTTATTTTTGTTCTGCCTGGAACTTAAAATCTGCTGCCAGTGTTGGGAAAGAACCTTTTCACATTCCCCGTACACAAGTGCAATTGATGAATCTTTTTTGTTGGAAAGTTGAGGAGATGGTTTTGTGGTTGAAGATTCAAAGAGTTTAATGACAGATGTAAAAGATTGAGGCAAGTAAGCCAAAGGTGAATTGTTTATTTGTTGACAGAAGATGCATTTATCTTCACTCTGGAAATTCCCATCATGCAAACCGAGAGTGACACAGTCAAATTATAACATGCTGGTGGAAAATAATATTTTATGAATTTTTGTGCCTCCAATTAACGAATGGCTCAAAAGGGAAATGGAAAACTGCACTGTTAACATAAAAAGTACCGAAGAATACTATAACTAGTGGCCTCACATGAGATAATGTTCGGTCCATTTATCATTTGGTCGTGTCTTAATTTCCAGGACAAACACATTTTTAAGTAGGTTAACAAACCATGGAAGTCTACATTCTTCATTCCAATGGTTAGGATGTGCCTTTAGTAGCTCACAGAACTAAGATGCTTTGTCCAAAGTCAAATAGTTCGAACAGCATGCTCCTCATTTAAAAAGTGCGCTTTTAATTTACACGGGTCTACTGAATGCTTTACAATGGCACTACATCTTTAAAAGATATCACAACAACATCTGATATTCAGACACTGAAAATAATATAGTTAGCTCCCTGAAAATAAAAACAATTTATTTTGCAGTTCCACTGAATGAATGTAAAAATCAACAGGGGCACACTCTGCTGTGTGAAGGTGAGACGGAACTTGAATTTAAGTTGAGCTGTGTTTTTTGCACTAGATGCTGCCAGACCTGCTGTGTTTCTCCAGCATTTTCTCTTTGTCCTTTCAAATTTGCAGCATCCTTTTCATTTTAGGTATTTTGCTGGTTCGCCACAAACTCTTTTGTGGTAATTTCCTGTGGACATGATTGGTAAATGCTGAATAGATTGGCCCAAATTTTGATATGTTTTTGTTTCGATATTAAAGCTGTGACTGCCTTGCAGCAGGCCAGCATTACTGTGAAGGAGACTGAGATGAGTGTGCAGTCAGTATCGTGAAGGAGACTGAGATGAGTGTGTAGTCAGTATCGTGAAGGAGACTGAGAGAAGTGTGCAGTCAGTATTGTGAAGCAGACTGAGAGGAGTGTGCATTCAGTCTTATGAATGAGACTGAGAAAACGGAACTGCTCAAGAAGAGCAACTGCAGGAAATTGAAAATAAAGCAGAGTCCCTTCAACCTGTTGAACTTTTAACCTTAATTTGTCTCAGAGGTGATGAGTTGGATTCCAGGGTGTGGACATGATGCCACATATGAGGTGGGACAACTGGGGTTGGAGTGGTAGGTGGTCCAGGGTGGCAGGCATAGTGGGGATGGAGACCTGCGTACTATGATTCAGGTGTCAATCACAGCAATCAGATTAGTTGCATTAGATTTAGTGCATTATCAGGAACATGAAGGTGTGAGTGAGGCAGATATTAGGATCTTGGATGTAACTTTGGAAGATCTTCATCCAGTACCTCAGTCCAAAGCATCTTGCTCTTGATGTGGATGAGGACACAGACTGCAGGGAGGATGAGTGAATTGATGCAGCACTGTATCTTTCAAATGCAGCAGAAAAAAATGTAGTCGTAATAGGGAATAATTTATTTCGGGGTATAGGTAGTGTTCACCACAGCAAAGATAGAAAGTCCCAGTGGCTGTATGGCCTACTTGATGCCGAAGTTCAGCACATCTTTTCTGGGCTGGAGAGGCATTTGGGGTGGGGAAATAAAGAATCCAGTTGTGGTGCTCCATGTAGTTACGAATGACATAGATAGGACAAGGGAAAAATTCGGTTGACAGGTTATGAACAGCTCTGGGGTAAATTAAGCTTTGTCAGATTATTCCAGTGGATTGGAAAACAGTTAATATGGCACCCCTGTTCAACAAAGGATGGAGACACAAAGTAGGAATCAATAAGCCAGTTAGTCTATCAACTGTCATTGAGAAAATGATAGATTCCATTACTAAGGAAGAAATACTAGAATATTTAGAAAAGCTTAATACAATCAAACAGTCAAGGTGGTTTATGGAAAGGGAAATTATGTTAGACAAATTTACTTGAGTTCTTTGAGGAAACAACAAGCAGAATTGGTGGAGGGGAATTGGTAAATGCAGTCTATTTGGATTTTCAGAAGTTATTTGATAAGGTGATACATACAACGTGACACAAGTTTGGAGTTCATGGAATTCAAGGTAATATATTAACATTCCTTAATCAGTGGTTAACACACAGAAGACAGAGAATCAGGATTAATGGAGCTTTCTCGGGCTGAAAAGACCTAGCTCGTGGAATGTCACAAGGATCAGTTCCAGGGCCTCAATTATTTATTATCTCAGTTAATGACTTAGCAGAGGAGGCAATGAAAATGTAACATCAGTATATTTGAATACAAAAAGAGATGCAAGTGTACAATATAAAAGGAGGAGAAGGTGAGGACTGCAGATGTTGGAGATCAGAGCTGAAAAATGTGTTGCCAGAAAAGTGCAGCAGGTCAGGCAGCATCCAAGGAGCAGGAGAATCGATGTTTCGGGTATAAGCATTCTTGAAGAAGGACTTATGCCCGAAACGTCGATTCTCCTGCTCCTTGGATGCTGCCTGACCTGCTGCGCTTTTCCAGCAACACATTTTTCAGCTATAATATGATGACGACTTAAAGATTTGCAAGGGGATTGAGTGATTGGGCAAAATGTTGGCAGATGGAGCTTAATAAGAAAATATGAGGTCAAGCTTTTTTTTGTAGAAAGACTCAAAAGACAGACCATTATTTAAATAGAGACAGATTCCAAAAGGATATGGGTGTTCTTGTACAGGAAGCACAAAATTATAACATGCAGGTGCAGCACATAATTTCAAAAGCAAATAGAATTTTGGCCATTATTGTTAGGGCGTTGGCTTTTAAAAATATTGAAGTCCTGTCACAAGTGTGCAGGATGTTGGTGAGGCTGTATCCAGAATACAACATACTGTTTTGTTCTCTGTATTTAAAAGGTATGTGCTATCTTTGGAGGCAGTTCAAAAGAGATTCACTCATCTGATTTGTAAGGTGTAAGAGTTGACATATAAAACAGGTAAACAAGGTGGGGCTTACTCTGAGATTAGAAGAAGGAAGGGTGACCTTATTGAAAAATCCAGGAATTTAAGATGTTGAGAAGATGTTTTCACTAGTGCGTGAATCTCAAATTAGGACAAAATTAAAAATCACACAACATCAGGTTATAATCCAATAGGTTTATTTGGTTGTCACCTGATGAAGGAGCAGTGCTCCAAAAGCTAGTGCTTCCAAATAAATCTGTTGGACTGTAACCTGGTGTTGTGTAATTTTTAAACATTGTTCACCCCAGTCCGACACCAACACCTCTGCATCAGGGCTCAAATTAGGAGACATAGTTACAGAATAAGCCGACTTTCAAAATCTGAAGTGGAAAGGAATTCCTTCCCTCAGAGCATAATGAATGTCTGGAATTCTCTATTCCAGATAGTTGGAGGCTAGATCGCTGGAAATATTTAAAGTAGAGATAAATAGATTTTATGAAATATGAAATATTGAGGATTTAAAAACTATTGAGGAACTCACATGCAAAGGAGTTGAAGCCTGGGGCAGACCATCCATGATCTTATAGAATGGGGAGGCAGGCTTGAGGGATGGAATGGCCTACCCCTGCTCCTTTTTCTTACTCTTTTTATGTTCTTATGAGCATATGGTGACTGAATAGACCTATACCAGTAAAGTCGAGTGTGGTGCTGAAAAAACTCAGCCAGTCAGTTAGCATCTGCATTGCAGAGAATTGACATTTTGAGCAGAAGCCCTTCATCAGGAAAGGGTGATACCTGAAACGTCAATTCTCCCGCTCCTCGGATGCTGCCTGACCTGCTGTGTTTTTCTAGCATCACATTCTTGACTCTGATCTCCAGCATCTGCAGTCCTCACTCTCTCCTATACCAATAAAGTATAAGATCATAAGATATAGAAGCAGAATTAGGCCATTTGGCCCATTGAGTCTGCTCTACCATTCAATCATGCCTGATGATTTGTTTGTTAACCCCATTCACCTGCCTTCTTCCTGTAACTTTTGACCCTCGTTCTAATTAAGAAAATATCCGTCTGTCTTAAAAACACTCAATGACTTGACCTTCAAAGTCTTCAGAGGCAATGAGTTCCACAAATTCACTACCTTCTGCCAGAAGAAATTCCTCTCCATTTCAATTCTAAATGATCATCCCATTACTCTGAGGCCCTGCTCTTGTGTTTTCATCTCTCCTACTAATGGTAACATCTACTCCATGCTCATTCTATCCAGGCTTCTCAGTATTCTGTAAGTTTCAATGAGGTCCTCCTAATTCTTCTGAACCCATTCAGGGAAAATCCCAGAGGCCTCAATCACTCCTCAAATGACAAGTCCTTCATCCCTGGGATCAATAGCTTTAAAAATTTACATTTCCATGTAGCTGTAAATAAAGTTTCTGTACTATTCCCTCTAAATAACAACAAATTTCTGAAAAAGCTCAGCAGGTCTGGCAACATCTGTGGAGAGAAATCAGAGTTAACAGCTTGGGTCCAGACAAACAGCTAAAAATATAAACTGCAGGTCTGCAGAGAATGAGCAGGACTGGTTGAGCTGCACCTACAGAGAGTCTGTGTAGACATGAATAGTCCCTTTGCTTCTAATACTCTACTGCATAACATAGCCTTCATGCATTAGTACCTGGTATGTTTCTTATCCATTTGTTTGCATTCCCACAAAATCTACTTTACCTTGCAATGATATTCCATCTGGATCAAACTGAAACATGATACAGTGACCTGGCAAAGCTTTTTAAGAGAAAGTGAGGACTGCAAATGCTGGAGATCAGAGCTGAAAGTGTGTTGCTGGAAAAGCGCAGCAAGTCAGGCAGCATCCAAGGAGCAGGAGAATCGACGTTTCGGGCATGAGCATGGACACTTTCCTCATTCCTGAAGGGCTCATGCCCGAAACGTCGATTCTCCTGCTCCTTGGATGCTGCAAAGCCTTTTAAGAGCCCATACTCTTCTCAAGCTGCATGGATTCTGGATATTGAAGTCATGCAGCATCATGATGATCCTTATGTGAGAGTAAGGGAACACAAGCAGGCAGTGAAATCAACTCTCAAGAGACTCTGTGATTGACCAGTTAATCATGATCTAAATGTTGGAGACCATGGGTGTAGACTGATGGATCTGAAATTGGACAATTTGGTTTTTTCCTGCATTTTTTTCAGACAGAATATGCCTGAGCAAATGCATTGTTAAAAATGCATCAATATACATGTCCATTTAGTTCTTTCTTGCCATTAACTGCACAATTAACATTTAACATATTCGCCATTTAATTTCTGGGCTTTCCTATTGTTTTCAAACATAAGATTTACGTGAATTAAGACAATAATTTTGTGATTAGAAATTCCTGCTTATTGTCCATTCTTTTCACCATTATGTAATGTAATGGAACTTGCAATATTAGAATTCCTCTTGCATAGCCATCCTGATAACCTCTCTCTGAGAATTTCCCAGAGTTCAATGCTCGGTGGATAAATGCAAGTTGATCTCATTCTTTGCCCAGTCCTGTGCTATCACTTTTTTCTTGTCGTCAAGCGCCATCTCATAAAATAGGTTACATCGCTGTAATCCATCATCACTTTCTCATTGAATGGGCACTTGACATTATACAATAATCAAATGTACTGAATGAAAGCTTTGCAATAGAATGCTCTTGATTTACTTTTGTACTTTTTTTGAATTGTGCTAGTTTTTTTCCCCCAACTTCTCCACAAGGAATCCAAATGATACACTCTCAGTTGACACATTCAGTTTCAAGGCATCTGTCTTTTACAAGTCACCATGACTTTGCAAATTAAAATCCCATCTTTTATAAATGGTACAATTATTGAAACAGGCTCAACATCTAGTAGGTGCTTTACTCTCAATCCCTATATGAAATGAAGCGTATTTCATATATAAGCTACTGTAATGTTTATACCAGTTACTTCATTGGAAAAGGCCAAACACTGCCCTATACTGCAGATTACATTACTCGAAAGCTGTAGTCCATTGTTAAATTGCTATTGAATGTGCACTATACACCTTGAGAACTCAAAAGTACTGTTGGAATGACTGAATGGAAGCTTTCAGATCATCAAGTTCAGTCATCTCAGTTGTTTAGAAAACCTGTCCACAGGGAACTATTTCCAAAAAAAATAACCTTTTTATCATATTACCAAACATCAAGACATTGCAGCTAATGTGTTTTTTGTAAATGAATAGACTAGTGAAATACCCACTATAAACATAATGGAAGGTGTTGCTTTTACCCTCTGTAAATAACTGTTAAAAAGGGTATTTTGATTTTAGTTTTGAATGTGAGGGTCAAACTTAAAATGTACCATATGTTTGCAAACAAATTAAAGACTTGTGAAATATTTTTTATTAATTGCATTGAAATGATGTTTTTTTTCTGTGCTTTTACATTTTGTTTAATCGTTACTTTTATGTTTTATTTATAATTTACCATCAGTTCAGACAAAATGTATGAAATCATCTCCAAGGAGGTACTGGAAGGTTTAATTAGGTCCTAAATAGATTAAACATTTTAATAAACATTGGATTTAATTTCAAAGTCACAGCAAGTCCATAAAACAGGGTGTGACCAGTATCTTAGTGGATCTGAGCTAAAGTAATAAGTGGGACAAGTTTACAATATGAATCATCCCACTGGCTTATTGCAAAGGAGACATCAATTTTTTTTATATTGTAATTACATTCAGCTTGAAGGTGAAATATTATATTTTAATGTTTTAACCAGAGTTAACCCTAATTTTAATATTCTGGCTTGGATAAGTATTGGTTGAGTGAGTATAAAGTGAGACAATATAGGGCTGAATCATATCAGGTTTTGTTAAAGTATCATTTTTATCAAATTTCATGGTTGGTTCCTCTCAGCAAGGACGGGCAAGTTTTCTTGTACTAGCCTCCCAAACCCACCTCATTAACCTTCTGCCATGGCCCTATGTTGCTCATGTCATTTGATGCTTGTGAGATACTCCCATTCACCTGTAGCTGAAAGCACTTGCTACAGTTGAATATCCCCATTTCGACCATCATTCCTGTTGCTGGACCGATATAGTTGCGCATCCAGACGAGCACCTGCCCTGTATGTTCGGGTAAAAAATGAGGTCTGCAGATGCTGGAGATCACAGCTGAAAATGTGTTGCTGGTTAAAGCACAGCAGGTTAGGTAGCATCCAAAGTGCTGCCTAACCTGCTGTGCTTTAACCAGCAACACATTTTCAGCTGCCCTGTATGTTGCAGACATTTTTCACACTGTGGTTCATAAAAGCAAATTGGCACCATGTTCTTCAGAAAGGGACCTGAAGGTCATGGTGGATGAGGTGGCACACGGGAGGAACCCGGAGGTTCACCAGATTTTGCCAGCCTGATGCAAGGTTGCTCCAGTGATCCACAATCCTGCAAAATGCCCTTCTGCACTGAAGGCTCAATGGCCTTCTCTACTCTGCTAAATCTCTTTTCTAGCTCACTCTATTTCTGCTACTCTTTCATCTTTCCAACTAAGACCCACATTCTACTGCTCTCTATTAAATGCAACATCTTACACACTTGCTCTTACAGACCACAAATCCCCTCATATCCCCACCCTACTAATCCTGCATGAGCACTGTGCTTACAACTCATTCACTTGGTAAACCTCACCAGCTTCCCTGCACTGGCTCTAAAACTGCCAGTCATTTTTTAGCTTGCCCATTCCCTGTCCTTGTCTCATTCCAGGAAAAAACAGCCCACAGTATGGCAGAAAGTGTCAGGATAGATGGTGGGATATCTGACATTCAGCTTTTTAGCCACTGTGAGGAATGGGATCTTGATGAGCAGTCCTGTCCTTGCCAGCCAGCATATACACAAATGGAAGTTAGTGAGAACTGCAGACTCTAGAGATCAAAGTTGAGGGTGTGGTGCTGGAAAAGCACAGGCCAGGCAGCATCTGAGGAGCAGGAGAATCGATGTTTCGGGCATAAGCCCTTCATCATCTGCCTGAAACATTGATTCTCCTGCTTCTCGGTTGCTGTCTGACCTGCTGTGCTTTTCCAGCACTACACACTTGACACATATACACCAATGGGTGACTCCCTAGTCTTCACTGAGGCTTTGGGATATGGCTGTTTGTTTGAAGCACATGCAGTGTATTTGCCACACAGGCTACTGGCAAAGGCTGCAGATGTGAAATTGATATATCGAAGAGCCATGCAGTGACATGAATACCGATTTGGCTGATAACAGCTCAATCAGCTACCCAGTTTTGTGACTGTGCTAAGAACCTTTTTTTAATACAGCAGTCCATTATGCTCTGGCTGAGGGGACACAGCAGAAAAAGCCAAGACAATGCAGGAATGCCATGAGCATCGAGGTAAGTGCTAAATGAGTTAGTGCTGAGAGATTGAACAAGCAGAGCTGGGGTGAAACCTAGCCTAACATTTGATCCGGATACCTGTCTTTGTATGCAATGTGTCCTTGGGACAGTATTGCAATGATAGTTGTTGTTGTACCCTGAAATGCACTATTACAATGCAGAAACAGACTGTAAGCAGACAGAAGATGTGTCATAATAGTCTGGAGAAGCTGGTACCCCCTGTCAGTTTCCAGTATCCTTGGACATCCTTTGCAGCCACCTCATTCTGCTTCTGGGTGGCCTGCAGCCACTTTGATTTGCCAAGAATGCTATCAGGGTGAGTGGCTGATGGACTCTTGCAAGAATCAACCGTTCACCCCATCAACTGAAATGACCCTTTGCCTTGAATTTGTGATGAGGTTTTTACAACTGGGACACGAGTTGTGGCCCACTGCTCTCCCAGTGGCAATGCAACAGTACAGCAACTTCAAGTCTTCATTTCTGTTTTATCTTTCAGTTTAAAAATTTTTCTTTAGGTATGCCCATGAAAAGATTCTGACTGTTTTCCAATGTTAAAGTTGCTAGATAAATGCAAATTCTTGATATTATAGTGATAGTTTAAGCCATTAGAAGAGGAGGATGCAGCTTACTTGGAAAATTCAATCTTATTGGTTGCTAGGGCAGAGGCAGATGGCAATTGCATTATAATTCAATTCTCTATAAATTGTTGTGTTAGAATTGACAAATGTAATTGGGATTGCTTTGGTTGGTCATGTAATTATAACATCACATGATGAATCACGCTATTATAGATAAACGTTTTGCAAGTACTATATTGAGCAGCAACATAATACATGTATTCAGCATTCATAGCAAAATTCTAATGCAGATGATTTGCATTTTTTAGGCTATTTAAAGATAATCTGAATAAAAAATGGCAAACACTAAAAAAGGCTCAGTACTACATAATTTTACAAAAAAAAAAAGAGTGAATTTATGGAGAAGCTATGCATCTGAACCTCAATTACTGATAATGACACAAGATAATAGCTTTTTAAGGAATCAGTTAAAGATAAAAATTGTGATAGTGAATCTCAAACACCAACCTGAAAACAAATTGCAGAGTACTCAGCAGTCACTGTCTTTCATAAAATGCAATGTTGACTTTTCTGGATTGTACACAAAAATGATTTCATAGAATCACAGAGTTGTTACTGTGCAGAAGGAGGCAATATGACTCATCATGCCCACTCTAACTCTATTATCTATTGCCTTTTCTGTATGTCTCCGCACATCATTACTTTCCAAAAACCAACGTTGGCTCGAATGCCTGAATTGAACTTGCCTCCACCTCATTTCTAGGCTTTACATTCCACATCTTAACTATGCACGACATAAAAAAGTTTTTCCTTACATCACCCTTGCTTCATTTGCGCTGCATGACCTCTTACACTTTGTTGCTTTTACAAATGGAAATACCTCCACCCTTTCTACTCTCAGTAAAAACAAGGACTGCAGATGCTGTACACCAGAGTCTAGATCAGAGTGGTGCTGGAAAAGAACAGCAGGTCAGGCAGCATCCGAGGAGCAGGAAAATAAATGTTGTTTCGGGCAAAAGCCCTTCATCACTAGCCCACTCAATTTTGAAAATCTCAATCAGATCTTCTCTTAGTCTTCGTCTCTCCCAAGAGAACAGTCCCAACTCTTTCAATCATTCCTCAAAGCTGAGGTTTCTTATTCCTGGAACCACTCTAATAAATCATTTCTGCACTCTCTCCAACGCATTCACATCTGCAAACAATACTCCAGTTGAGAACTAACAAGTGTCTTGTGCAAGTTCAACATCACCTCTTTACTCTTGTACACTCTGCCCCTAATAATAAAGCCAAGGACACCATGTTTTATTTATTCCTCTCTCCACTTGTTCTTAAACCTTCAATGGTCTGTGCCACATACACCTGGAATCCTCTGCCCTTGCATATCCTTGAGAATTGTACCCCCAATTTTATGTCATCTTTTGGCACTGCATTGACCAAGAGACCTCACCTCACACTTCTTTCCACTGAACCTGATCCATCACTTATCCATTACTCCACCAACTTGCAATATCCAAACGGTCCGCCTCATAGTTTACAATTCTTCCAAGTTTAGTATCATCTGCAAACTTGGAAATTCCCCCACGCAAACAAACATCTAGCTCATTAATACATATTAAGAAAAACAAGAATCCCAACATCAGTCCATGATGAACTCCCCTACAAACCTTCTCTCAGCCTGAAAAATATCCAAAGATCTTTATTTTTTGTTTTCTATCAGTCAGACAATTTTGAAGTCATTTTACCACTGCCCATTATATCCCTCCAAATCTATTGTGAAGCACTGCATCAAACACTTCTGGAAGTTCATGTATACTTTGACTTTAATCCTTTCCATTACCTTTTTAAAATCCAAAAAGTTAATTAATCATGATTTTCCCCTTAGAAATCCATGCTTACTCTTCCTAATTAATCTACTCTTTTCCATGTGTCTGCTGATTCTATCCCGAGTAGTTATTTCAAAAAGGTTCCCCACCGTTAAAGTTAATCTTTGGTCTCAATCTTTCACAAATTGCACTTCACATGAAGGAGCTGTCCTCTGGAAGCTTGTGATTTCAATTAAACCTGTTAGACTATAACCTGATGTTGTGTGACTTCTAAACTTGGTCTAGCCCAGTCCAACACTGGCACCCCCACATCATGGCAAGCTTTTTTGATAAAGACAGAAATGATGAAAGTTTTCCAGTCTCCTGGCTCTGCCTTGGACACTTTAATATTATTGTTAGTGCCTCTGCTATTTCTCCCCTCACTTTCTTTAAAATCCTTGGATGCATTTTATCTGGTGCCAGGAGACTGTAACAGTTATTTCAAATGCTGTATATCCCCATGATTTTAAGAAGCATCCACATAAATATGAGCTGCAACCACATCATTTTACCCCAGAATTAAACATTAAATGATTCCTTAACACCAAAAGAAAATATTGCAGATGATAAAAATAGAACATAAAAGTTGAAAACATTGAAAATGCACAGCAGATCTGGCAGCATCATTAGATTTGAAGAAGAATCAGAGCATATCTTCCATTGATATTGTTGGAAAGTATTTGATCTCTGGATGTTTTTAGAAGATAAGAAGAAAGCAACAAAAAGGTTAGAATGCTGTGAGTGGTTTCTGAAAGGGACAAAAGTTCTTCCATTAGTATACCCTATTTCCTTGAAGTAAAGGCCAGAACATTCTTTAGTATTGCTGAACTTGCAAGTAGCTTTTTGTGATTTATGAACAAAGACTTCCAATCTCTTTGTGCTCCAGATTTCTGCAGTCTTTCTCTGTTACAACAGCAGGAGTTGAGAGAGCACAAGCCAGGGGATAACCAGGAAGATAAATTTCAATATGAAATACTTACCTCGTGAATCAGCAGCCTCCATTTCAGTAGCGGGATTCGAGAGAGCATGAGACAGGGGGCAGCCAGGAAGGTCAATTTGAAGATTAAATACTTACCTCATGAATCGATGGAGTGAGTGCTGAACATGAGTGGACATGGACATGGAGACTGCTGGGAAAGTGAACTAATATATTCGGGCAGTGGCTCAAATCGAAACACTCAAATCTCTCACCAATCCTCCTCCTCTAACCAAAAAAGAAGATTGTGCGGAAGGTTAAGGTTTTTTTAAAATCTGTTTTCGCATTTCAGAGCAGAGAGGATGGAAGTTGAGGCAGTTGCATGCTTCTCTTGCAGGATGTGGAAGGTAAGGGTCACCTCTAGTGTCTCTGCTGAGTTCACCTGCGAGAAGTGCAATTGACTCCAGCTCCTTACAGAACACGTTAGGGAACTAGAGCTGGAGCTGGATGAACTTCAGATCTTTCAGGAGGTTGAGGGGATGATAGAGGAGAGTTATTGGGAGGTAGTCATACATAAATTACAGGATAAAGGTAGCTTGGTGACTGTCAGGAGAGGGAAAGGGAATAGGCAGACAGTGCAGGGATCCCTGTGACCGCTCTCCTCAATAATAAGAATACTACTTTGGATACTTTTGTTGGGAGTGGGGGCTGTACTGTCTACCAGGGGAAAGTCAAAGTGGCCAGGGCTATGGCACTGAGCCTGACTCTGTGGTTCTGAAGGGAAGGGGGAGAATAGGAGAGTGATAGTGATTGGAGATTCAATGGTGAGAGGAGCAGACAGGAGATTCTGTGGTTGTGAACAAGACTCCTGGATGATATGTTGCTTCCTGGGATCAGGGGTGTCTCCAATTGAGCTGGCAGGATTCTTAAGGGGAAGGAGAAACAGCCAGAAGTCATGGTACATATCGGTACCAATGACATAGCTAGGGAAAGGAATGAGAACCTGCAAAATGAATATAGGAAGTTACGCTGGAAGCTAAAAAGGCAGGATGAGCAGAGTAGTAATCTTAGGATTGCTACCAGTGCCATGGGCTAGTGAGGCTAGGAACAAAGAACATGTGGTTGCAGGGCTGGTGTAGGAGGGAGGGCTTCAGATATGTGGATCATTGGGATAGCTTCTGGGGAAGGTGGAACCTGTACAAGGAGGATGGGTTGCACCTGAACTGGAGGGCCACCAATATCCTGGGCAGAGGTTGCTAAAGCTCTTCAGGAGGGTTTAAAATAGTTTGGTAAGCAGATGGGAACAGGAACGACGGATAAGAAGATGGAGTAACTACATAGGACATAAAACAGTACAGCACAGTACAGGCCCTTCGGCCCTTGATATTATGCTGACCTTTTATCCTACTCTAAGAACAGACTAATCTACATATCCTTCGCTGTACTATCTTCCATGTGCCTATCCAAGAGTCGCCTAAATGAGCTTAATATATCTGATGCTACTACTACCGCTGGCAGTGCATTCTATGTGTGAAGAACATCTCCCCTAAACCTTCCTACAATCACCTTAAAATTATGTCCATTCGTGATAGCCATTTCTGCTATAGGAAATAGTCTCTGGCTATCTACTCTATCTATGCTACTCATCATCTTGTACACCTCTATCAAGCCTCCTCTCATTCTTCTTCACTCCAATGAGAAAAGCCCTTGCTCCCTCAATCTTTCTTCATAAGGCATGCCCTCCAGTTCAGGCAGTATCCTGATGTATCTCCTCTACACCACTTCTAGTCGCTTCATTATAAGACCGATGTGGAAGATTCAGAGACGGTACAGAGGAGATTTATCAGGATGCTGCCTGGACTGGAGAGCATATCTTATGAAGAATGTTTAAGGGAGCGAGGGCTTTTCTCATTGGAGTAAAGAAGGACGAGAGGAGACTTGATAGAGGTGTACAAGATGACGAGAGGCATAGATAGACAGGATAGCCAGAGATATTTCCCGGGCAGAAATGGCTATCAAGGGGGCATAATTTTAAAAGTGATTGGAGGCAGGTTTAGGGGAGATGTCAGAGGTAGGTTCTTTATTCAGAGAGTGGTGGATGTGTGGAATGCACTGACAGCAATGGTAGTAGAGTCAGATACATTAGGACATTTAAGCAACTATTGGATAGGCACATGGTTAATAGTAAAATGAAGGGTATGTACGTTAGTTTGATCTTAGAGTAGGATAAAAGTATGGCACAATATCTAGGGCTAATGGGCCTGTACTATGCTGTACTGTTCTATGTTCTCCATTTAAATAATATTCAGTTCCTGTCAAGGTATGTAATTTCACATATCCTCACAGTATATTCTAGTTATCAATCAAAGGAGGCATGGAAGAAATACCCACCAGTCACCTACCTCCAGTCCTGTGATGGCATTCTTAGGCTCTGGACTGTTCCATTAGCTTTTTTTATCTCCTCACAATGTTGTCAGGTCCGCTCTCCCAGTCTGCTTCATAGAGCCTGCACAATCCTCCCAGTCTGCTTCCCCATTACTCAGTCAAGAAAAAGTTGAGCTGCTGGCATGATCTTAATTTGAAACATGCTGGAACCAGTACCCAGTGAAGTGTATAATTAAGGTTGTCAATAGGCCTCCCAGTCATTAAGATTCCTATAGATCCTACAAAATCAAAAGCATTATTTTTCTATTTCTTTTTATCTTTAAAACCATTGTTTTTTTTTGTTACTTATGCTTACCACTTAAAATACATTCAAGCCACCCACAGCTATACAAAACAAAACATCAGCATTTGGATTAATCAGATTTTGTTTTAAAGTGGTTTGTTGAGGAGGCTGAATACCTACGGAAGTGGTAGGAGTACGCTGAAGTCACATTTTGCTCATTCACAAATGTTTGTCTCTTGTACTAGATTTTTCAGTGTAATTTCCCCTTTCTTACCTCACGGTTTCTTGGAAGAAATGCTGATTTGTGATATATTTTCCTCCAGCACGTAATATTTTTCACAAGATTACATTTGGTTTAAACAAGGGGTATACTTCCAAAAGGCTGGTAAAAGTAAAAATCCTTGCTTACAATTGAATAACATCATGAAATGATATTTCCAATGTCAATAAAAACAACTTCCAGCAACAAACGCGCAGTAGTCTCAACTCAAAATAAAAACTCATAACCTGATATATCTTTCACACTTGAGTCCAGAGACAGATTTTGTGATATAGGGACAAATCTTCCCAGGTCTTAATTGATGTGGACAATGGTGTGATATTGGACAAAATTGGATGAAATGTCATGCACAGCCTTTCTCAATTTTCAGACTAATTAGTTGCATTTTCCAAACAAGACTCAGATGTCCAGATTCTTGCTAGTGAGTGGTCAAAGACATTTTAACATGAATTAATCCCTCATTATCAGCCTCATACTACATAATCTCACCTTGTTACTGTGTAAGCTTCCACTTTCCTACCTGCCGGATAGAAACCAGGTGCTGCAAATTCCTGACATGAAAGTCTGAGCGACTCCAACTCACTCCGGACCTTCGATGGACAGCAGTAACCTACATCTCCAGGCACTCTCCGTGGGCAGCACCCACGTGAAACCCACATCCACAGAGGTTAGCATCTAACATCTAGCCTCACCACACCATCATGACACATCTCTAACCTATGTCCGGTACACTTTTGCACTTTAACGCTGCACTTCGAATTACACCGGCATCATCCATTGGGCATCACTTTGTGTACAAGGAGGAACAATCAGCCCACAGGATTGGAAGAAGGTCATGCAAGTCTGGTCAGTCATCAGTTGTGATTGTTCATCCAAGTCAATTAGATGTGTTGGCCACAGAGAGTCTTAGGGGTCATCTCTATAAATGTTGGGGTGGGAGGAAGTTTTATCAGGTGACACTGTTGTGGTATGCAAGTGGGACATCTCAATAATGGGGATTGGAGGCAGCCACTTGGGATGCACAATTGTCAAGGATGATGAAGATTGGAACTTACACTTAAAGAGGGAAGAGCTGGTAGTCCACAGGAGGTTTTAGGTGGCCACCACTTCCATGCCTTGATGTGGGAGTGTACACAATGACGATGGGTCGGACTGAACTACAGTGAGGGCACTCAGGAGGTGAGGATGAGAGTTGCTGTTGTATCTCCAGATAATGGGTAGGAACATGTGGAGGAATCATCCAAAGACATGCCCATTCAAGCAAAGGGGAATCTGGGACTCATGGGTGTCTGTATGATGTGTGTGGCCTTCAATGACCTCTTGATTCCTAATTGCAATCTATGAATGGGAAATGGTTGTAACAACACCCAGAGTAGGTCAAGTTTTCTGGGCAAAATACAAGTTCATCTATTGAGCAATGGGATGCTCTTCCAGAGCTAACTGAATCAATTATGAACCTGTAAACTACAAGTTGAAGTAACTTACAACCATAACAATATGTGTATGAAATGCACACAGTGTGCAAGTAGGTGGGGTGCAAATAATCTTTTTTTTTAGACTAGATTTACAGTGTGGAAACAGGCCCTTCGGCCCAACAAGTCCACACCGACCCGCCGAAGCGCAACCCACCCGTACTCCTACATTTACCCCTTACCTAACACTACAGGCAATTTAGCATGGCCAATTCACCTGACCCGCACATCTTTGGACTGTGGGAGGAAACCGGAGCACCCGGAGGAAACCCACGCAGACACAGGGAGAACGTGCAAACTCCACACAGTCAATCGCCTGAGTCGGGAATTGAACCCGGGTCTCAGGCGCTGTGAGGCAGCAGTGCTAACCACTAATGGTCACAAGCAATCTTGATCATGTCATTGAGGTGTTTAGATCCAAAGATAAGCATCTTTGTGAAGCAGAAGTAATCCCAGGAGACCTTAAATTGGCTCCTGTGAGCCTCAAAGCTACTGGAAAACCTCAGACTGCACAGGTGGTTGGATCTGACTCCCTCTCAATGTATTTTGTAAATATAATGCAATACGCTCTCATGTGCAGTTATGCCTTTTTCGGGTGATATGGCACTTGGGGAAGAAGGGGTCAGTACTCATGCAGCACATGCAATATCCTACTGTTTCTTAGTAATGACATGTGGTGCTTTCATTGAAATAAGATCCAATGTCAAAATTCCATGTTCAGTCATTCCACAGTCCCTCCTTCTCCCAGTGAGTGCAGGAGTATGCCAAACCATTGTTTGAAAGTGATGCAAATGCTGACGGCTCACATTGCTAATGACCTGTTCTGCTTCTTATGTTCCACACACGTTCATTGCAAACGTGACTCATGAATCCAGTCAGTGGAGGTGTCATCATTATCGTTGTTGTAATGCAATGAGGGCAACAGAGAAAGGGAGGAGGAATGGATGCTCCAACAAGCTTAGGGTCAGCAGCAAGCTCCAGCAGATGCTGATCATTTGCACATGAACAGGTTGTTGAGGAAGATCTCCTCAGGTACAGGAGAATCATCAATATCATTTCCTGGGGTTGAGTGAGGTGCAGTGAGTGTGAAGACTGCGAATATCCCAGAACACTGTCACAGAACTGTGCTGACTGCTGGAGTGGGACCTGTGAACTGAACGATGGGTGGCCATCCTATCCCGATAGCAGTGAAAGTGACAGCTGCATTGAACTTCTACGCAATTGGCTCCTTCCAACGAGTCACCGGGAGCCCCTGTAGAATCTCTCAATCACTGACTCACAAACGTATCAAAGTTTTTACTGGTGCAACTTGCGCCAAAGTGTCTCCAAATGCTGCTAGAGGAATTTCAGGCATGACAGGAAAGAAATTATCCTGGGGGTTAATCACAATGTTTTTTGAGTGTTGCTGTTTCCTTTGGACAGGGGTTCGCAGTTAATGGAGAATAAAAGGATCTCAACACCAACCTTGAAATGAGCATCACTGACAAATCTAACAATCTCTTTGGTGAGGATTTAAACTCTCTCGCTGGGTCGTGGGACTTCAACAAATTGTCACATTCTTTAGTGGAGATTCTTACTTTGAAGCTGGAATAGAATCATCAAATTGTCGAGCTGCCAATCGCATTTGAGAGTTTCCAAATTAAAACAAAAAAAAGGCATTAAAATGGCATCACTTTTTCAAAGGGTTTGTCTAAAGTGAATTAAGTATTGGGACTTACATTAGCCGCCAAAATATTTTGAAAAAGTTTGAAAAATTGTTTAAAATTGGTTTAAAATAATACTTTTAATAAGATAACAGCAATCCATGATTGTCACATTAATTTGCCCCCAGTTTCATTGTTCATCAAATTTTATTAATCATATCATTGTCAAAAATCCAGTTCAACAAATGTAACTTCTTCTGGAGTTTGTAACAATTATGTGGGAGTGAGGAAGTTGAAATGCTCACTGATATAATGATTTCTGTCTCCCAAAAGAGCCACAGCTTAACTATGTTACAGTTATAAATGACAGATCATAATTTCAGGATTTTCAGGCCAACTTGTAGGTGCCCAATATCCTGACAGTTTGGTCAGCTTTAGATGGTTAAGGACAGTGATCTTTGACAGTTCCTGGTTAATGCTCTCAAGCCCCATCAAGTCAGCCCTTATCCTTACTGACTGTGGGATTTTACTTTATTTCAATTCATAGTTTTGGCAGAAGCCTATTAAAAATTGAAAAGCTTCCCATTTGGAGTTTCTGCAAAATGCATTGCATCTGTCTAAAGAATGGTTACATCGACTGAAACTTCAATTTTAAAAAGAAGCATATTGTGAGAGTTTGAAGTTTTCTTTGGGTTCTTATTGTTAGTGCTGACTTATGTCTATTTTATGTTCAAGCGTAGTACAACAAGTTGGTGATGGAAGATATTTTCAAAGTGAACTTCAATGAAATTTCAGCAAACAATAAAATGACATAACCTTGGCTCAATTGTCGCACTTTCACCCTCTGCCTGTAAAATCTTATAACCCAGCTTGGAGCACATTATCTAGTTGCAGGGGAAGCTGCTTTGTTGGAGGTATTGGTTTTCTGTTCAGATGTTAAATGGAAGCCTGTCTGCCTACTCCTCAGATAAGCATAAAAGACCTGGGTTATCATTTATGTCTCAACCAATATCACTGAAACGGACTTGTGCATTGTCTGTCTTATTGCTTTTTGTGGGACCTTGCTGTGCACAGATGGCATGTTATATTTGGCTTCACGACAATAGTGTCTTCAGTTCAAACATAATTAAGTGGCTATATTCCAAAGCTGATGTTTTGCTTTAGCATTTTAATCAGAGAGAAAATGCAGAGGACAGAGGAGATTGGACAGGCTTGTCTTTGCAAGAACAAAAGTCAATGTGGAAACTCAAAGGCAGTGGATAATAGAAAACTATATCACAAGCCTGTCCACACCTATATAAAGGATGAATTGTTAAGATATCACAAGCAATGGTATAAAATAAAGAACCATGCGTGTGCTACAATACAATTAACTAAGTATGTTGCACAGAGTTGGAGACTGTAAAGATTAGAACATACCTCGAGTGTGATGTCAGCTTAATGGAATATTGTTACATGTAGATGCATTCCATAATGATAAAGATAAGATATGTTCCCTCCAAAAGCTAGACTACTGTCAGAATAGTCAGAAGTTCATTCAGCTGACGTGAGTATAGAGAGCTAGAGCGTTGGATCTAGGAACCAGGTTGGACAACCTACTAGCCATTTAGTGTAATCTGTATGACCTTTGAATCAAGACAATATTGTTTGTGATTTTTGTGCAATATGTGATCTAAAATCAATCTGCCCTAAATCAAATGGAGATCAGTTTTTGCGAGATTAGCAGCTCATTGCTGGTCCTGTCATCAAGGCAAAATTGGAAGATAATGTAACTATGCAGAAAATGCATATTTTCAATTAAATGATGGTTTTAGAGAGATGAAAAGAGCAGAATTGATTTTGTGATTAAAAACTATACTATAGGAGTTCAGTGACTTTATAAATCACAAGATTTCATTTTTTACAACAGTGATTATACTTCAAAAATACTTAATGAACTTTATCTTACATAAGGACATCCTGAAGTACATTATAATAAAGTATATATGTGTTATAAAATATAAAATAAGTGTTATACAAATGTTAATCTGGTTTTCAAATCATACTGGGGTGGGGGAGGGGAGGTTGTTGGGAATGTTGGTGGTGGGGTTCCTGGGCTACATTTATATTACTGCTGTAATAGCCTTTTGCAGCTCATGGGGAATCACTAAATACTGTATTCTCCCTGTGGAAATCACTGAGTATGAGTTCCCTTGGTAATAGACAATGGCTTGCCTAGCTGGAGCTCTTTATTTTGCATTTTTCATGATTAAGTCGAGATTGTGGTGCTGGAAAAGCACATCAGATCAGGCAGCATCTGAGATGCAGGAGAATAGATGTTCTAGGCATAAGCCCTTCATCAGGAATCTTATGCCCGAGATGTCGATTCTTCTGCTCTTCGGATGCTGCCTGACCTGCTGTGCTTTTCCAGCACCACACTCTTGACTCTGATCTCCAGCATCTGCAGTTCTCACTTTCTCCACTTTCATGATTAAGCACCAGCTTGTTTCTTCCAATCAACTTTAGCTTAAATCCATATCAAACTCATTGCAATTCATTCCATATAGAAAAGGTCAGAAGTCACATGACACCAGGTTGAAGTCAAACAGGTTTATTTGAAATCACAAACTTTCAGAGCGCTGCCCCTTTGTCAGGTGACTTTTGACCTTGTTCATCCCAGGCCAACACCGACACCTCAACATTTGGCAAAAGCACATGTCTCCGAACCACAGTTTAAATTTCAATATGTCAGCAAAATATCTACAAAACTCAACAGTGATGCTGTCTTCGTTGTCTCTCCATTTGCCAGATCATAGACTTTACCTGATCCCCAGCTTCTCTGCTAGTTGTCTCTCTGAAATCACTGAATTCTAGTCTGAGGAGAGGGGTCAGACAGAGATCGAGAGAGATAATGATGATGAAAGAAAATGAGCGACAGTTGGAGGGAAGGGCAGTGATCAGAAAAAGTTGGAAAATATTTTGTCTAGTGAGGAGACATCAGGGCCATAAATGGAGTTACTAACAATCTTTGATTCTACATTAGAGCCATAATGAGCTGCATCTACTGGTTCTGGTTTCAAGTTTAAAATGAAATACATACATATAGAGGTCTTTTATTGACCACATTTTCTGATGGTAGTCAACTTTGCAAAGGAACCTCCAGCTGTCAGCTAATTGTATGCACAAAGGAGCTAACGTTTGCACCTGGTTCAGGATCTGGACCTTGGTCAATGTGGTAGGTCGCGTGGGAATTGGCATGTAGTTAACCTGCCTTATTGGACTCTTGGGTTCCACATTTGCACTTAAAATGAAAAATGTGCAGCAACATTGACCTTCTTAGCGAGTTTTCCCTTCTCACAATTAATTGAATAATTTATCTGCTACAACAACTACCTGTTGATCTGAACTCATGAGTCCCTTCAAACAACCACAATTAAACGCTGAAGGATTATATATTGAAGCATCTGCAATTGCCTAAACCTCAGTGGAGCAGACAATGGACAGCTAAATGAATCCTTAACCTGTGAAGGAGAGTCTTGCAATCTAGGTTGTCTATAATTATGTCAGCCTTATATAATCTTGCATTGCAGAGGGATAGTGCAATGAAATTGGTTGCACTCAAGGGCAGAAGATGACTACCTAGGAACTGATAACATTATCGGCCCAACCAACTGGTCACTCAGGAAAAATTGTGGAGCAATGTCTAATCACTAACACCTTTAGTCATTGTAGTATATTGCCCAGTTCTCAACAGTTATTCAATCATAGTCTCTACCTCTTACAAAAACAGAATTCCCTCACTACACACAACCTTGCTCAAGACTATTTCATGTCACTTAATTTCTCCACAATTATCTTACTGTAACTTAATCCCAATTAATTATCATGACAAGTAACCGTACCTTCATAGTTATATTATTTGATATTGATTATGACTAATCCTCAGGATGTGGCAAAATTGGCTAGTTTGTCAATTATTGCACATTCACAGTCACAGAATAGTTCGTTCAGTCATTCCAAGCAGGTTAGAGACAAAGTTATTAGAGTGGGACTGAAGCCACATGTCAGTAAGTACATCAAATTTTGCTTCCACAAAAACATTAGTGAATTATTTCTTTGAAGAAAAGCATCCAAAAGCTTAATTGCCAATTTCACTGGAAACAATATTTATTTCAACATTTTGATTGCACTGAATTTAAACTTTCAAAATGTTGGGTGAATATTGTCATTCATGCTCTCTGCATTATTATTTCAGTCTCTGGATTATTAGCTCAATGAAAATGACCATCATGTTCGCTCATGAATGAATGGTTTGAATGAGTTTGGTGCATTTGTTTTGGCAAAGAAAAAGCAGGGTGTGCCCTCTTTTTCCAAACAATGTTCCCTTTTTAAATCATTTCTTAGTGGAATGACAGGATGTGGCAACCTTCAGTGACTCACAAAATGTTCTTTCTTGTGACTAACTGAACGTAGCCTCCTTTGAGTGAACATATTTGTGCTGTTGCTTGACAGAATCAGAATGAATAATGGAATTGCTGTGAGATGTTCAAATCCCAGGAAAAATATTGGGCTTTGCTATCTCCTGCTCAAATAAAGAGGAACATGTTTTGTCTTGTATTCTTTGAGACACTCTTGAAACTGAACACACAGTATTCCAATGTGTTGTGGTTCTGTTCTTTTGCCAATCAATGGAGGAGTGAATGGTTGAGTAAACACATTTGGAACAAATCTAAAGGTTTTGTGCAATTCCCTCCTTGACTTTTTTTTATTATCTGCATGTCCAAACCTGGAGTGCTCTCTTCTTATAGTCAGTAAAAAAATGTAAATGTATTGCCTACATATCTATTTTTGTACATATTATTATAATGAAACGTGGACAGATATTGGAATAGGACCCTCGGGGATATAATTTATTCCAGTGCTCAGTACACTGGCCATCAGATATGGATCTAAGTAAAGGTGACAAGCATTCTTGTTGTTTATAGTTTGCTGGATATATGGAGACAAAATAGAAACAATGGTACGGCAGCATCAAGACATAGCTGACAAATTCAACTCCATATCTACAAGTAAGCTGTCATGTTGCTGTGCATGTGTGGTAAGATGATATTTTAAAAGTTGACAAAATCTGAACATGCTATTTTAATGCAGGAAAAGGAGCTTCAATTCACACATTGCCTTCAATACTGTCAGGGAATCATCGTACTGCGCCAATTGCAAAGATTGTCGATTTTGATGGCGTACACTGTAAATGAGATGACTGTGCACCTCAGTATTCTGGTAGGGAATACATAATTAATTTTATTGGAGAGTAAGGCCTGAATTTCCATTCCTGGGTTGGATGGACAAAAATGAGAAAAATTGCAGCTCTGTGATCCTGAATTTTAAAAATGGCTTCCTGCCATTTCTAGTTTTGGTCCAGGGGTCCTGGGTTTAATTGGAAGTTTGGCTAATTAGATTCCAGATTGGCTAAGTGGTAGGAAGAAGACAATGGTGTTCAAAGAGTGTTTTTGTAACTGGAAGGCTGCGTACAGTGGGTTTTGCAGGGATCAGTGTTGGGGCCTTTGTTGTTTGTGGTATATGTAAAGAATGCTGACTTGAATGTAGGAGGTTGGATCAGTAAGTTTGGAGATGATACATAAATTGATGTGATGGTAAATAGCGAGAAGGATAGTCTTAGACTACAGGAGGATACAGATGGCTGGTCAGTGCCGAATATAATTCAATCCAAATAAGTGTGAGGTGATGCACTTGGGCTGGACAAACAAGGCAGTGAATACTTGATGAACGGTATGAGCACCGAGGATCAGGGTTGGTGAGCATGTCCTTAAGATTATGGGACAAGTAGACAAACTGGTTAAGAAGGAAGATAGGATACAGGCCTTTATTAGCAGAAGCAAAGAGCCTACGAGTGGGGAGGGCATGCTGGAACTGTATGAAATGTTGAGAGCGTGCTGCTGGAAAAGCACAGCAGGTCAAGCAGTATCCAAGGAGCAGGAGAATTGACATTTCGGGCAAAAGCGCTTCATCAGGAATGAGGCTGTGAGTCGAGGCATTGGTGAGATAAATGGGAGGGGCATGGGCTGGGGACAAGGTAGCTGAAAGTGCGATCGGTATTTGGAGGTGGGGGTAATGGTGATAGGTCAGAGAGGAGGTAGGAACGGATAGATGGGAAGGAAGATGGACAGGTAGGACAGGTCTTGAGGGTGGTGCCGAGTTGGAAGGTTGGTTGGTTTGGTCACAGGTAAAGTATTGGTTACAATTCTAAAATCCACATCATAGGAGGAATGTGGTTGCACTGGAGAGAGTGAACAGCATATTGACCAGGGATATTGTCTAGGCAGCACAATTTTAGTTATGAAGAGAGATTTTTAAACATTATTAAGATTGGTGTGTGTATTAAAGATGGCAATCAGATTACATGTTGAGATTGACACGTATGGTATATTTTATAGAACTGCATTACATCCTTACAAAGCTTTGCTCAGGTGAATGTATGTTTATTGATGCTTGAGGTTTCCATATTCCTACATGTCCTTACAAAGGAATTTCATGAGCTGCTTGCAATATCTCCTTACGATATTGGTTTGGTACCACTGTTCGATGAACAACTGTCTGCTGCTCACCTGCAACTCTATGAGAATGTCTCCAGTTTCACATCAGAGCTTTGTTTTAAGGATAATAACACCCTGGAACTTAGCTTCAGGGTGAGCTCCTTGAATTAATGAATTGTTATTTGTTTCTTCATCAGCACAGAAATGTTAAACACCTTTTCTTTGATTTATCCCCATTGTTAAAGAAAGTTTCAGTACTTGCTCATGCTATTATTTTGGTCTCTGGTAACAGACTTTATTTAGACATTGTACTGGTTGATCACATGTTGAAAACATACCACAAACTTGTCCTCATAACTGATTGGACCCTTTTCTCTTTTTTTTAGTGTGGAGACACCCCTTTGGCCCCACACCGATCCTCCGAAGAGGAGTAACCCATCCATGCCCATTCCTTCCCCTATTACCCTATACTTACCCCTCATTATTGCACCTACGCACCCCTGAACACTATGGGCAATTGAGCATGCAGACACAGGGAGAATGTGCAAACTCCACACAGTCGCCCAAGGTTGGAATCGAACCCGGATCCCTGGTGCTGTGAGGCTGCAGTGCTAACACCTGAGTCATCATGCTCCCCAAAAATAGTCAAATCATCCCCAACTGGGAACTGAACGCCAGTCTCCCACATGACAAGTGGGGATACTCACCACTATACTACTGAGAATATTCCTTAAATGCATTTGAACTTATCATACTTATTGGTGAAGCTACAACCTTCACTTCAGCCAAATCATTCCCTAGTAGTAAGCCAATTCCATTCACAGGTAATTTCTGAAAAGCACCTGCTACCACTGATCTGAACAGGAAGTCACATTCAAATTTTACTTTGCAGAATGGAACTGGAAATATGTTTTCCACTAAGCTGCTTACTGGCAGCTTGGCTTTCATTGTAATCTCTGTGAGGAAGCTTAAAACCTTCTACAGCAAAAGAGTTTGAGTAACTCCTTTGTCTCTTAATATAATTATGTGTTGAGCTACATCATTTGAAACAAAAAGGGACTACCTTTTCTTTATATCTCTCAGCCACCATATTCACCTCTCATGCAAACACAATAATGTTCACCTCCAGTTTCCTGACAGTAGTTAAGGCTACAATTTGGCCTGTACTATTTTATTTGTGAATTCTAATCTTGTGCTCAGGACTGCAGATGCTAGAGATTGGAGTCAAAAAGTGTGATGCTGGAAAAGCACAGCTGATTAGGTAGCATCTGAGGCACAGGAGAGTCGATGTTTCGAGCATAAGCTCTTTGTCAGGACATTCCTGGCGAAGAGTTAAAGCTCAAAATGCCGACTCTCCTGCTCCTCAGATGCTGTCTGACCAACTGTGCTTTTCCAGTGCCACACTTTTTGACTCATTTTTGGGCTCACTCTTACAAACCCCAGATTTTCCCATGGGCTTTCCTGACAACTTCCAGCATTTTGAATGAACATGTCCCTCTTTATTCTAATTGCAACACTTCAGTTTTCACCTCCCCCATCATCAGCACCTTCCTTTCTGATCTGAGCTGGTGTTTCTGGTTTCCAGATCTGGGTTTCCAGATGACACTTCTTTACCTTGGCCACTTGTCATCTGTCATTCGTCCACCTTCTTTCTTTCTCATGTTTATGGGGGTGATGGAGCACTTATTGCAGCCTTCATTGTTATATAATCTCTTCTTTTTAACTGCATCGTTTTAAGCAAGTGTTGTGGGGCAAATCACCAGTCTCGGTGTCAGAATCAGGATTCAACAATAGAGTTTATTGTACAAAGAAACCAGAGCTCCGGGGAGAGAGAGAGATGTTTGTCAACACGGCTGTCAGCTGCGAGCCTCCTCTCACCCTCGGAGCACATGTCATGATATTTTGTACATTTTGTGGTATAGTAGTTCACATATTGAGTCTTTGTTTGTACAGCATGGTTTGTTTACAGAAAACATTACAAAATCATAGTCAGTTTCAGTGGTTGTGACTGTTAAGGAAGATCGTTTTCCATTACTGCAAATCTGCAGTATTAACACTTGTATACAAGCAGTCTCAGGTAGTTAATATCTCTATTGAAGGTGGTGGCTGGACTCAGACACTTCAGCGGGCAATAGACATTACTGATGTGTAATCACTCCCCCACCCACCTTAGACTAACCATCTATGCTCTGTGTCTAATGTGCTGGTATCCTGTTAGCCCCAGGCAGTATCTGGGTATGTTTTGCTGCACTTCTCCATGTAATGGCACAGCGGCCATCTTGTGTGCTAAGGGACCAACTTATGGCTCAGCAGCCATTTTGTGTGCTAATTGACTAATTTATGGCTCAGTGGCCATCTTGTGTCTGTGTACCCCGTGTCAACTCCCACTTCACCAGTCTTCAATTTCTCTCTCCTTTTTAACCCCTTTTCTCTCCTGAATTGCCACTTCAAGTCTCTTAAATGTCCCCCCTTTATCTTTCTCTTTTTTCGGAAATGTTTCTTTTCACTTCTCTCTGAAATGTTTGTTTTTCCGCTTTTCTTCAAATTCAATTCTTTTGACTTCTTTTTACTTTCCAATTTGAGCTGTTTTAACTGTCAATGAATCATTGTTAGTTCATTTGGTGTGGCTAATCTGCTGTGCATTTCCACCAGTCCCTGATGCTTTGCTGATATTTCAATTGCCTCAACATTGTTATCTATGATAGATAATTCCACCGCTAATTCCAATAATGTAGGATTTGTCAGGTCTTGAAGAGTGATTATGGATAATTCTTCTAACTGCAGGTTGTTGTTAGCTCTTGCTAATGCCATCTTACTTAGATTAGATTAGATTACTTACAATGTGGAAACAGGCCCTTCGGCCCAACAAGTCCACACTGACCCGCCAAAGTGCAACCCACCCATACCCCTACATTTACCCCTTACCCAGCACTACAGGCAATTTAGCATAGCCAATTCACCTGACACACACATCTTTGGACTATGAGAGGAAAGCGGAGCACCCGGAGGAAACCCAGGCAGACAACGGGAGAACGTACACACTCCACACAGTCAGTCGCCTGAGTCGGGAATTGGACCCGGGTCTCTGGCGCTGTGAGGCAGCAGTGCTAACCACTGTGCCACCGTGCCGCCCACATGGAAGATATATCAAATCTGTCCTTTACCATATGGAGAGAGAAAGGCAAAGGGTGGTAGGTTGGGTGATATGTGTTTGCCTGAGTTGGTCTGAATTAGCATAGGACCTATCTAAGGCCATAGGGAAAACTGTGGGCATTGTGGGTATGAGGTGTCATGGAAATTGGCAACTGGACGTGGGGGAGAATGAGAAGCATGGGGGACCATGGAGCAAGGATAAAGGTGCATTTATTAGCATGGAGGGTGTGATTCATGGGTGTGGGTAAAGAGCACTAAATACCCTGGATGGGGGATGAAGTGTAAAGAGTTGAGAGCAGGAGTGATGTATTTTATAACCTTTATTTTAAACTTTGAACACAGTGCCAATGTCTCCATATAGTCTTTCCATGCAGCCCCATTATAACATTGTTACTTTGGCAAATTCTTCAATCAACACAAATCATATAAAGAGGCCTCAATTGTCCAAAGGCCACGGGCGGAGAGTATTTTGTTCGGTTAATCGAATGTCAGATAACATAGTTTAGCCATGCATCGGGACCTTGTGATCTTGATCGAATAATCTGAAATTTGGATAATCAAATGCCAGATAATCGAGGTTCGTCTGCAATGGCTTCTTATCAATGGAGATGCTGAAATACCGAGCACATTTTTATATCACACTTTATTAATGCAGTTTCTTGACAGTTTTGGCAGCTCCTGCATCATTACATTGTCATTGGCAAAGTGAAGGAAAGTGTCATCAACATTACTGTCAAGCAGCGTTTGTTCAGCAATAATCTGCTCTCTGACATTCAACTTGAGTTCCACAATGGCCACTCAGCTCCTGACCTTATTACAGACTTGCTCTAAAAATGGACAACATAAAGCTGAATCCCAGAGTGTGATGAAACATTTGTGATTTATATTTATTTGTATCAATTTTTAGAGCTTGGATTTTAAGTGAGTATCGTTTGGATATTCATTTGTTTTTATGAACAAGTTTAAAACTTAACTAGTTCAGTCTGTCCAGATTTGAAATGGTTAGGAGTTGCTTGGAGTATTCATGAAAGTTTGTTTATATTATGGGTGTTTATATCTAGAGAGAGAAAACATTCAGGTATTGACTTAGCAGAATCTAGGCTGAGCAAGTTTTGTTTTAGGTTAGTTCAAAAGTATTTGGGTAGTTCAAAGGACACCTGAATTGGGTCAGAGACAAGTATAGAATCTTGTGAAAAAAGAAATTGTTCAAAACAGTTAAGGAAATCAATTATCTGAGTGAACGGATGTAGTTTGTGCAACTTCTAGTTGAGGAGTGTTTGGTTAGAACAGGCAGGCTTTCAAGATGATTTTAAGCCTTGAGTTTTTACAGTATGAAAAGAGCCGATAGTGTTTGTGCTAGTCATTAAGCACCGATCTAACTCTCGTCCCATTTGCCCGGAGTTGGGTTTGAGCTTTGTATGCTATGGCATTTCAAGTGATCACTTAAATACTTCTTAAATATTGTGATTTCACCTTTGCCATCCTTTAAACCAGCAAGTTTCATCTCGCTTTGAGTAAATACAATTTTCTTTAACTTGCCTGTAAACCTCCTTCTATTTACCTTAAATCCCTGGCCCCTTGTTATTGATATTTCCACTACAGGGGAAAAGTTTCTTCCTATCCGACCTATTGATGTCTTTCATAATTTTTCACACCTCAATCAGATTTCCACTTCAGCTTACTCTGCTCGAAGGAAGATAGCATAAATAAGGAGACGGCAAGAGATAGGCTGAATTGTAGAGCTTCAGGCCTAGTAACAGACAGCACAGCACCGCTTATAGATCAACTAATGTTGAGGAAATGATCAGATTTAGAGGAGTGCAAGTATCTCAGTTGTGAGGCTGGAGAAAATTATGAGGAGGGACAGGATTATGGAGGGGTTTGAAAACAAGGTTGGGAATTATAAAAACCAAGACATTATGTAATCAATAGCAAATATAGATTAGCAAGCACAAGAGTGATAGGAGAAAAGGGCACATGCTGGTTAAGATATGGGCAGCAGAAGTTTGAAAAAGACAAGTCTCCAGAGATTAGCATCTGGGAGTAGTCTATTGTCTGTCATTGGAAGGAATTTGAAACTTTTATTAAATATGTTAAAGTAGGAACTTAGAATAATTCAAGACAAGGCCTGTTTCCATTCTATAATCTAAAAGGTTTATGTCAAATAACGATCAGAGAGTGAAAGGCAACTTGATTGAAACATATAAGACACTGAGCAATCTATCAGAGCGGATGTAGAGAGTATGTTTTCCCTTTTGGGAATTTCTAGAACTATGAAACTCAAGACGGGAGATGTAGAACATTTCTTTAGTTTTTGGAACTCTCTTGCTCAAAAGAAAGTGTGAAACAGAGTTCTTGAATATTTTAACGGAAAAGCTAAGTAAATTCTTTATAACCAAGATGTGAAAATTGATGAGGGGTGGGTGGAAGGATGGAGCAATCAGACAAGCCATGGTCTCATTGAAGCGGAACTGCCTTGAGAGGCTGAGTGGCCTATCCCTTCTCCCAATTCATATATGTGTTCCTATGTTGTCGAGATTATACAGCCTTGAATGAAAATTTCAACAGCTTATGACCTGAAACATGGTGAAACTGGAGATAGAGATAGGTTGTCTTAATGGCAGTGAGTATATGTGGTTCAAAGTTCATCTTAGGGTCAAAGGTGACACCGAAACTGCAAACAACCTGTTGAAGCCTGAAAAAAGTGTCAGGTGGAGGTAGTACAGACCAACAATGACTTCTGTCAATGTGGGAGTAGGATCAAAGCTAGTAATTGTTTAATGCACTGCATGGTCTATTCCAAATTTCCAAGTTTCTCTGCTCCCAGTATTTAATTAGTGGAAATGTGTTAGATATTGAAATAGTTGGATTGAAGGGTC
The DNA here is from genome assembly GCF_020745735.1 of Hemiscyllium ocellatum. Taxonomy (NCBI): domain Eukaryota; kingdom Metazoa; phylum Chordata; class Chondrichthyes; order Orectolobiformes; family Hemiscylliidae; genus Hemiscyllium; species Hemiscyllium ocellatum. The sequence goes on from NC_083415.1 coordinate 48,420,905, forward strand.
TATTTCTGTGATGTATGACTCTGTGTCTGTGACCCTACATAGGGATATTGCAAACTGGATGTGTTACTTCTTGGACAGATTTCTAGCATTTTTATTAAATTCTGATTTTTTTTCAACAGTGAGGCATTATCATTTGATGCCAAAGTATTGATAACTGTGACTTTGTCATGTAACTTTGGGGCCTTACATGAAAGTTAGGCACTTTCACAGAAATGCAAATACATGTCTCTCCTTCAAACTTGTCTTTCCCATGTTGCTGAATGCTGACTTAAGTCGCATGTAGTGGGGATTATGCTGCCATCTAGTGACCAATTTCAATTATGGCACTTGCTTCTTTGAATTGCTGTTCATTTCATATAGAAGGAATGTAGCTTTATTCAATTTTGCTCAAAAAACGTTGATTGCAAACAAATAACAAATTCAGTCAGAAATTGGGCAGAAAATTTGAGCTCAAGATAAAGACATTTTTGAAAAAAATCTCCCAGAAAAGGATGTGCTAAGTAAGGGAATGGAAGGGAGAGAATTACAGTCAACAAGGAACTCAAGAGAATTATAGCCACCCTGGCAGAGACGCTGATCAAACTTCTGGAGATCAGGGCTGAAGTCTGACATTTCTGAGGGCTGACAGCCTCCTCATATCCTCTTCATAGCATATCTTCATTGCTATTTCTGTGGATTCAACATATTTAGCAACCAACACCTACATCAGCTTATTGATATAATTTGTAAAGGATGGAGCCTCCAAAACTGATCCCTGTGGCCCACCACACATTGCATCCAGAAAATAACCCATTTATGCTGACTGTCTCTTTACAGTTACCGAGCCAACCTTCAATTCATGCTATCTTTTACAAACTCAGTTTTTATTTTCTGCAATAACCTTTGATATGGCAGCTATCAAATACCTTCTGGAAGTCTCAGTGCAGGCGCATGTACCAGTTCCACGGCACATATTGCTTCCTGAAAGAACTCCAATAAAACTATGTTGACATTGCTGGATTACTTTGAGCTATTCTAAGTTTCCTACTAAAACATGTTTGATAATAGGTTCTAATATCTTGGGTGAAGATGGATTTCATCCTATAATATTTAATAATAATTTCCATATTCTATTAAATTAAGGATAGCAAATATAACTCATTTGTTCAACAGGAGAGGGAGTCAGAACATAGGAAATTACTGGCCAGTTAGAGTGACATCTATCATAGGAAAATATCACAAGTTAATATTAAAGACGTTATAACAGGAAACTTGCAAAAATTCAAGGTAATCAGGTAGAGTCAATGTGGTACAAAAACATAAATGCTGCATAAACTCAGCAGATCTGGCAACATCTGTGGAGAGAAAATAGAGTAAACATTTTGAGCCCAGTGATGCTTCTTCAGTTCTTCAGCACTGGAAATTACAAAGGATTTAATTTGGTGAGTTGTCCCTGATTATCTAAACTAAACTTTTAAATCCTCACTATCTGAATTGGCAGTAAACTCGAGGTAGCTTTGCCTGACAAAATACGAAGGCATGAATAATTGGCATTTGGGTGAAAAAGTTGCCTCTTAGGTCTCTTTTATATATTTCCCCTCTCACCCTAAATCTATTCTCTGTAGTTCTGGACTCCCCCACCAGAGGGTGGTACGTGTATGGAATGAACTGCCAGAGGAAGTGGTGGAGGCTGGTACAATTGCAACATTTAAAAGGCATTTAGATGGGTATATGAATAGGAAGGGTTTGGAGGTGTATGGGCCAGGTGGGACTAGATTGGGTTGGGATATCTCATCGGCATGGACGGGTTGGACCAAAGGGTCTGCTTCTGTGCTGTATATCTCTATGACGCTATAACTCTAAATACAAAAATGACCAGATATTCCAGGTAGTGACATATTGGAATCAGTTAGCGTAAGGTTACATTTAAAATGGCTTAAACATGAAGAAAAGGTGTAGCAGCTGAAGGTGCAATCTAAAGGACAAAAAACACAAGGAAATGAAAAAAGGTGGAAATTAAATAATTAGCATTAGAATGTAAGCTGAAGTGAGATGATAGATGCTGATACAGGCTTTGGTGGAGAGAACTTAAATTCCAGCAGGAAAATGTTTACGTTTGTACAAGTCCATTAAAAGTTTGAGGCAAAGGTTGCAGATGCATTCTTAATGTCATTTGAGAAAACGGTGAGATTGATTAATTGGGAAAACAATAGGACACTGCTCATGTGGAGTAAGTGGACAGGAAATGCATGCTTCAGTGTCGGGGTAGATTTCTTGGAATGATAGCATCGTTAAATAAAATGGATCGGTGCAGGGTCCTCTACTTTTTGTCATTTACTTAAATGATTTGGATGCGAGCATAAGAGGTACAGTTAGTAAGTTTATTGATGACACCAAAATTGGAGGTGTAGTGGACAGCGAAGAAGGTTACCTCAGATTATAACAGGATCTGGACCAGATGGGCCAATAGGCTGAGAAGTGGCAGATGGAGTTTAATTAATATACACGCGAGGTGCTGCATTTTGGGAAAGCAAATCTTAGCAGGTCTTATACACTTCATGGTAAGGTCCTAGGGAGTGTTGCTGAACAAAGAGACCTTGGAGTGCGGGTTCATAGCTCCTTGAAAGTGGAGTTGAGGTAGATAGGATAGTGAAGAAGGCAATTGGTATGCTTTCCTTTATTGGTCAGAGTATTGAGCATAGCTGTTGGGAGGTCATGTTGTGGCTGTACAGGACATTAGTTAGGCCACTGTTGGAATATTGCATGCAATTCTGGTCTCCTTCCTATCGGAAAGATGTTGTGAAACTTGAAAGGGTTCAGAAAAGATTTACAAGGATGTTGCCAGGGTTGGAGGATCTGAGCTATAGGGAGAGGCTGAACAGGCTGGGGCTGTTTTCCCTGGAGTGTCGGAGGCTGAGGGGTGACCTTATAGAGGTTTACAAAATTATGAGGGACATAGATAGGATAAATAGACAAAGTCTTTTCCCTGGGATCGGGGAGTCCAAAACTAGAGGGCATAGGTTTAGTGTGAGAGGGGAAAGATATAAAAGAGACCTAAGGGCAACTTTTTCATGCAGAGGGTGTCTACGTGTATGGAATGAGCTGCCAGAGAATGTGGCGGAGGCTGGTAGAATTGCAACATTTAAGAGGCATTTGGATGGGTATATGAATAGGAAGGGTTTGGAGGGATATGGGCCAGGTGCTGGCAGGTGGGACTAGATATCTGGGTTGAGATATCTGGTCAGCATGGACAGGTTGGCCCGGAGGATCTGTTTCTGTGCTGTACATCTCTATGACTCCATGACTCTATGACCTATATTGGCAGCAGGTGAGTTAATACTTGAGGCACATACGTTCAAGAATTTAAGGAAACAGCCTGATTAAATCTATATGGAATTTAAAAGGGTGAAGTAAAGTCTTGTTTTACAGGTGGATATGAGCATTAGCATCTTAAATCATAGAAGTTCTAAGAGAGATTATTCTCTTCAAGAATTTTTAAAAACTTGCTACCTTCCATAATAAGAATCCATATTGAGGTCCAAATTGGATCATCTTAACTCAAAAACGCAAATCCTTAAAGTTGGAATATGTGTCCATGTTTCTCAAAAGACTCACAGCAGCATGAAAGGTCATATGAGAACATTTGATTGTTTCAAAGTGAAAATAAAAGAACAGCAGATAAATATTATTCAACTAGAATGGCAGATGAAGTATTGATGTTGTTCCCTTTCCAAAATGAACCTCTGAAAGTGAAATTCAATGATCCATGCAGAGTAGTTAATAGGGTTGCTAAAGTAGGAAGAAGAATCAGTTATTTCACATAAACATGTCGAAACAGTGTCATTGTAGAGAAGTGGATAAAGAGGGGATAGTGCGTCAGGTGGTAAGAGTAGTGAGGAATGACAGAGACAGTAAAAGTGAGGTAGAAAGAGAGGCAGACAGTTCTCAAAGAGAACCTCTGACAATTCAATTAGCCAACACAGAAATGTTGAAATAGTTAGATACTGAATTTTCATTTTCAGAGGAAGGATAATGGCAGGATCTTGTAAGACATCTTAGAAGGTATAAGGTAATCTGTAGAGGTACACCTGGATGTATCACGATAGTTAGGCATGATGTAGATGTAGGGAGAGTCAGTAGTGAAAGAACAGTCTCTCTATTGGCCGAATCCAGAAGCTCAAGCTCAATTAGAAACAGAGAATCATGAAATGCTGGAAAAATATGCTTTCAAAATGGCACTTGATGCTGGCAAATTGGGTGAATGTGGTCTTGTTACAGGCTAATGAGTCAGGAATAGAGGCCAGTGGGGTATATCTCTAAGAAACTAAACCAGTATCAGAAGAAATACTCAACAGTAGAAAAGGAAACTTCAGTATTAATATTGTTCTTCAGACAGAGGTTTGTAGTTGATGGAACATGCTCATCTTGGTGTCCAGTTACTAGTGGCGTATCGCAAGGGTCGGTGGGTCCACTGCTGTTCATCATTTTCATAAATGACTTGGAAGAGGGCTTAAAAGGGTGGGTTAGTAAATTTGCCGATGACACTAAGGTCAGTGGAGTTGTGGATAGTGACGAAGGATGTAGTTGGTTGCAGAGAGACATAGATAGGATACAGAGCTGGGCTGAAAGGTGGCAAGTGGAGGTTAATGTGGACAAGTGTGAGGTGATACACTTTGGATGGAGTAATCGGAATGCAAAGTACTGGGCTAGTGGTAAGATTCTTGGGAGTGCAGGTGAGCAGAGAGATCTCCCTGTCCATGTACACAGATCCCTGAAAGTTGCCATCCAGATTGACAGAGTTGTTAAGAAGGCATACAGTGTTTTGGCCTTTATTAATGGAGGGATTAAGTTCCAGAACCAGGAGGTTATGCTGCAGCTGTACAAAGCTCTGGTACTGCCACACTTGGAGTATTGTGTACTGTTCTGGTCACCACATTATAAGAAGGATATGGAAGCTTTGAAAAGGGTGCAGAGGAGATTTACTAGAATGTTGCCTGATATGGAAGGAATGTCTTATGAGGAAAGGCTGAGGGTCTTGAGGCTGTTCTCGTTAAAGAGAAGAAGGTTGAGAGGTGACTTAATAGAGACATTCAAGATAATCAGAGGGTTAGATAGGGTGGACAGGGAGAGCCTTTTTCCAAGTATGGGGACGGCAAACACAAGGGGACACAATTTAAAGTAGGGGAGATAGGTATAAGACAGATGTCAGAGGTAGTTTCTTTACTCAGAGAGTAGTAAGGGTATGGAATGCTTTGCCTGTAACGGTAGTAGATTCGCCAAGTTTAAGTGCATTTAAGTCGTCATTGGACCAGGCATATGGATGTACATGGAATAGTGTAGGTGGGATGGACTTCAGATTGGTATGACAGGGTGGCACAACATCGAGGGCTGAAGGGCCTGTACTGCGCTGTAATGTTCTATGTTTTTTGTTCACTTTGATTTTTATGCCTGATGTGATAACAAAGAAACATTAATCCACACTGAGCATAATATCCTGGCATTTATTCAGAAGTTTAAAATTTAAAATGCCGGAGTATTTAGAAGGTACCTTTTGTTCAAACTTGTTCATGCAAAAATTATTCCCATCGCTGGTAAAGATAGCATTGTCCCGAGTGTAAAATCATGGAATATGTTCATGGTTTAAGAAATACTAAGATTATATAAGGTTGGATGAGGGGGAAGGGGAATGTATTTTGTCATTTGACTGTCACATATACAGAGGAAACTCAATTATCCGAATGCCAATTCTCTGAAAATCGGATTATCTGAAGGAGATCTTGAGGTTCCGATGGAAACATTATATCAAAGATGTGTTTCCAACAGTGATCGCGTCTTTTGTTGACACTGATTAAACAGGCACCAGGGGGTGTTGGACGGGGTTGCGGGCAGGCGGTATTGTGATTAAAATGCATTTTTGAAACAGCCTGTCATCTTATTTGGGAGGCATGCAAAGTTCCCATTTTTTATTTTACTTTATTTTTGATGTGGATTTTAAAACCAAGAATTATGGAAGGAAATGCTGCATTTTTAACAAGCATGATACTAAAACTCGTTGATGAAGGGCTTATGCCTGAAACATTGACTCTCCTGCTCCTTGGATGCTGCCTAACCTGCAATGCTTTTCCAGTGCCATACTTTTTATTTCTGATCTCCAGCATCTGTAGTCCTCACTTTCTCAAAGCTCATTGATGGTTGTGTTTGCACTGCTGCTTTGTTCGAGGAGTAGGGGAGCTGTTTGTCGCCAGCGCTGGGAGTGTGTTAAACTGAAATTTAGCTGGCACCAGCTGGATTATTGGTTTGTCGAGTTGTGACCAGTTGAGGATACAAAAGGCTATCAATCTGACAACAACTATCTGATTGGCTCCTGAGTATTTGAACAGCATCTGGATGTGAATGATATCAGCAGAAGCCTTCAGACCTCTGGAAGGGGAGATGACATATCTCCCTGCAGTCAAGTTATTGAAGTCTGAGTTTCACCTACTGGTTGTTGCAAGCTGTGGCCTTTAACCAGTAGCTAAGTGACCTTGCAGTTTGTGTACCAACCTCCTGCAAATACAAAAACCAGAAAGAATCTGGAGAAAAGAAATTGAAGAACAGAAAGTTCTGGCAAGCAAATGGATCATCTCAAGGAACCCTATTTAGTTGTGGATCCCAGTCCTTGTTCCCTCTAACCATAAAGCCATTTCTGAAACTTTATCTGTAAGTGTCTGTCTGTCTGTCTGTATGAGGGGAATGGTTGGGAGGGGAAAGTTTGAAGTGGGTAAGAGTTTTAATAGTATATGAACAGGTCACAGTCATTTACCTGTGGTTACAATCAATTTATTTGTAATAAATAGTAGGTCTTGGTAAGTTCTATCACCTAGTCCATGCTTTCTGCTGCCCTGGCTGTACCCAAGAGATGAATTGGGAACTTTGATAAAACCTTACCCTGGCCTAGTTCATAGAATCCCTACAGTGCACATAGAGGCCATTTAGCCCATTGAGTCTGCACCGATTCTCTGAAGAGCATTGCATACCCCCAACCTACCCCTATAACTCCACATTTACCATTGCTCACTTACCTAGCCTGCACATCCCTGGATGCTCCAGGGCAATTTAGCGTAGCTTTACCAGATAACCTGCACAACTTTGGGCTGTGGGAGGAAATTGGAGCGCCCAGAGTGAAAACCACAGAAACACAGGGAGAACGTGTAAACTCCGCACAGTCATCCAAGAATGGAAGCAAACCCAGGAGCTTGTGGCCGTGAGGCAGCAGTGCTGAACACTGAGCCACTGTGTTCCTCTTCTTTTAATCTGGAAGTAAGTGTATGTGAATCTTTTAAACATTGCCAACAAAGTAGAAGGAATACTAAAGGTTGCAGAGATTCTATGAATTCTTCACTGAAAACAATTTACTTTGAGACACACAGATCTGCTGACTGAATAGCAATAAAATATTAACTAAAATGTTGTAGAAACATAAAAAAGGATATGCCTTTCAGCCCAACAAGCCTACTCTGCCATTCTTGTCGGATTATTCAGTTCAATGTCTTTTTAACATTGTCCCCATTTCCCTTTATGTCATTGACACTTAGAAAACTGTCAATCCCGACTGGAACCAGGCTGAATGACTGAGCCTCTACATTCTTCTTAGATAGAAGGTTCCTTAGATTCACAACCTTTGAGTGAAAAAGAATCTCATCTTGGTCCTAAATCGACTCATTTTTAAAAAAATGTTATCTCTCTGTTCTAGATTTCCCAACCAGGAGAAATATTTAATTACTTCTATCTATTCCTTTGAGTATTTTCAATGAGTTCACCTCTCAGTCTTCAAAACACAAGGAAAGAGAGGTCCAGTTTGCCCAATCACTCTTTATAAGCACATTGAGTAAAATATTTGCTGACCCAATTCTTTAAGGTAGGGGGTACAATTCATAACTTCCCTATGGTGGTTCTCTAGGAGATGACCAGCCTATGATTTCTGTGCTGGTACTTCTTACCATGATTATAGCATGAGCATACCAAGCTAACACATAATACAGCCATAGCCTTCAGCTTTTAAAGGCAGGTTGTCCATCTTAAAGTTGCACTGAACTGAAGACCGACAGAATATAATATTGGAACACTGAAGTGGAAAATTAACACATGAGCAGTGCTATCAGTGTTGCCACATGTTAGGTACTCGCAACACAGATGGCGTCCAGATGAAGGTCATGTTACTGAGGAGGTTTAGGAGCTCCTCAATCAGCATCTTCCAAGGGAGTAGGGATAGGTTGCAAAGAGATGAATCAGAGCTGGAGTACTTGACCTCAAAAAATGCTTGCAAGACAAGCTTTAAAGTTTCAATCTACTGATCTGCTGTGTTGTATATTTCATTTATCTCAGAGCAATGCACAGTGTTTTATTTTCAGGTGTTTTAAAATACTTTTGCAATCACATAATATCTCTGCATATCTCAGCTCAGCTTCTAATAGCTTCTGTGGCATCCATTTATCTTGTTCTGAGTGTACACTCATGCTGAAGCAATCAAATAAATGAATATAGATCAATTTCTAGACCCTCATAATTGAACACAGAACGAATGAACACGACATGAAGCCATAGAGATATAGAGATTTACAGCATGGAAACAGGTCGTTCGGCCCAACATGTCCATGCTGTCTAGTTTTCACAATTAATCTAGTCCCATTTGCCTGCATTTGGACCATCTCCCTCTATATCTATCCCAAGTGTGTGTGTGTGTGTGTGTGTGTGTCTCCAAATGTTTCTTAGATGACAAGATTGTACTCGCCTCCCCATTACCTCTGGCATCCCATTCCAGACCCTCTGTGTGAAAAATCTTCCCTCTGAACCCTTTTGTATCTCTCCCCTCTCACATGCTACAATAGAATAATTGTAAATTGCTTTGCAGCATTGGGCTACAAAGTGAGAAGGGAGTATGAGAAATTCCTTCTATTGAACCTGTCCTGCATGCCAAAAGACCCTTGGACCCAACAACAAGCAAGATAGATTTGGATCAAAGTAGTGTCAGAAAATGGACAGTTCAGTAAGCACTCATTCCCCAATACCCAGGGAGGAAGTGAATCTAGGCTACGATGTTAATTTGGTATTCCAAAGCTGTGCTAAGGAAATGTGACATTAATTTTTTCTTTGTATGAGGTTTTAATTCAAGGTCCTGTCTTTCATTCCAGATGGATACAAAAATTCTCATGACTGTCTTCAAAGAACAGCTTGGGGAGGGGGTGCATGAGGTGGGGTTTGTTGTGCGTTGTGGTGTGTTATGCGTTGCAGTGTGGGTTTCTTCTGGTCTTTTGACTAAGATTGATTCCTCAACCAGCACAACAATAATGGATCAGCTGATAATTCATTCGATTACTCCATTTGTGACTTTGCTGTCAAATTTATTAGCTATCATATTTGCTTTCGTATTGTTTGCACCTACCCTTTAAAATGAATTCACTGACTATGAGGAACATCCTGGTTAGGTACATAGCATTTTTTAAGGGTCCTTTATTTCTTTTCAGTCATCCCTTATTTACCATTCCCAATGTGTTTCTAAAAACCAGTGCACAAAACAAAAAGCCAATTTCTCGTCAGTAAATATTAGGAAGGTTGTTTTACATTTCTGATCTATAATTTGAACACTTAAAACCTCACAGAAGGTTGACACTAAAGGAGGCCATTCAGCCTATTGTGTCTACACTGGGTCTCCAAATAAGCATCATGACTTAGTGCCAATCTCCTGCCATTTCCACATAACCCTGCACATTCTTTCTCTTCCAACTGAGCAAAGAAACAGCAGCAGCTTTGAGTGACAGGAATGAAATGGGATTGAGATAAAATAAAGCATCTCTCAATAAAGACAGATGTGGAGACTTCCTTTGCCAATATAGGGTCATGAGTCTTTACAATTATGGTCCTCAAAAGTGTTGGAAGTAGAGTCCTTGAATATTTTTATGCTAGTGGTAAATGGATTCTTGATAATTATGGGAGTGAAGAGTTATCAAGGATAGGCCGGAATATGGAATAATCAGAGTGGCCATGATCTTACTGAATGCCAGAGCAGACTTACGGAACCTAGTAGTCTATTCCTGTTCCTAATTTGTATGTTCCTATGTCATGTTTGGCAGCGGTTGTGAGACTGGGGAAGATGACGTTGAGTGGCAGGAACTTGTTGTTTCGTTCAAATGTTCAGTAATTGTGTTAAGTCAAAAATGTCCCAAAATAAAAAGGTGCCATTAGATTCTTCTTTAAACAGAAGACATCTCTGTTCAGTATTTGGAAGTTGAAAGATTTGTTGATTTGGATACTATATGCAAGATAACCTTGGTTGCACTATTAGATTAGATCTTCCTGACTTTCTTTAATCAGAATGATTTTTCTGTGGTAACGTTTACAGATAATTAGGATTTCATTCACTTATCACAGCCGACAATATCTGATTAATAATGCATGACGTTTCTACAAATAGGGGAAAGATTGAAGACTGGAAGAGGCAATTAAATTCCCATGGGGCTGCTTTTAAGAACACGTCTAATAATAATAGCTACCTAAAGTTTCCTGGCTAACATACCTGAAATAATGAGAGCTTGGTTCAACTCAATGTAAACTGTAAAATATAACTGTGAGCTTATGTGGCTTTACACAGATTCAAAATGATTATATTGCTTCCTCTCTGTACTCCATTTTGCACACATTTACTTTTACATGCAATTGTGCATGAACTGAATAGTTTCTTGCTTTATGTAGAGAGAGGGTATATTAAACAAAGGTGTTAATTTTTTTAACATGGATGGGGAGAAAGCCAACGAAGCAGGCAGCTTGCTATCTTGCTATTTGCTTCCTGACCAATGACAACTTGGAAGCCAGTGAGCTATGATATGCTGCCAGGTGACCAATCCTGGTACTGAGTGGCATTTGTCACCTTTATCATTGCGTGGTACTGGGTAAGGAAGGTTTCAGGTTGTTTGCTGCCATGAATCCTCCTTTGAGGTTGCTTTGTCCTGGGCCTATCGAGTGCTTAGTAGTAAAGGATGCATCACTGTGGAATATCTACAGGTATCTGTGGAATATCTGAGCAGAGAAACAGTAGCAGCTTTGAGTGACAGGGATGAAGGGGGATTGAGATAAAATAAAGCATCTCTCATTTAAGACAGATGTGGAGACTTTCTTTGCCCATATAGGGTCATGAGTCTTTATAATTATGGTCCTCAAAAGTGTTGGAAGTAGAGTCCTTGAATATTTTTATGGTAGTGGTAAATGAATTCTTGATAATTATGGGAGTGAAGAGTTATCAAGGGTAGGCCGGAATATGGAATAATCAGAGTGGCCATGATCTTACTGAATGCTGGAGCAGACTTATGAAACCTGGTAGTCTATTCCTGTTCCTAATTTGTATGTTCCTATGTCATGTTTGGCAACGGTTGTGAGACTGGGGAAGATGACGTTGAGTGGCAGGAACTTGTTGTTTCGTTCAAATGTTCAGTAATTGTGTTAAGTCAAAAATGTCCCAAAATAAAAAGGTGCCATTAGATTCTTCTTTAAACAGAAGACATCTCTGTTCAGTATTTGGAAGTTGAAAGATTTGTTGATTTGGATACTATATGCAAGATAACCTTGGCTGCACTATTAGATTAGATTTTCCTGACTTTCTTTAAACAACTTACGTTAAGAAATCAGAATGATTTTTCTGTGGTAACATTTACAGATAATTAGGATTTCATTCACTTATCACAGCAGACAATATCTGATTAATAATGCATAATGTTTCTACAAATAGGGGAAAGATTGAAGACTGGAAGAGGCAATTAAATTCCCGTGGGGCTGCTTTTAAGAACATGCCTAATAAAAATAGCTACCTAAAGTTTCCAGGCTAACATACCTGAAATAATGAGAGCTTGGTTCAACTCAATGTAAACCTTAAAATATAACTGTGAGCTTATGTGGCTTTACACAGATTCAAAATGATTATATTGCTTCCTCTCTGTACTCCATTTTGCACACATTTACTTTTACATGCAATTGTGCACGAACTGAATAGTTTCTTGCTTTATGCAGAGAGAGGGTATATTAAACAAAGGTGTTAATTTTTTTTTTAACATGGATGGGGAGAAAGCCAACGAAGCAGGCAGCTTGTCCAGGAGCTTTATCAGTGATTCTCAGCTGATTTAAACAGCCAGTCCTCACTATCTCGCTGTTTGCTTCCTGACCAATGACAATTTGGAAGCAAGTGAGCTATGATATGCTGCCAGGTGACCATTCCTGGTACTGAGTGGTATTTTCCACCTCAATCATTGAATGGTACTGGGTAAGGAAGGTTTCAGGTTGTTTGCTGCCATGAATCCTCCTTTGAGGTTGCTTTGTCCTGGGCCTATCGAGTGCTTAGTGGTAAAGGATACATCACTGTGGAATATCTACAGGTATCTGTGGAATATCTGAGCAGAGAAACAGTAGCAGCTTTGAGTGACAGGGATGAAATGGGATTGAGATAAAATAAAGCATCTCTCATTTAATACAGATATGGTGACTTTCTTTGCCCATATAGGGTCATGAATCTTTACAATTATCTTTCTCAAAAGTGTTGTAAGTAGAGTCCTTGATTATTTTTATGGTAGTGGTAAATAGATTCTTGATAATTATGGGAGTGAAGAGTTATCAAGGGTAGGCCGGAATATGGAATTATCAGAGTGGCCATGATCTCACTGAATGCTGGAGCAGACTTATGGAACCTAGTAGTCTATTCCTGTTCCTAATTTGTATGTTCCTATATCATGTTTGGCAACTGTTATGAGACTGGGGAAGATGATGTAGATTGGCACTGTTCTTGGATAAGTAGATAAGGTATAATAACTTGGACCTTAGTGAGTTGGTACAGATACATCTGCTTCCTCTGAAAGATGGAGTAGCACTCTTTGTCTCCATCCCCAGACTGTGTGTGACATCGATAGAATGAGTGGAGTTAATGCAACATGAACATTCATTTGAACAGAATTTCCTGCAAGCTCCTTTTCCCCATCATGCAGTGATGTATGTAATGATACTGCATATACCATTCTCACATATCCCCCAAGTTCCTGACCTTACAGTGCAGGCAGGCTTGGACTTTCACATCTTTTTAAGAACGCATTCTTTTCAGAATTGCTGGTCATTTTCTCACTGGAGAATCTGTTATCACTCAGCTGTGTTTCAGATGAATTGTCCATTTTTTTTTGTAGAAATTATGGTTGGTTCATTACCTCAGCTGGAGGTCACTTAATTATCTAAATTTACATCCTGAAAGACAGCTGCTCGATGAAAATAAGCATTTCCTTCCTTGTTGTACCCTGGATTCCTGGATCTCAAGCACATAAAACATTGGTGCAGAAGTGGGCCATTCGAATCAGAAAGACTGCACTGCTTTTTTAACCAATGATTGGTACCAGTGCCCCATGAACTGAAATCCATTCCACCTTTGTCAGTAGAAGATTTCATTAGGATTCCTAGACTCATGGCAGAACACAAAAAGGTAAGTGTGTTGAGATTACCTGCAATGTTTCATATACTCAAGAAGAAATACTGGTGACAAAACCAAAATAGGCTCCAAATTTGACAAGAACAAACAACTGACCATTCACGCTTGCTACCATTCGCTAGAATTTGTCGAAGGATGGCCAATTTAGAGCCTAATTTGGTTTTGTCATCAGTATTTCTTCTTGCAGAATTGGACTATTTGGCGCCGATCATTTGGCCCTGCCGTTTTGGCTCTAAGCTGTTTTGGCGCTGATTCAGAAATAAAATTGAGTTGGGAATTGAACCCGGTTCAATTCCCGACTCAGGCGACTGACTGTGTGAAGTTTGCACATTCTCCCCGTATCTGCGTGGGTTTCCTCCAGGTGCTCTGGTTTCCTCCCACAGTCCAAAGATGTGCAGGTCAGGTGAATTGACCATGCTAAATTGCCCGTGGTGTTAGGTGAAGGGTAAATATAGGGGTATGGGTGGGTTGCGCTTTGGTGGGTCGGTATGGACTTGTTGGGCCGAAGGGCCTGTTTCCACACTGTAAGTAATCTAATCTAAAACAAAAAAAAGTCTTGTAGAGCCCGTGAGAAATTCATTCTTATTGCATTGTAAGAAATAAATCTAATTCTGTTTTATTCATTATTTTTAACCTATAAAAATGAATTTCTACATTTTGCTACATTTATCAAACACACATAGATAACCATCGTGTGAAAATTTTGGTTTGTCTCTCTTGCTTAGAATGTTTTCAGCCATTTCTGGTATGGGCTCTACAAGAAAATAGAAAGAAAATTGTATTACAGCTTTACAATGTGAAGACAGAAGGGCTTAAGTATCATCAAGGCAGTAGATGACTATGAACAATTGTTAAATGAGAAAATGATTACAAAATGAGATTTGAATCTACAGCGGGTCATTACAGCTTTGACTATCAATTCTTGCTAGTTGAGAAAATTACATCAGGTCATTAGTCATCCTCTCTTCTTTAACCAAACAAGACTTTTTTTAAATTCTGAATTGGCGGCAAAACAGCTCAGCGCCAAAGTAATGAGTGCCAAAACAGTTTAGAGTAAAAACGGTGGAGCCAAATGAATGGCGCCAAAAGGATGGTGCCAAAACGTACCCGACACTTCTTGAGTATATAAAACATTGCAGGTAATCTCAACAGACTTGCCTTTTTGTGTTGTGCCATGAGTTTAGGAATCCTAATGAAATCTTCTACTGATAAAGATGGAATGGATTTCAGTTCATGGGGCACTGGTACCAATCATCGGTTTAGAATAGCAGTGCGGTGAGTTTACTGAGACCATATGCTTTGAGCACCAACAACATTTCACAATCATGGATGATATACTAATGTATGAGACAAACAATTAGTTATTTCAGCATTTGTTGGTAGATATATTGGAAAGTCAATATCATGGGTGTTGGTGGCATGGTGGCTCAGTGGTTAGCACTGCTGCCTCACAGCACCAGGGTCCCAGATTCAATTCCAACCTTGGGTGACTGTCTGTGTGGAGTTTGCACATTCTCCCTGTGTCTGCGTGGGTTTCTTCCCGTAAGTCTAAAGATGTGCAGGTTAGGTGAATTGGCCACGCTAAATTACCCGTAGTGTTAGGCACATTAGCCAGAGGGAGATGGGACTGGGTGGGTTGCTCTTCGGAGGGCTGATGTGGACTTGTTGGGCTGAAGGACCTGTTTCCACACTGTAGGGAGTCTAATCTATTGGACATTTGGGTATTAACAGATCTAAAACCAGGACTCAGTCAGTACTATGGTAACTTAATCACCATATTCTTCAATTGCTCTTAAGATTTCATCACACATCATTATTCAGGATTAGCAGGTTTGGAAAACACCCCTGTCACCACTGCAGACTGGCCAGATAAAACTCCGCCATGTTTGTTAGAACAAGGCAGGATTGAGAACACAATTGAGCAGTGCTACCCACTTGAGCTCCTTATCAGCTTCTGAATGGAATTTTGCCTCTAGAGTACAGATCTTGCCATTTTGCTGCTCTTTCTCCCTGCTGATAGTCACATTTGAGCTTCTGGTTGACTATCGGTGTCTTTCTAAAACAACAGTACTTTTAAATGGTAAACTGAGATACTTTTTTCTTTTCGTCTAGATTTCTTCTTTTTGCAGAATGGTTCAGATCTGCAGGACTACAATCATTTTTCCAGCTTACCACTGTTGGCACCCATTGTAGTTGAGATAGTCCTCAGTAAGTGTAGTTTGAGGTAGTTCATTACCATCAGCAGTAGGTCCAATAACATTTGGTCAGGCATAATTTCTAGCACCTTTGAGAGCTGCTGCAGGTATATCTGGTCCCTCCAGTAGTAACCTTTGGGTAGACTCAGCCCCTGATTGATGTGGCCCTTAGTGAGAAAGTTGGGAAAAACAGAGGAGATGGCCAGCAAGGAACCTTTCGACACTAAGAGTAAAAAGACTCATATTGCAACCAAGTGATGAACAGGGAGACGAGATCCTCATTGGTGAACACTGATTTACAGACATTAGCATTCATTAACATCCTCATTATCAGTTCATCTTGCTTCATTGATATGCAGTTTTCCATTCTCACACCCACCGGATAGAAAGTGGAAGCTAACAATTCATGACATGGAAATCCGAGTAGTAACCTGGTGACTCCAGCTCACTGCTTGTTCCTCTTGACTTCCATTCTGGATAGCAGTAGGCAACATCACAGGGTACTCTCCATGGACAGCATTGGAAATGCAACCACCAGCACTCTCCACAACTTCACCGTGGACACGAGCACCTGACCTGTATCATCCAAAAGGTATCATTCTGGCATTGTGACCTGGCATCCTTGGACTGTGCTACTGTTCAATATCCCAGATGAGTAAAGGTACAAATGTACAATGAAGAAAGCTTTTCTTAAAGATAAGCTCTCAACTTACTGTGTATCTCAGAACCCCACCTGATAGTTCACCCTATCCTTCCAATTCGACATCGAACCCAGTTCCCCTGTTAAGAGATCATTCAATTCTTCAAATGGGCAGCACATTGACTCTGTAGTTAGCATTGCTGTCTCACGTTGCAGGGACCCAGGCTTGATTCTACCCTTGGGTGACTGTGTGGAGTTTGCATATTCTCCCCACGCCTGCATGGGTTTCTCCTAGTACTCTGGTCTCCTCCCACAGCCCAAAGATGTGCACCTTCTGTTGATTGGCTATGCTTCATGCCCTATAGTTTGTAGGGATGTGCAGGCTGGGTGGATTAGCCATGGAAATGCAGGGTTACAGATATAAGGTGGAGGAGTGAGTCTGGGTGGGATGCTCTTTGGAGGCGTGGACTTGATGGGCTGAAAGGCCTGCTTCCACACAGTATGGGTACTATGATTTGATGAACTCTCAGGCTAGCCCTTTCAAGACTGCTGGAAACATACATGGGCTTCAGTACCTTACTTACAAAGCCCCCACGTCTTGGTCTACATCGGCCACTGTTGGAATATTGCATGCAATTCTGGTCTCCTTCCTATCGGAAAGATGTTGTGAAACTTGAAAGGGTTCAGGAAAAATTTACAAGGATGTTACCAGGATTGGAGGATCTGAGCTTCAGGGAGAGGCTGAACAGGCTGGGGCTGTTTTCCCTGGAGCATCGGAGGCTGAGGGGTGACCTTATAGAGGTTTACAAAATTATGAGGGGCATAAATAGGATAAATAGACAAAGTCTTTTCCCTGGGTTCGGGAGTCCAGAACTAGAGGGCATAGGTTTAGTGTGAGAGGGGAAAGATATAAAAGAGACCTAAGGGGCAAACTTTTCACACAGAGGGTGGTACATGTATGGAATGAGCTGCCAGAGGATGTGGTGGAGGCTGGTACAATTGCAACACTTAAGAGGCATTTGGATGTGTATATGAATAGGAAGGGTTTGGAGGGATATGGGCCGGGTGCTGGCAGGTGGGACAAGATTAGGTTGGCATATCTGGTCGGCATCGACAGGTTGGACTGAAGGGTCTGTTTCCATGCTGTACATCTCTATGACTCTATGACTCTATCTCATCTGTACACCCCAGTGTGAGAACTACAGTCCCACCACGCTACAGGGTTACAAGATCCCCTTCACCCCCATTCCTGACAAACCTCTGCCCCTTCCTCCGCATCATCTCCAGCAATGCTGCCCTCTCCCTCTCCCTCTTTCTCTTCCTCTCTACCCCACCCCTCTCCTCCCTTCCCCTCTCCTAAATCCCACCTCCACCCCCACCATCTCCATGGACTTCCCAAACTCAGTTGCCTGGTTTTAAAAGGAGACCTCACCATGACTAGGGGTACCTCAAGTTGGACCAGTTCCAAACAGGTTTGCAGCATAGCTTCCAGTTTTGCCCAGCACCTAATCTGAGTTGGAGGGTAGTTTGGGCTTTCAGGAGGCAGAAGTGTAGAACATCAGAGGGGGGGGGGGAGGGAAAGAAGAATGAGAGGGAGTGAGAGATAGAGGGGAATACGGGAAAGGGAGTTTGTGTGGGAGAGAGGGAAGTTGAAGACCAGAGTGTGAGGCGTGACAAAGGGAGAGGTAGCCAGAGAGGAGGGCAATAGAGAGAGGGCACAGGAGGGGAGAGGAGTAGGGCAAGAGCAAGGAGTGGGGGGGGGGGGGCAGGAAACAGCGAGACATGGTGGGTAAAGAGGAGTGAGAGTAGGGAAAGAGGGGCAGGTGGCAAAGAGAGAGAGAGAGAGAGAAATCTGTAATAATTTCTATGTCATTGTAACAAAAGTATTATATCATAACTAATTATCGTAACCGTAATAGGTAATATTTGTTATATTGATAACACTCTAATAAACTAATATATTTTTCTACATTAAATGGCCTCACACTTCACCTGACTGCAGCTGGAAGTTCTAAACATCTGAGACTTTAAAAAACTTCAGCTTAAAGTGTTTCTTCCAAAATCACCTTCAGTTCAAAAGAATGAATATTGTATCTCGATGCTTCTCATTTTAGCTTCATTGCTTGTCAGTTGATTTCCAATAATTTTAGTTGAGCATTACTGACCACCTCAAAGGCAAATCCTTCTAACTGTTATTCTTCAAGCACTGTGTGGTTGCATTTAATTGATAATTGGTCATTGATTGCAATAAATCCAGTGTTCTTTCTCAGTGGAGGGCTCTCCCCCTTCCACTCGGGGATCTGGGGTGGAGGGTGCTGCACCCGACTGTTCCCTCCAACTGCAGATTGCGGTGGTTCACGACTCCCAGACCAACTGCTTGTTCTGTGGAGTCCATGAATTATGTATGTATGGGATGTGGGTGTCTGCGCTTCCTTTTTGGTTTCCTGAAGAATCTTCTTTTATGTTTTTGGTTACACTTCACTCCCACGCTCCTGATCTTTGGACACACGGTGCAGAGGGAGAAGGGCAGGTCAGAGGATCTCCTCGTGGGTCTGCCCCTGGGCCTGGCCTAAACAGGTCCAGGCAGCGGGCCATGGGAGGGCATTATGGCTGATTGCCTGCCCCTCTTTCGTGGTTATGTTCGGGCTCGGATGTCCCTGGAGAGGGAGTACGCAGTGTCTACCAGCACCCTCGAAGTCTTCAGGAAGAGGTGGGTACTGCGTGGTGTGGGGTCTTTTATTTCCCCCCTCCGATTCTATTTTGATTTAATCCCTACCCTCCTCTTTACTTTCTCCATAATGTAGGCATTGCCCTGTGATAAGAAGGGCTCTGCTTGTCACTGGCCACTCGGGTGTTTCTTTTCTTCCTGGTGGTGGAATATGAATAAAGTTTTAGATTACTTACAGTGTGGAAACAGGCCCTTTGGCCCAACAAGTCCACACCGACCCACCAAAGCGCAACCCACCCAGACCCATTCCCCTAACACTACGGGCAATTTAGCTTGGCCAAATCACCTGACCTGCACATTTTTGGACTGTGGGAGGAAACCGGAGCACCCGGAGGAAACCCACGCAGACCCGGGGAGAATGTGCAAACTCCACACAGACAGTCACCTAAAGTGGGAATTGAACCCGGGTCTCTGGGGCAGTAGAGCTAACCACTGTGCCACCATACTGTTTCTGCACACATTGTTTCTTCACTGTGTCCTACACATACACACACTCTACATGAAAAGAAAAAAACTAAATAAATCCAGTGTTCTTTCAAGAAGTGTCCACTGCTGCATTCCTTCTTTAGTTGGATTTTTTGGTCCAGTGGCAGTGTCCTTACTTTAGAACCAGACAATCTGGGTTTGCATCCCACCTCCTTCCTGAAGTCTGTAATAACAGGTTGCTTAGATAATGTCTAGCTCACTATTAGATGTAAAATGTCTAACAGAACAGATATCACCGTGATTTGGTGCAAAGCATTTATTTGCACTAATTCACAATGATATCTGCTCAATTCGACATCATTTTACATCTTATAGTGAGCTAGATATGATTTAATCATAACTTTTTAGTAGGCAACAGATTTAATTAATGTAAAGGTTAAAGGGCACATTTGAGTTTTCTGTCAAACACAGGATCCAACCATTTTGATTTTCACTCGATTGGCAAACTAGTAGAGTGACAAATGCAGTGAAAAGATTTTGTAAAATGCTGGAAGGATGCCTTTTGGTTTGAGGTACTCTTAAACGGATAGGGAGCCTTGTGACTAATTGGTTCAAATGGGTCTCAGAGTGGGCCTGGAGTGTGGGACACTGGTCAACTGTCAGAATTATCCACTCAGCATCTGATCATTAGAATTAACTGACATTTTAATAAATTGAAATGATTCACTACTTGTTTCCCAGCAGGGAAATGATCTTGAAGGTGGAGTGGTACCAGTTAACCTGGCATATTGATTGACAGTGCAAACCTACGCACTCTTCCGCCTTTGGCTGTGCTCACCACTATCATGGGGCAAACATTCCTGTCCTGCATTTTACACCACTCACTCAGATGCAGCTACCAGGAGCAGAGGGTCCATTAACAAAGAAGAACAAATCTGTGTTAGACGTTCATTTGATTTTTCTGTGTGGCAAACACTATTGTG
This sequence comes from Hemiscyllium ocellatum, assembly GCF_020745735.1. Classification (NCBI taxonomy): domain Eukaryota; kingdom Metazoa; phylum Chordata; class Chondrichthyes; order Orectolobiformes; family Hemiscylliidae; genus Hemiscyllium; species Hemiscyllium ocellatum. The sequence continues at coordinate 48,441,345 of NC_083415.1, forward strand.
GAGCAAGGTGAACCAAATAGTTCATCTACAACAGTCCAAACGATGAGTCCATGTAAGTTGTAGAAATTTTACTAAGGCCAAACAGACTGACTTTAGCATGTTCAGTAAACAATTCATGTTATGAAAGCAATAAGTGCTGGACATCACAATGGATCACGCAAGCTATTGTTTCAAGTCTTGCTGACTCTTCATCAGAGCTGAAGTGAGGTGTAGGAGCAAGGAGGTCGGTGGTTCAGAGTAAGTGATTGGAATGTGAGAATGGCAGAACAATGGTGTGTCTTACTGCCAGACTGGAAAGAGCACTCAGTCCCACTGGGGTGGGGAGAGGGGACAGATGACATGGTGACAGAGGATGTAACAAGTAAAACTAAAAGAAAGGGAAGGAATAGCAGATGTTGACATTAAGTCTTTCTGTCATAATTATTGTCTTAATATTAAGGATCAATATTAAATATTAAGTCTTTCTCCCCGAGCAGACTACACTCCAGCACCACTCTCCCATCAACAACTGTAGCATGAATGCTTTCTCCTCCACACTTCGCTTCAGCTCTCATGAAGAGTCACCGAGATTCAAAACGTTAACTTGGTCCCTCTCCATGGATGCAGCCTGACCCGCTGTGATCACACCATTTGTTGTTTTCTGTACAGATTCCAGCCTCTGCAGTAATTTGCTCCAACAAGTTGTGTTGACTTCTCAGCTACCTATGGAGCTAAATTGTAAATTTTAATCAATCTTAGATTCTCTTCTCAATTTTATATGACTGAATTACTGGCTCATAACCAAGAAAACCTTATTTATTTTGTTAATATACTCTCTCTACTAAGTTATGTCTATTCAAAGGGTATCAAATTCATCTCGACTGGCAGCACAAAGAAAATTAAGATCAACGCAATTCGTGATTCAACTTGTTGTGGTATCACCCCGAGTTTGTTTATTTAAAAATCAACATTTGTCATGGCTAAGGATGGAATTCAGGTAAACATTACAATCGATCATTCCTAGTGAAGTATTTAAAAAAAAGTGCAGAATGGAATGTGAAGGTTAATAATAAGTCCATGACTTGCCCTCTCCCTGATTTCTTTGATGATCACTGACAGGTTTGCATGCATTCTGCTGGAAAATTAGTTGAAGAAATGCCAGCAGAATCTTAACTGGGTTAATGTAGGACAGTTTGATAAATCAACTTTTGGTACCAGCCACTCTGAGGCAATAAAGGAGTGGCAAAACCACAGGCAGTTCAATTTTTCCAGTGCCTGTGATGATAATTCTTGCCAAGGGGAATCGATCCCAATTGTATTCCGATATCACCCATGAGTATCTTGGCATTTGTTAAGATTGGTAGCTAGAGGGATCTGGTTATATTGCTACTTCCCAGCCAATATGAATCCTAGTGCGTTTATTTTAAAGTTGTGGCTGTTTGCACTAAAACCACATCAGAGGAGCCTGTATTACTGGCATGGGTCTCACACAATCCAACAGCAGCTTTAAAGTGCTGAACTGCCGAGTCTTGGATTCCAGGTCATAGCCAATGCTCTGTCATCTGTAATGGAAGTAGGAGCAGCTTTTTATTAACCATGTAAGAATAAACATTCAACTGTTAGGGAAGTAGTACCAGCTGTGAAATAAATGAGACTGGAAATTTGTGCACTTCAAGTTTTTATTGCTTAATTGCTGATTTGTTTCAATGTGGTCACAAGGTGGCAGTAGCAACCACAAACTGATGCTCTTGCTGGTGTAACAAATGGATACAAAAATGAATTAATTCCTGTAATTTGCCCTTGGAGGGTGGTTATAAATGTATTCAATATTTTTATAGTCATTTACATGATTTACAAGAACTTACTATTTTATTCTGAAAATTACCTGCAAAGCTTTTCTTATTATAGCCCAGAAACTACTGGGATGATATGAGAATTAGAATCCCTACAGTGTGGAAACAGGCCCTTCAGTCCAACAAGCCCATACCAATCCTCTGAAGAGTAATCTACCCAGACCCCTAACCTTTATTTACCCCTGACTAATGTACATAACCTACACATCCCGGAGCTCTATGGGCAATTTAGTATGGCCAATTCACTGAACCTGCACATCTTTGGACGAAGTTAAAAATCACACAACACCGGGTTATAGTCCAACAGGTTTAATTGGAAGCACTAACTTTCTGAGCACTGCTCCTTCATCAGATGGTTGTGGAGGACACAATTGTCAGACACAGAATTTATAGCAAAAGTTTACAGTGTGATGTAACTGAAATTATACATTGAAAAATACCTTGATTTTTTGTTAAGTCTCTCATCTGTTGGAATGACCAGGTTAGTTTCACTTCCTTCATATATAAATCACAAAACATTTTTTAAAAATACATTCTCAGGTTAACTTTAACAATTGGTGTTAGCCCAGATAATGTGTTGAAGATGTTAGCCCCTTGTGTGCTGCTGTCTGTAACATAATGTTTAGACTGGTTCTAATCTAAAAAATGAGTTAACAGAGCCTTACATGGAAGCTAGCGCTTCTAAATAAACCTGTTGGACTATAGCCTGATGTTGTGTGATTTTTAACTTTGTACATCCCAGCATCTCCAAATTACATTATGGCACAGACAACAGCATACAGGGGGCTAACACCTTCAACACATTATCTGGGCTGACACCAATTGTTAAAGTTAACCTGAGAATGTAACTTTTGAAAAATGTTTTGTGATTTACATATGAAAGAAGTGAAACTAACATGGTCAGTCTAACAGATGAGAGACTTAACAAACAATCAAGGTATTTTTCAATGTATAATTTCAGTTATATCATACTATAAACTTTTGCTATAAATTCTGTGTCTTACAATTGTGTCCTCCATAACCACCTGATGAAGGAGCAGCACTCTGAAAGCTAGTGCTTCCAATTAAACCTGTTGGACTACAACCTGGTGTTGTGTGATTTTTAACTTTGTACACTCCAGTCCAACACCAGCCTCTTCAGATGGTGGGAGAAAACCCACACAGTCACAGGAAGAATGTGCAAACCCCATGCAGACAGTCGCCTGAGGTTGGAATTGAACTCGAGCCCCTGGTGCTGTGAGACAGCAGTGCTAACCTCTGAGCTACAGTGCACCCCCACCCCCACGGCTGAATACTTAACTAGTACATCAAACATTCCACTGCCCTGTTATTTTCAAGTGGAAATAAAATGTAATGTGAACAGGTTGACAGTTCTCACCTAATTTGATCAAGCACAACTTTTATTCTTCTGTCTTACTGATAAAAAAGTTAATATTTCAACAGTGTCAATTATTAAAAGTTGATTATTTTTACAACTGAAACTAGATTCTTAATTTATTCAAGTGAAACTATGATGGTGGAACACCTGATGATTTTTTTTATTGGTAGCTATGCTAATCTCAGCTGGGTATCAATCCTCCTTAAGCTTATTTCGTCAATCAAGTCTACCAATCTAATCTAATCCTGGACCACTGAAGTGGTCCAGGACATTCAGCCTCGGGCCTTTGAGTGACCATCCTCCAAGGTGGACTTTGGGACAGGCAGCAGAGGAAAGTGGCCGAGCAGAGGCTGATAGCTAAGTTTGGTACCCATAGGGAGGGCCTCAACTGGGACCTTGGGTTCATGTCACATTACACGTGATCACCATTGCACTACACACACACACAGATATTCCTACACACGGACACAGGTACATACATACACACCCTTATAGACACACACACTCCCACGCTCACACATGCACCCCCTCACAGACTTAAGACATCTGCACCCACAACACACACACACACACTTTCTGACACTCACAACTCCCACCCCAGACAGACACATACACGCAGACAAAGACCCACAGGCACACAACTATTTTGTGGGGTGAATTTGTACATTGCACTTTGCTCAAAAACTGCATACATTCATGTAGAACTCTGAGCTCAAAAACTGCATGAATTTATGTAAAACTCTGTTATCTCACTTTTTAGATTAGAATCAATCTAAACATCAGGTCATAGACAAAGAACACAGGGGGCTAACACCTTCAACATATTGTCTAGCTTCAACATTGTTAACAGCTAACCCGAGAATGCAACTTTTAAAAAAAGGGTTTTGTGATTTAGACATGAAAGAAGTGAAACTATCACTGTATTCTAACAGATGAAAGGCTTAACAGACAATCAATTTTTCAATGTATAATTTCAGTTACATCACACTACAAATTTTTGCTATAAATTCTGTGTTACGATCGAGCCCTCCACTATCACCTGATGAAGGAGCGTCGCTCCGAAAGCTAGTATGCTTCCAATTAAACCTGTTTGACTATAACCTGGTGTTGTGTGATTTTTAATCTAATCTAATTGACTGAATATTACACCTTCCAACTCAGTGGAACGTCATCTTAATTAATCAATCGACAACTGCCTTTACAACATCTTCAAAGTAACAATAATGACAGAGAGAACTTCAATATTATTCAATATGGATCACACTTCCTGAAAGTTGTAAAGATGCAGAAAAGCATCTATAGTTACTATAACAGTAGTGAAAAGTAACACATTAAATATTAAAGTCTATTGATAACCAACTCAGGATATCATAATGTTCAAAATATTTTTTAAAAATGAATGGATTTTCTGTTGAGACAGTTCTCCTTCTGCTAGATCAATACTCTGATGTCAGAGTATTTTTAACTTTCATTTCTGTTTAAAGATGTAAAGTGCAAAAGGATTAATTTTTATATTAGCACAATAGAATTACATAAACATTGTAACAGTACTCTGATCAATTGAGAAATTTAACCTGCAGTCTCATTCTGCTGGTTGAAGCATATATCCTCCATTCTGTTTTAGTGCAGACAGTATTTAAGAACTGTTGTCAGCTCACTACACTCAAATGTGGCTGAGGCATACTTGAAAATCACAAAAAAATTCCTCTAACCCCATTTTGTTTAGTTTTATTGCAGAAAAGATTTCTGCCTTTTCATAATCAAGGTGCTTTCGTTTGTTTATGCATCCACAATTGGCATGAAATCTTCTCTACAATCAGACAGGAATTTATGTTTGCAATGGAACAATAGTGAGAAGGTCAAATCTTCCTGACCCAAGGGAGGACAGAGCCCATCAAAAAACACTTCACATAGTGACCTCAGCCAAAATCGGAAAATTACAGCTTCATTGAGTCATGTGTATCGCCATGGCATGCAACCCTAGGTTTCCAATTTATAGATGTTCTCATTAGTCAGCACTATGGTTGTTGACTACTAGTCTACAGTGTTAATTACATCTTATACGCAGGAGCTGGGTACAACGCATGTGTATGTTAGGGATTTTGCTCTGCTGGAGCTGTTTTAAGAAAACACAAGGGAGAGAACAATGAGATTTCAATTAAAATTTCTAAATGAGTGTCTAAACCACCATATGATTTAATTTTACAGCATTGTGAAAGTGATCACTGAGATTTCTTTCACTCTGCAGTGATTTAGTATCCTCTGGTGCACTCATACACCAGTTAGTTCTCCTTCACAATTACTGTGGATAAGTAATTTTGTGATTCTGGGAGATTTGACAGACTCATTTGTTTTTATTTTCACTGAAGATCTTATGTGTACATAGCTAAATGCAAACCTCATTTATTTATTTGTGAGGCAGGTGTATGTTGTACTCTTTAGTCTCTTGCATAATGTATTCTGCTTGCTAAAAGCTTTCACAGACACCACAGCTTGGAATAAGTGATGTTGGCTGCCAAGTGATATCCATGCTACTAAAGGCTTTGTGAGCTTTTTTAACAGCATCAATGAAATATCTTGTCTGTAGTACATTTTAAAAAACTACTTTAAATCTTTTTTGCATTAATTATTCTCATTTAAATCTAAGGCGCCATGTGATTAAACATATACATAACATCTATATGGCCTTACACAGACGCAGTAACTGAGGTACTATGACAATATCAGATACAAACAAAGGCAATATTTGATGACTGACTTGGTCCTAGTACAATCATCATGCTGTTATGTACTTACACATTTAGAACTCTAGAGGCAGATTTCCAATTTGGAATCCAGACAAATAACTTCAATGTGGACTGGCTGCATGTTATAACTTCAAAGAAAATTGAATAAGGTCAATATTACATAGGTGGGCAAACAACTTTATCCTATACACACCCAAGCCATGAAGTTAAAACACTATTTAGGGTTCCCTGGGCTTTAACATTATGCAGAATGTTTCCATGTTGCAGCATGTGTGACCAGTATATTTGTTCTCTGCTCACTGTTGTATCTTGGAAAATTTGCTTCATCTGCAAAATCAAAATTTAAGTAAGACGTCACAGATTCCTATATTAAGACAGTCTGAACCTTCAGCTATTTGCAATTCCAGTCACTGGTATAATTCTGTGACTAAGCATTGAGATATTGAGTGGGATCTTCCTCGTCCTGGATAGTGTGTATATTGGGAGAGAGTGAGGACTGCAGATGCTGGAGAGTTTCCTCATCTCCTCTGTCCCCACCTCATCCCATATTCAACCCCTCCAACCCTCTTGAACTGTCCCATCTCTCCATTCTCCTTCCCTCCTATCCGCTTCACCCTCTGCTCTGACCAATCATCATCACCTCCCATCTGCATCTACCTATCACCTTTCAAGCTACCTTGACCTCAGCTTCACCCCCTCCTATTTAGCTCTCAGCTGCCTTCCCCCTTTCCCACTCCCCCCAACATTCCTGAAGAAGGACTTATGCTCAAAACATCAATTCCCCTGCTCCTCAGATGCTGCCTGACCTACTGTGCTTTTTCAGTGCCACACTGATGTGAATATTGGCAAGAAAGGTAGGAAAATCTGATTCAATCAGCAGCAATGAGATTCTCAAAGTTGAGTGCAAGAAATCCCATTCTCCAACAAATGTTGAATGGCAAGATGAGTATCTCGCAAGTGAATGGCAAGAGCTTCAAATACATTACCTCATCATTGACAAGCAGTTGGCAATTTTCCCATCAGCTGAATAGAAACTAGACAGTGACAAATCCCAAAATGAAAGTCTGATTATATACATACACCTTTCGCTCGCCATTTGTTCCTCCTGTCCTCCACCTAGGCAGTAGTCACCAACGTCTAGGGAACATTTCGTGGACCGTGACTATTCTTGTCAACTGCCCATGGTAGTTGGCATCAAACACATACCAGCTTCATTGCATCCTCATGGCACATTATTGACCCACTTACAATATGGTTTTACATTTTTGTGCTGCACTTTGGGCTTATGCAAGACAACTTTGTACTCTGGGAGGTATAGCCTAGTGGTGTTATTGCTAGAGTATTGATCCAGGAAATGTTCTAGACATATAGGTTCAAATCCTGCTATGGCAGATGGTGGAATTTGAATTAGGAGTCCAATGATGACCATAAAATTATTGCAATTGTTAGGAAAAAACACCTATCTGGTTCACTAATGTCTTTTGGGGAAGAAAATTATCATCTTAACCTGTTCTGGCCTACACGTGACTGATGTGAAGACAGTGTGCGTGACACTTAACTGCCCTCTGGATAATTAGGGATGGCTAATAAACACTGGTCTGGACAATGATAACCATGTACTGTGAATGAATTAAAAAATAGACAGAAGCCCAGAATTAGATTAGATTACTTACAGTGTGGAAACAGGCCCTTCGGCTCAACAAGTCCACACTGACCCACCAAAGCACAACCCACCCATACCCCTAACCTAACACTACAGGCAATTTAGCATGGCCAATTCACCTGACCCACACATCTTTGTGACTGTGGGAGGAAACCGGGGCACCCGGAGAAAACCCACGCAGACACGGGGATAACATGCAAACTCCACACAGTCAGTCACCTGAGGCAGGAACTGAACCCAGGAATCTGGCGCTGTGAGGCAACAGTCCTAACCACTGTGCCACCCACAGTGCATATCACACTTCATCTCTTACTCTCTTAGTGCTCACTTATTTTGTGCCTACCTTGATGCTCATAACATCTCTACCTTGCCTTATTGCACTTTGCCTTTTCAATCAGAGTTTGAGGGTTCACAGTATTTCTATCTCTACTTTGTGTCTAGCAGACACACAAAGCTGGACAGTTTATTTTGTTCTTTGCAGTCATCAGTAAAGGAAATGGACCTGTTACTCTATGGTGAGTTGACCTCTCAGCCCAGAGGGAGAACACTTTCTGTCAAGTGTACATTAAGTCAAGGACATCCTCTGCTACCAGTTGACGGGCATGGACATAATCCACCAGCTGCTCGGTGGCACATTCCTCTGCATGTCAGGAAGTAAATACTGATTATTCCTTAGGCTCAGTTCAATGGAAGTCAAGAGGGGTTGTCAGAGCCCACTCTGTGGCAAGAATGTTAGAGAAGAGGATTGTGGAGATTGGAGGCACCTATGCTGGGATGCAGAATTTGTAGGGGGAAAACCCAACAAAAGACAGGGGCATGGTGATGACAGTGCATTGGAGAACATAGATTACAGTGGGAAGCGTGGTCATCAATAGTCACAACCATCGTGGTTTTGGTGGTGCACAGTGTAGCATGATATTTGGCCTAACTAGCTGTAGATGACACTGGGGAAAGAGAAGCTCACTCTTAGACAGGATTCCAGGATGGGATGAGGCTAAAGACAGGTAACCCTGTAGTTTAGTTGTTAAATAACAATATGTTTGTGAATATGGTCTTATCTTTGAAATCAAGTGTCAACCCTGCCATTCTTATGCCTTGAAAAGTGTTTACACAGTGAAGGGAAACTCCTGGCTTGACCAGGGCTTTAAAAAATGATGGGTCCAGGAATCTCAGGAGGTCCTGGTAATGGCTTTGGCCTATTTTGAAGAGAAACTTTGGATGATGGTAACATAGACATGTGAAGCATAGTTAATGAAGTTAGGTTTGGGAGACCAGTGTGAGAAATGTCACCAGGGATCATGGAGAGAATAGCTCCATGAAACTTGTCAAATTTCACACTTTGGCGATTTCTTATAACATTTAGCCCATAATATTCCTGGAGAAGGAAATAATCTTTAGTTGCTGCTATTAATTATTTTAAATAAATGAAAGGTGTGAGCTAGCATACATTAGCTATTTGCATTGACATCCTGTCACTAGGTTTTGATTTACTTCACTTACAATCAACATCTCGTTGCTCCCATTCAAGCATCCTGAAAAATATATGTTATGGTATTAGGATAGTATCAATGAACAAATGCTTGAAACACTTATGCAACATTCCTCTGTCAGGTGGAATAATTAATACCTGAAGTGAAGAATGCCATCAAAATACGTTAAATAACAAAAAAATCCAAACACAAAAATACAGTAATACCTACAACTTTCTTTTTAATCTGAACTTCTTTTTATAACTATAGCCTACTTTGTTGCCTGTAATCTCATTCATGTTTCATCACTACTGTCCTCAGTGATATGATGAACCATTTATCTTACACATCATTTGATCAACAGCACATACATCTATACACCTATTTGGTAACTGTTGTGGAAGCATTAACAATTTTAAGTATTTCTAAGTGAAATTGGGAAAATGAATACTAGATTTAATTTTATGGTTCTTAAATGGCTTAAATCTAATTTTTAAGACCTTCTCCCAATACTAAAAGAGACTGTAGGATTGCAGTAAATGCAGATCAGTCTTCCTAGTTTCTTTAGTAATTCAATTAGTACATTTATTTTAAAGTTTGGTGAGCAAAATGAGAAAATATTAGTTATGGAGCCATAGAATCATAGAGATGTACAACAGGGACCCTTCAGACCAACTTGTCTATGCCGACCAGATATCATAACCTAATCCAGTCCATTTGACAGCACTTGGCCCGTATCCCTCTAAACTCTTCCTATTTATATACCCATACAGATGTCTTTTAAATGTTGTAATTGTATCAGCCTCCACCACTTTGGAAGCTCATTCCATACATGCACCACCCTCTGCATGAAAAATCTGCCCCTTTGGTCCTTTATAAATCTTTCCCCTCATCCTAAACCTGTGCCCTCTAGTTTTAGGTTCCCCCACCCTAGGGAAAAGACCTTGCCTAGTTACCCTATCAATGCCCCTCGTGATTTTCCAAGCCTTTATGTAGTCACCCCTCAGCCTCTGGCACTCCAGGGAAAATAACCTCACCGTATTCAGCCTCTCCCTATGGCTCAAACATTCCAACCCTGGTAAGACCCTTGTAAGTCTTTTCTAACCCTTTCAAGTTTTACAACATCCTTCCTAAAGCAGGGAGACCATTTGTTTTAGATATAGTGAAATAATTAATCAGAAAATAATGCATTTTAACAGATCATACATAATGAGAGGCAGCTTATTGATCATTTGCATATTGGTGAATGCACAATTGGATTAACTTCCATATCTCAGACGCATTGCATGTGAATATTTTGTTTCAGTATTGCTTCTTCAAGCTTGAATAGAGAGGTCTTGCTTATCTTACAAACTAATTTTCTTTGAACAGAAAATGTTTTTGGCTTCATTATGAATATTTTCAGTGACAATGAATATTTTACAGACAGAGGACTATATTACTGTAAATTCTGTGTCTTTTCAGCAGAACAAAATGGAAATTTGAATTTGAACTAAAGTACTGCAGGATTTTGAAATGAAAACAGTCAGTGCTGGAAACATCAGAAAGCTTCTGTGAAGGAAACAGAAAGTAAATATTTATGGTGTGGTCACAGCAAGAATCCACTCTCTCTGAAATGATAAGCATCACTGATTAATCTTTGCTGATTTCATTTGCAGGTTCAGCCTTTGTGAAAGGCTATGATCACATCAATGCACTGAGATCAGTCTAATGGAATGAAACATAAGGCAGTCATTCATTACAATGTCTACAGTGTATACCCACCCTCAATCAGTTAGATGCAGTTTAAATGTTAAACCTAGGAAATATAATGGAATTGTTAAGAGGACCTCTCCATGATTTCTTTGCTCTTTAGTGAAGCTAGAGCTAGAACTCATTTTTACCTGCGATGGTTTGCACAAATTACCATCTTTTATAATTTATTTCCGTATACCTGGAAACACAAGGAGAACAAAATGAATATTTGATAAAAGTGGTAGAGTCTGATTTCATGGGACTCTTCCAGTTGTTAACCTGTGGGCATGGTGGCCCAGTGGTTAGCATTGCTGCCTCACAGCATCAGGGACCTGGGTTCAATTCCAGCCTTGGGTGACTGTCTGTGTGGAGCATGCACGTTCTTCCTGTGTCTGTGCGTGTTTCTTTTGGGTGCTTCAGTTTCCTCCCATAATTCAAATATCTTCAGTTTAGATGAATTGGCCATGTGAAATTTCCCATAGTGTTCAGTGATGTGTGGGTTAAGTGCATTAGTCAGGGGAGAATATAGAGTAGTAGGGTAAAGCAATGAGTCTGGGTAGGTTACTCTTTGAATGGTCAGTGTAGACTTGTTTGGTCAAATGGCCTGTATCCACATTGTAGAGATCCTATGACAATTCCAGCCAGGATTATAGTTCAGTATCAATGGGCTGAATAGACCATTCAATTCTTATGTTACACATTGAGAAATTAACAGAGGAATAAAATAAGTAGATCGGACAATGTTAACAGTGGCAATTCCAACTGACAAGCTTGAATGAGTACTCTTCAGAGGATGAAAACACAGTTTTCCAATTTTCTGTCCAAAGTACAATTTACAACAGGGTTAAGCATTTACAGGTGAATCTTGTGATGAGTTGTACTAATTGGAATTGTCAAATTTAGGCAAGGAAAAGAACATGAGGATAAACACAGTATACTGACCCAAGGAGAAACAGCTGCATGAATGGGGAAAAGTTGAGTACTAATAAAGATTTAACAATTTTATCAGGAGGTTTTATAATTTGCATTACTACACAGTGCTTCAAAATGACTACTAAAAGAAATGTGCATCATCCTAATTAATCATTTATTTTTATCATGAATATATTATATAATTTTATTAGGTAAAATGCAAGGTTTTACAATAAGTTATTAAGCATTGAAAGATGGCTGGTATATATTGGACTGACAATATACAGTGTACTGAGTAATGAAAATACAAAGAATTGGACAAAATTACATGGTTGGATTCAAATTATGTGCTTAAGTGTTTCCTTGATGAGAACATGAAACTAATTTAAGACGTTAAAGTATACTTTAATCAGAAATGTGTGTGGATGTGAGTCAGTGCAATAGTAGTCAAAATGAACATTATTCAATGTTTCTTTATTTGTATAATGTCCAGCTTCATTCAGTACATTAATTGGCATGATTGGAGGAAGTATCAAAAATAACTTTCCTCGCAATTAGGAAAAAGACATAACTATGAACAACAGATTATTTACCCAATGGTGTAGTGGCAGTGCCTCTGTTTTGGTAGCCCCAACAACATCAGGGTAATGTTCTGCGGTAGAAGGATTCAGATCACACTGTGGCAAAAAGCACAAGTTGAATTCAATAAAAAATCTGGAATAAAAAACTAGTTTATGGATAACCAAAGTTGATTGACATTTAAAACTGTTTGGTTTATTCATGCTATTCTGAGAAAGAAGTAACCTCCTTACCTAGTCTTGCCTAATGTGACTCCACAACAATGTAACTGACTTTTAAATACCTCTAGGGCAATTAGAGACAGTCAATAAATGCTCACAATGCCAACATTCCATGAACAAATAATTAAAAATCAGTAAGTCACTCAATTAGTATAGTGTCTTTCTCTACGTCTGAATGTTTTACAGCTGATAAAATATGTAAAATTTACAGCAGATGAAATATGTAAAATACACAGTTATTTCAATTAGTTGAATAAAACCAGGGAGCAAAAAGCAATTAAGCCCCATCTGATGTTCAAGAGCTGAGATTGCTCCCAGCAAACTATTGGGTGGAATTCAGTAGAATCATAGGGGGGGCCATGTGGCCTCAGCTTTTAGGATCTTTTTTACTCACTTGCAGGACATGGCCATCAGTGGTTGGCCTTGTTGCCCTTGAGATGTGGTGGTGAGCTATATTATTCAATCACTAAAGTCCTCAATGTTGTTTGAGAGGGAATTCTAGGAATTTGACCCAGTGACACTGAAGGAACAGTGATTTATTTCCAAGTTATGCTGGTGAGTGACTTGCAGGAGAACTTGCAAGTAGTGGTGTTCCCATGTATCTGCAGTTTTTGTCCTTTCTGATGGAAGTGGTCGTGGGTGCTGTCTTTGCAGTTTGGGATCTTTGGTGAATTTCTGCTGTGTATGTTATAGATACTGCAGTTGCTACTGGGCGTTGGTGGTGGAGGGAATGGATGTTTGTGGATATGGTGTCACTTAAATGGGCTACTTTGTCCAGGATGCTATCAAGCTTCTTGCGTGTTGTTGGGGCTGCAATCATCCAGGCAAGTGGGGAGTATTCCATCACACTCTTGACTTGTGTCTTGTAGTTGGTGAACAGGCATTTGGGGAGTCAGGAGGTGACTTACTTTCTGCAGAATTCCTAGCCTTTGATCTGCTCTTGTAGCCATTTTGTTTCTGTTGCAAATCCAGTTTTCTAGTCGATGGTAGCCTCAAGGATGATGGCAGATTTAGTGATGGTAACATCATTAAATGTCAAGGTGCTTAGATTGCCTCTTCTTGGAGATGGTCAAGATTTTAAGGAAAGAAAGTCTTGGTCAAGGGATCAATTTAAAATGTTAGAAGAAAATTTGTGAATGAAGAGACTTGTTAGCATGTCAAATGATTCTCCACTGAGAGTAGTTAAAGTTGAGTCCATTATATTCCTTAGGAGCAAGTTTGTTGGTGGGGTAAACTGCAAGTGTATTTGGAGTGGGATGATGTAGAATAAGGATTTAAGTCAGACTGCATGGTATCTTAATGAGGCAAAGTATAAATCGTCATAGAAAACAGTGCAATATCACATGGCCTTTCTCTGTCTTGTGGCAAGAAGGAACCAGAGCATGATGTTTCTTAAACCAAGTTATTTTTCCCCTTACCTCAAGACACAGTAAATATTCCTTCATCGCACCAGGAGACAAAGAATACCATAGATTACAGCACCAAATCGCTGGCAAACACCAGGTGCATCAAATGGCTTTCTTCTTTGCTATAAGCTACAATGGTCAGATTTAGTTCAAACAATTAAGCACCAATTTTATATAAAATAATGCAATAAGCAATACAGCAGAATATAGATGTGAATTTGTACTAAGATAATGTGACGATGTATAGACACTGCAGTATTTGCATTTCTAAGCAGAAAAGACAGGTAATTGGAGTTGAACATGTTTCATAAAATTATAGTGAGATTGAGAGGATTATCCTGGGTTGGCATAAGAAGGGTGGCAGAATGGATAAAAAAAAACAATATGACTTGAAGCTTCAGAGTTAACTCATAGTGTAAATGCTTGTCCATACAACTCTTGTATTATTTCACATCAGATTGATTTATGGAAAACAAATTATAGCATTTAAAATGCAATAAAACTCATTAATGGGGTTCTGCTCTATTGTGAGGTAAACAATCAATTATCGTCAAATCTATTAACACAAATTCATCACAAACAATCTGTAAATATGAAAATAAAATTCCTCTACAAAGTCTCAAGACAAATGAAATTGAATTATTATCAATAAAATAATCACAAAGACCAAAATGATTTAGCCGATCAATGGGAATTATTAATAAACAAAGTTCAAATTGATTACAAATTGGCATAACACCAGATCATAGATTATGTTATGAACAGCAAGCAAATAAGGTGTTAGAAAAGCTGCTGTTTTGGAAGAGTTTATCTTTGAATTTTGTTGTATCCACGAAGCAAAAAGAAATAGATAAGAACTTGAATGTTGTACAGCATAGGGTAGCATAGCTTTTATTAGTTCGGGACCAAGTATTTCCCACTTGTAATGCTCTATCCATAAATCACATCTACCAATCAACTGGCTGAAATCCCAATCCTGTACTCTAACCACCAATATAGAATTCGTACGTGCAATCCACCAGTCACTGGGGTAAATGTGCATTAAACTTAAGCATCAATAGCAATGTTTTGACTGTAAGTAAGAAATTCTTGTTCACAAGAAATATGATTTGAATTGTCTTCATAAAAATAATGATTCTGGAGTATGAATTACTCAAAATTAACTATGGATTGCGATGGTTATTCTGTGCCACCTTGACATTCTTTCAGTCTATTACTGGGTGAATAATAGATCTACATTGGCCAGTAATTAGTTGTACTGGAAAGATAGGAAATTAGTAAAACCCTACTAACAATCGGATTTGTTATCATTTCTTAGAGGCGAAAGCAAAAATGCTGAAATAAGTTCCATTTCACCAAAGTTTTTTATGAGTTAGGTGACTAATTGTCTTCCAAATTTATTATGCTTAAAGAGTCACTTGTTGCCATAAAAGTAAAAATATTATTGTTCATTACCTCAGATCAATTCTAAAGAATAGATCACTGGGGAATGTCTCAGAGAGCTGTCAATATCGCTGCAATGAATTTCTCACAATAGATTCCACTTTCAGGAGAGACAGAGGGTCAAAATGGGATTCACAAAGAAATTTTAAAAATGGGCAGGATAATGACAGATTAAACTTTCAGAATTATCTTATGAAAAACATGTATTCTTTCTATAACTTATGGATGAATTCACCATGCTTGCTAATAAAAACTGTAACTTTTTGCATGGACTATTCACTTGTGATAGAATAAAGATGATTCAACAATGGCTTTACAGTTTAGATACATAACAAAGATATCTAAATCGATTTGTATATAGGTTATGAAACCCCCATGTAAATAAAGTAAATTGTTTTGTGCTGGATCACATAAGTCAAGAGTGATTGGATAATGTAGCTTTAGACGTGGAGAAAAGGAATGGAAAGCGAGTGGAAAGTTAAAAATCTCAATTATAGCTATTGTTGAGTCAAACACATAGTCTAGGGTGTGTTGCACTCGTGTTGGGCATTATTAATACATATTTATGTTAATACACATTTTTCTAATATTTCTCACTTTATGCACTTGAAATTGACATTAAACACATCATAAAAATATTGCACTCTATAAAAAACATGAATAATGGACATGAAGCAGTTTATCATATATCATAAGCCAAAAGCACCGCAAGAGTGCTTTGAAATTTAAAGAAACCAGTGACTCTAGCATTGACAAAGTACATAAAACAAAGATAAAAAGATATTTAAGAAAGACAAGTCACTGTAAGTATTAGGGACAAGGAGGTCATATGACAAGGAGAAGATTAGATGTTAAGTTTACATGAGGGCATTCAATTTAAACAATCTATAACCTCAGCAGTATCAAAGAGCTTCAAAGTAAGGGAGCAGGGATCTGTAAGAGTTCAGTAGTAGAATCACAGAATCCCTACGGTATGGAAGCACCATTCAATCCATCCTAGTCCATTTCTAAGGATGCAGGCATGACTCCAGGATGCTATGTAACCTCTGTTGCCTGGGTGAAGGATTTCATAGAGAAGTTGCTGAATATCCTGATGGCAGACAGTGAACAACCAGAGGTCATGGTTCATATGAATATAAATACATGGAAAGGAAAGACAAGGTCATGCAGGCAGACTTTAGGAAACTAGAAAAAAAAGAATGATCAAGATACCAAAGGTTGATTAATACCAGTATCACAGTACAGAAACAAAATGATGGTGCCATTAAAGGTGTGGCTGGATAGAACATAGAACATAGAACAATACAGCACAGAACAGGCCCTTTGGCACACTATGTTGTGCCGAACATTTGTCCTAGCTTAAGCACCTGTCCATGTACCTATCCAATTGCCGCTGAAAGGTCACCAATGATTCTGACTCTACCGCTCCCACAGGCAGAGCATTCCATGTCCCCACCACTCTCTGGGTAAAGAACCTACCCCTGACATCCCCCCTATACCTTCCAACCTTCACCTTAAATTTATGTCCTCTTGTAACACTCTGTTGTACCCGGGGAAAAAGTCTCTGACTGTCTACTCTATCTATTCCCCTGATCATCTTATAAATCTCTATCAAATCACTCCTCATCCTTCGCTGTTCCAATGAGAAAAGGCCTAGCACTCTCAACCTATCCTCGTACGACCTATTCTCCATTCCAGGCAACATCCTGGTAAATTAATCTGCACCCTCTCCACAGCTTCCGCGTCCTTCCTAAAATGAGGTGACCAGAACTGCACACAGTACTCCAAATGTGGCCTGACCAAGGTCCTATACAGCTGCAACATCACCCCACGACTCTTGAATTCAATCCCTCTGCTAATGAACGCTAATACACCATAGGCCTTCTTACAAGCTCTATCCACCTGAGTGACAACTTTCAAAGATTATGTAGGAGTTTAGTTACTGCTGATGAAGGGAGTTGAAATGAGCTTGACAGGGTTGGGGGTGCATCAAAAATGGCAGACAGAACAGCAAACATGTAAACTGCTCAAGAAATAAATACAAACATGGAACCAAAACTCAAACCATACTATTTCCAAAACCTTCATGTTCTTCCTAAATGTGGCGCTGGGAATTCGATGCAATATTCTAGTTGAGGAAGAACCAAAATTCAATAACTATTCAGGATAACTTAGTTGCTTTTGCTCAACACACCGCTATTTATAAAATCCAGAATCCCTTTTAAAATACTTTCACATTGTTCATGCCATCTTCAACAATTGTTGTACATGTACACTCAATCTTGTTCTCCCTTTAACTCCCATTACACAGGTACCATTTACCTTATTACATGTATTGCTTCACATTTCTTTATGTTAAGTTTCAGCTGGTATGTCTGCTCATTCCAATGGCTTTGTGTCTTATTTATGCCCATGATTGGCCTCCTCACCCCCATTACACTTCCAAGTATCTCCAAACTTTGAAACTGAGTCCTACACATGCATGATCATTAATATATATATATAAAGGGAATCATGATGGTACAGTGGTTAGCACTGTTCCCGCTCAGTGCCAGAGACCAAAATTCAATTGCAGCCTGGGCTGATTGTGTGGAATCTGAATGTTTTCCCTGTGTCTGCATGGATTTCCTGCAAGTGCTCCATTTCCTCTCAAAGTCCAAAGATATGCAGGTTATGCAGATTGGTCATGCTAAGAATTGTTCCATAGTATTCAGGGTTGTGTAGGTTAGGTGGATTAGAGAGATGGAGTTACAAAGATGGTAATGGTCTGAGTAAGATCCTCTTTGGAGAGTCAGTGCAGACTTGATGGGCTGAATAGTCTCTTTCTATTCTTTAGGGATTCTATGATTTTCTGATTCTAAAACCAGTGGTCATATACCGACCTTTAGGTACGCAAGCATCTTTAACTCTCTTTTTCATTCAAGAAACAATTATTTATCAATGCTGTCTACCATCGACCAATTTGTCATCCATGCCTCTACTGAACAGTTTATTTTCCATGTGTCTCAACGTTGCTGACAGGATAGATTGAGTGAATCTTTAGGCATAAAGGCAGTAGGAGTATATTTAAGAGGGAAATCAGGAGGGCAAAAAGGGGACATGAGATAGCTTTGGCAAATAGAATTAAGGAGAATCCAAAGGCTTTTACCAATACATGAAGGACAAAAGGGTAACTAGGGAGAGAATAGGGCCCCTCAAAGATCAGCAAGGCGGCCTTTGTGTGGAACCGCAGAAAATGGGGGAGATACTAAACCGGTATTTTGCATCAGTATTTATGGTGAAAAAGGATATGGAAGATATAGGATGGAGGGAAATAGATGGTGACATCTTGCAAAATGTCCATATTACAGAGGAGGAAGTGCTGGTTGTCTTGAAACGTATAAAGGTGGATAAATCCCAGGACCTGATCAGGTGTACCCTAGAACTCTGTGGGAAGCTAGAGAAGTGATTGCTGGGCCACTTGCGGATATATTTGTATCATCGATAGTCACAGGTGAGGTGCTGGAAGACTGGAGGTTGGCTAATGTGGTGCCACCATTTAAGAAAGGTGGTAAGGATAAGACAGGGAACTACTGACCAGTAAGCCTGACGTTGGTGGTGGGCAAGTAGTTGGAAGGAATCCTGAGGGACAGATGTACATGTATTTGAAAAAGCACGGACTGATTAGGGATAGTCAACATGGCTTTGTGCATGGGAAATCATGTCTCACAAACTTGATTGAGTTTTTTGAAGAAGTAACAAAGAAGATTGATGAGGGCAGAGTGATAGATGTGATCTATGTGGACTTCTATAAGGTGTTTAACAAGGTTCCCCATGGGAGACTGATTAGTAAGGTTAGATCTCATGGAGTATAAGGAGAACTGGCAATTTGGATACAGAACTGGCTCAAAGGTAGAAGACAGAGGGTGGTGGTGGAGGGTTGCTTTTCAGACTGGAGGCCTGTGACCAGTGGAGTGCCACAAGAATCGGTGCTGGGTCCTCTACTTTTTGTCACTTACATAAATGATTTGGATGCGAGCATAAGAGGTACAGTTAGTAAGTTTGCAGATGACACCAAAATTGGAGGTGTAGTGGACAGCGAAGAAGGTTACCTCAGATTACAACAGGATCTTGACCAAATGGGCCAATGTGCTGAGAAGTGGCAGATGGAGTTTAATTCAGATAAATGTGAAGTGCTGCATTTTGGGAAAGCAAATCTTGGCAGGACTTATACACTTAATGGTAAGGCCCTAGGAAGTGTTGCTGAACAAAGAGATCTTGGGTGCAGGTTCATAGCTCCTTGAAAGTGGAGTCGCAGGTAGATAGGATAGTGAAGAAGGCATTTGGTATACTTTCTCTTAATGATCAGAGTACTGAGTATAGGAGTTGGGACGTCATGTTGCTCCTGTACAGGACATTGGTTAGGCCACTGTTGGAATATTGCATGTAATTCTGGTCTCCTTCCTATCAGAAAGATGTTGTGAAACTTGAAAGGGCTCAGAAAAAGATTTACAAGGATGTTTCCAGCGTTGGAGGATTTGAGCTATAGAGAGAGGCTAAACAGGCTGGGGCTGTTTTCCCTGGAGCATTGGAGGCTGAAGGGTGACCTTATAGAGGTTTACAAAGTTATGAGGGGCATGGATAGGGTAAATAGGCAAAGTCTTTTCCCTCGACTCGGGGAGTCCAGAACTAGAGGGCATAGGTTTAGGGTGAGAGTGGAAAGATATAAAAGAGACCTAAGGGGCAACTTTTTCATACAGTGGGGGTGGTACGTGTATGTAATGAGCTGCCAGAGGAATTGTTGGAGGTTGGTACAATTGCAACATTTAAGAGGCATTTGGATGGGTATATGAATAGGAAGGGTTTGGAGGGATATGGGTCGGGTGCTGGCAGGTGGGACTAGATTGGATTGGGATATCTGGTTGGCATGGACGGGTTGGACTGAAGTGTCTGTTTCAGTGCTGTAAATCTCTATGACTCTATAACTCTAAGAGCAAAGGAGTCTAGGAATACAGATCAACAAATTATGATAGAGGAATTTCTGGTTGGAAAAGCATTTAAAGATGATAACTAAAAAGGTTCTAGAAGTTACTTTTAGAGTTCAGAATCCAAAAGTTGTAAAGTTATGTTAAACATCTCTAGTCCTCTGTTCATATTCTAATAAGAGTACAGTTCACAGTTTTGATCTCCATTGAGCAAAAAAGTGACGCAGAAGTGTTTGAAAATGTATTAAGAGATTTACGAGGGTTTTACCAGCACTGAGAGATTACAGCCGTGGGGACAATTTATACTGCTTGAAGCTTTTTTTTCTGATAAAACACTTGAAATCACTTGAGAGAATTCGTTCAAAATATGAAGAGTGGGGATACTATTTCAAATATGGGAAACATACAAAACTAAGGGCTATAAATACAAGTTAGTTACTATTAAGTCCAGTAGGGAAAAAAAGGGAAGTTGCTTTACTCAAAGAGTGATTAAAGTATGGGATTTGCTACCATTGGAAAGAGTTGAAACAAATTGCTTTGATACTTTCAAAAAGAAACTAGATAATAACATGATAGGGAAAAGAACATGGGACAGATATACTGAAAGGCCAAAGAAGGTAGGTGGAATACAAGAAGACTGGAATGGAGTACAAAATCCAGCATAAGCTTGTTGGGCTAAACAGTCTGCTTAGTGCTGTGTATGCTATGTACTTCTGTGTAAAATCTGTAGTTTTAAATATTTCTTCAGGCAGGATGTATCACTGCACACTCTATGGAGACTGAAAAAACCAAATTTGGCTTTTCTACTCTTTTCAATCCATCTGTAAAATCAAGTTGCTATGGTTACTAAAACCAGAAACTAACTGTTAAACTAGAAGAGATTTTCAGTATCACAAGCTACAATACCACAATTCTTTACATTCAAGGGCATTTAATTTCACTTATCATTGCTCAAATGCAGAATCTATTATCTTCAAGCAAATACACTAGTTTGAGTTTAAGTTAGTTTTATTTTAAAATTATCACTGACATTCTACAAAATTGTATCAGGACATGTTTTTGTAGAAAATTTAAATATTGAGCATCATTAATGTAAGGATAAAGGAATTGATATCTAACTTAAGCAATTACTTTTCCAATTGCTATGGTTGTATAAATTTGCATGTTATTTTAAAAAGTGCAGACTTCTCTTTGTGTACACCTTTATCCCCTGGCTTGTAATCTGAGAGAAAAAGGGACACATCCAAAGTGTGAACTCACAATTTTATCCAATGAATTTCACTGGAATGAAAATCAGGCAGAGTCTACAATGGGTGGGTAACATACTACAACAGATTAACCTCCAGATGGCATTTCTTTACTGTTGTACCAATGAATTCTTTAGTACTCATCACGTTACTTTTCCACGCTTTTGCGCTTTCGTTTTATCAAGAATATTGATGATAAGTTTGCTGTCTGCAAACAATTGCTATGCCTTGTACTTCCTTCTTCGATCACATTGACTTCTTTATGTTCCGACTTAATATTTCAAAGTCGAACATGACTTAATCATGGAAAGGATTATTTTCCACCTTCAACAAACTTCTGAAATTTCTGTACTTGCAATTGTGTATAAATTAATGCTAATTTTATCCTTCCTTCTTTAATGATAATATTGCTTTTTGAATTTTCACATTTTTTGCAAGAACTTGTACAAATGTTTTCCCTGGGGTGTCCTACACGGTTCAGTTCACAGAATATACTTTTGAGTCTCTTTGCTTCAATTCCTTCCACTGAAATCTGGGATGAATTTTACTGAACACTGTTGGGGGATGCTACTGATGATGATGATGTTAAACAAGGCTGTCCCATGGTGAAAACATGCTCTGAGGGTTTGGACTTCTATCCCTCAGTCAGAGGACATCTCAGTCTCAAGAGATGTCAGACAATCTGAGGGTCCAGCAGCATTAGAATTCAAAAGTGGTTGGTCATAGGACCAATTGAGGATTGGCACGAAAAGCTAATGGGGACAGCTAATTAGTAAAATAAAATAGATATTAAAGGCTGAAAAGGTGACAGCAGCATGGGAGTTGCGAAATGTCACTTTCCAAATAGTCATCCGACAATTTCCCTGATTTCAGAACTGAAGTTACAACTCCAACCATAAGTAAAGTGCCACACCAAAATGAAAGGCTACAAAACCATATCGATAAATAATAAGTACTGTCTACTTCTAAAACAAGGCACAGCATATAACTGACCTAGGACAGCTCCAACTTAAAAAAAACATCTAGTTTAAAAGGTCTTGAAAGCAGAGATCAAAATTCAGCAGTCTCGCACAAAATGGAGATAGGTACATTTTTTAAAAGTTCTCGATAAGTCCTTACCTGTCTCTAGAAATCAGTTGATTCCACAATTTTCATTTTGTGAAACTGTATAAAAATTTGGAAGTTGACTGTATGAAATCATCACTGCTTTTGGCACAAATAATGTCTACAGGTAGATGTGAGAAACCTTTAAAGGAACAGAAGCTTTTAAAGGAACAGCAGCAGATCAGAAGAGAAAAGAGAGAAAATAAAACAACAAAATACAAAAGAAATTACACAGCCAATGAAGATTCTTACACTGATACAAATGAATTAGGAGCAGAAACAGGTCTCTCAGCTCCTTGAGCCTCATTCATAATTTAGTAAGATCATGGCTAATTCGCATGCTCCATATTTCGGCCAATCCAAACAACTTTTCACTCCTCGATTCTACTGCTTTTTGAGGGAGAAATCCTCATGTAAACACATTATTCACATTCAATATGGGCTGAAATTGGAATTGGGTTCCATGGTACATCATTTTCAAAATAAAGCATTACAGTGATTGGTGTAGGTGCATTACTTTCATTTTGAAGAAAGACAGTGTGTTAAAATCAAAGGTGATTGAATAATGCTGTAAAAAAAAATGTTCACACTAGATTTCTACCCTGGAAGAGCTTAATCCCAATTTCTCAGCTCCCAAATACTTTCCCAAGTTCAATCCTAAGAACAGATACTGGTCCATACATGTTCCCTTGGAGTCATAGGGACTGACAACTTCTCAAACACTTGTCAGTCAATATAATTTTTACATTTTTCAATTGCATTGCAGATGTGCTGGGACATATTTCAGCATATGTGTGTCATCCTTGCGAATCTGTAGGGTTGGCTCTGTATTGCAGATGGTAAAAACAATGACTGCAGATGCTGGAAACCAGATTCTGGATCAGTGGTGCTGGAAGAACACAGCAGTTCAGGCAGCATCCAACGAGCAGCGAAATCGACGTTTCGGGCAAAAACCCTTCATCAGGAATAAAGGCAGTGAGCTGGAAGCGTGGAGAGATAAGCTAGAGGGAGGTGGGGGTGGGGAGAGAGTAGCATAGAGTACAATGGGTGAGTGGGGGAGGAGATAAAGGTGATAGGTCAGGGAGGAGACGGTGGAGTGGATAGGTGGAAAAGGAGCTAGGCAGGTTAGGACAAGTCCGGACAAGTCATGGGGACAGTGCTGAACTGGAAATTTGAAACTAGGATGAGATGGGGGAAGGGGAAATGAGGAAACTGGTGAAGTCCGCATTGATGCCCTGGGGTTGAAGTGTTCCGAGGTGGAAGATGAGGCGTTCTTCCTTCAGGCATCTGGTGGTGAGGGAGCGGCGGTGAAGGAGGCCCAGGACCTCCATGTCCTCGGCAGCGTGGGAGGGGGAGTTGAAATGTTGGGCCACGGGGCGGTGTGGTTGATTGGTGCGGGTGTCCCGGAGATGTTCCCTAAAGCGCTCTGCTAGGAGACTTCCAGTCTCCCCAATGTAGAGGAGACCGCATCAGGAGCAACGGATACAATAAATGATATTAGTGAATGTGCAGGTAAAACTTTGATGGATGTGGAAGACTCCTTTAGGGCCTTGGATAGAGGTGAGGGAGGAGGTGTGGGCACAGGTTTTACAGTTCCTGCGGTGGCAGGGGAAAGTGCCAGGATGGGAGGGTGGGTTGTAGGGGGGCATGGACCTGACCAGGTAGTCACGGAGGGAACGGTCTTTGCGGAAGGTGTAAAGGGGTGGGGAGGGAAATATATCACTGTTGGTGGGGTCTTTTGGTGGTGGCGGAAATGTCGGCGGATGATTTTGTTTATGCAAAGGTTGGTAGGTTGGAAGGTGAGCACTAGGGGGGTTCTGTCCTTATTACGGTTGGAGGGGTGTGGTCTGAGGGCAGAGGTGCGGGATGTGGACGAGATGCGTTGGAGGGCATCTTTAACCATGTGGGAAGGGAAATTGCGGTCTATAAAGAAGGAGGCCATCTGATGTGGTCTATGGTGGAACTGGTCCTCCTGGGAGCAGATACGGTGGAGGCGGAGGAATTGGGAATACGGGATGGCATTTTTGCAGGAGGTAGGGTGGGAAGAGATGTAATCCAGGTAGCTGTGGGGGTCGGTGGGTTTGTAAAAAATGTCAGTGTCAAGTCGGGCGTCATTAATGGAGATGGAGAGGTCTAGGAAGGGGAGGGAGGTTTCAGAGATGGTCCAGGTAAAGTTAAGGTCAGGGTGGAATGTGTTGGTGAAGTTGATGAATTGCTCAACCTCCTCGCGGGAGCACGAGGTGGCGCCAATGCAGTCATCAATGTAGTGGAGGAAGAGGTGGGGAGTGGTGCCGGTGTAATTACGGAAGATCAACTGTTCTACGTAGCCAACAAAGAGACAGGCATAACTGAGGCCCATTCGTGTACCCATGGCTGCCCCTTTGGTCTGGAGGAAGTGGGAGGATTCAAAGGAGAAATTGTTAAGGGTGAGGACCTGTTTGGCCAAACGAATGAGAGTGTCCGTGAAAGGGTACTGTTGGGGATGTCTGGAGTGGAAACAATGAAGGGCTTGGAGGCCCTGGTCATGGCGGATGGAGGTGTAGAGGGATTGGATATCCATGGTGAAGTTGAGGCGTTGGGGGCCAGGGAAATGGAAGTCTTGAAGGAGGTGGAGGGCATGGGTGGTGTCTCGCACATACATGGGGAGTTCCTAGACTAGGGGGGATAGGACAGTGTCGAGGGAGGTAGAGATGAGTTCAGTGGGGCAGGAGCATGCTGAGACAATGGGCCGGCCAGGGTGGTCAGGCTTGTGGATCTTGGGAAGGAGGTAGAACCGGGCAGTGCGGTTGGAAGCTGAGGTGATGAGGTTCTGTATGGTCTGGGAGATGATGGTTTGGTGATGGGGGTGGAGTCATGGTCGAGGAGGCAGTAGGAAGAGGTGTCCTCGAGTTGGCGTTTAGCTTCAGCGGTGTAGAGGTCAGTGTGCCAGACTACCACTGCACCCCCTTTATCCGCTGGCTTAATGATGAGGTTGGGATTGGAGTAGAGGGATTGGAGGGCTGCGCGTTGTGAGGGTGAGAGGTTGGAGTAGGGCACGGGGGTAGACAGATTGAGGTGGTTAATGTCCCGGCGGCAGTTGGAAATGAAGAGGTTGAGGACAGGTAATAGGTCAGCGCGGGGTGTCCAGGTGGATGCAGTGTGTTAGAGGTGGGCGATGGGGTCCTCGGAAGGTGGGCGGGAGTCCTGATTGTGAAAGTAAGCTCGGAGGCGGAGGCGACGGAAGAATTGTTCGACGTCACTGCATGTATTAAATTCATTGATGCGTGGACGGAAGGGGATGAAGGTGAGTCCTTTGCTGAGGACTGATTGTTCGTCCTCAGTAAGGGGGAGGTCTGGAGGGATGGTGAAAACTCGGCAGGGCTGGGAGCTGGGATCTGGTGTGGGTGTGGAGTTGGGAGTGGGGTCGGAGCAAGTACCTGGAGTCGGTGTGATGGTGGGGGGAATGGGGGTGGAGTCATGAGCAGGGGTAATGTGGGCAGATGACAATGCTTAGAGCTTGACATAAACCTCCATCAGCAGATGACAGCAACAAGGATGCCTGGTTGTCTCTTCAACAGGAACAAATGTCAAATCAATATGAGCCAAAACAATTTCTTTCATTCGAGGTAAACCTCAACTGGTATGAGACATTATCCTTCCAAAATAGAAGATTCGCAGAAGATGCAAACACTATAAGATGAAGGTAACTTTTCAAGGTTTTCCAATTCTTTAACTTTTCATCCCTATATGTTTCATATTTTATGGCCAAGGTCTCTCCTGTTCAAGATCTTCTCTACAAAAGCACACCGTACATGTGGCAGGATGATTACCGTATATTTTTCAATCTCTCAAATTTATCATCCAGACAGGGTGTGTTTCAACATTATGATCCTTCCAAGCTAGTTGAAAAGCTCGACTCAAGCAACTGAAGAAATGTCGGACATTTATCCATGGATCTTCCCAGATTGTGCTTCTGTGATCTTGTGACCGCACAAGCTGAAGCAGGAGACTTCAAAAGGCACAGATAAGGAAGTTGAAATAGCTTTATCAGGGACCTTTTGAGATCAGGTAAGTGGGACAGAGCAGGAGCAAGTAGGTAAACATGGGAGTATCTTTAGCTCTGCTAAGCTGATTGAGTTACAGCAGAAAGACAAGAATTTAAAACAGTTGTATCAAAAGGCATTTACAGAAAAGGAGAGTGAATGCATTCCTGCGTGTTATTACTGAATAAATGATGTCTTAATGAGGAAAGGGAGACCAGCATACATTCAAGCAGATGAGAAATGGGCATACATTCATCAGATTGTTTTGTCATAGGGTATAGAAAAGACGTGTTGCGAGTGACAAATGAGCTACCACTTAAAGGTCATTTAGGAGTGAGGAAAACATAGGCTAAAATACAAAGACATTGTTACTGGCCTGGACTAGACAAGGACACGCGTATTACACATGTCAGCTAATTGGAAAACCACAAGCAGTGATAAAACCTGCACCTTTAATACCTATTCCAGCATTTGAGGAGCCTTTCGCAGGAGTCTTGATTGATTGCATAGGTCCTCCACCTCATACAAAAAGAGGGAATAAGTATTTATTAACAATAATGGAAGTGTTGACTAGATTCCCAGAGGCAGTCCTATCATGCAACATCACAGCTAAAAGGGATGTAGAAGAATTAATAATTTTTTTTACTAGATACAGACTACCAATAGAGACCCAGTCAGATCAAGGATCAAACTTCACATCCAAAATATTCAAGGAAGTTATAGATAACTTGGGAATAAAGCAATTCAAATCTATTCCATACTACCCAGAATCACAGGGAGCATTAGAGAGATGGCATCAAACACTAAAGACCATATTGAGGGCTTATAGTCAGGACTATCCAGATGATTGGGTTAAGGGAGTTGCATTTGTACTTTTTGCGATCAGAGATGCACCAAATAAATCAAACAAATTCAGTCCATTTGAATTAATTTTGGGCATAAAGTAAGAGGACCGTTAAACTTGATGAAGGAGAAATGAACAAGTCAGAATTCAGAGACCACTCATTTGGGCTATGTGTCAAATTTTAGAGAATGACTAAATAGAGCTGGGGAGCTGGTTAGACAGCATTTAAAAGTATTGCAGCATACAATGAAACAGGAAGCAGATAAGAAATCACAAGTTTGTAATTTTGCAATTGGAGCTAAGGTATTGGTGTCATTTCCAGTAACAGGCGAACCCATTCCCCTACCCTATATTTACCCCTGACTAATGCAGCCAACACTATGGGCAGTTTAGCAAGGCTGATTCACCTGATCTGCACATCTTTGGATTGGATTGTGGGAGGAAACCGGAGCACCCGGAGGAAAGCCACACATACACGTGGTGAATATGCAAACTCCACACAGACAGTTGCCCGAGGTGGGAATCAAACCCTTGCCCCTAGCATTGTGAGATGGCAGTGCTTACCAATGAGCCACCTCCCGGCCCCAAACTACTGGATAAGGATTCCAGGAAAAAATCTCACAGGTGTGTCATGTAAATATATTCAAAAAGTATTTTGACAGGAAAGGAAAGCAAGAGGAGAAGGTCTTAATGATTACAGCACAGCAGGAAGACCCAAGTTCAGAGGATTCAGAATTGGACATTCCTCAAATCAAAATTGGACAATGAGGAAGTTGTCAAAAATTGGGACAAATTATTGAGTAACCTTCCACAAGAAAATCAAAATAACCTGGAAGAGTTACTACAATCACATGGAGAGATATGTGGAAATAAACTGGGAAATACTAACATAATTGTGCATGATGTAGTTATAGGAGATGCTGTTCTGATTAAGCAACATCCTTATTGGAATAACCCTCTAAAGTTGGCATAGGTTCAGAAGGAGATTTATTGCATGCTCCAAGATGGCATAATTGAAGTGAGTTACACTAACAGGAGCTCATGTTGCCAAAGCCAGATTGTACCCAACGGTTATGTGTGGGCTTTTGCCAAGTCAACACTGTTATAAAGACTGATGCATATCTAATTCCATGTTTGGAGAATTGTATTGAAAAAATGGAATAATCAACTTGCATTTCTAAGTTGGACTTGCTCAGAAGCTACTGGCAGGTACCTTTGTCAGAGAGAGCAAAGACAATTCCCACTTTCGGAATGCCAAATGGACTATATCAGTTTAAAGTCATGCCATTTGGTATGAAAAATGCTCCAGCCATATTTCAGAGACGGATTAATAAGGCAATTGCTGGATTACCCAATTGTGTTGTTTACATTGATGACCTGGTGATTTTTAGTTACTCATGGAAGGAAAATTTACTGCATTTATCGGACTTGTTTGATTGACTTCAGAAGGCAGGCTTGGTGGTAAACCGAGCTAAAAATGAATTTGCCAAAGCCCAAGTCACCTTCCTGGGCCATGAACATGGACAAATGGCCCCATGGGATGTGAAAATGAAAGTAATTGGGGAATTTCCCACACCGTCAATGAAAAGAACGGTCCTACAGTTCCTGGGATTGAATGGAATTTACTGAAAGTTTGTGCTGAAATTTAGCAGTGTGGCTACTCCACTCAACAAATTGTTAAAAAAAGGGCAAGAAGTTTCAGTGGATAGCAGACTGTCAGAAGGCAATTGACAGCAAAAACACTGTATCAACCATTGCCCCAGTATTAATCATGCCTGTTTACATAAAGCCTTTCAAGATGTCTATCGATGCCAGTGATGTGGGTGTGCGTGTAGTGCAGTGCTCCTGCGGGAGAATGACAAAGGAATAGAAATACTCATTGGGTATTTTTCCAGGAAGTTGAATGCTCATCAACAGAAATATTCAATAGTGGAGAAAGAGACTTTGAGCTTGGTGTTGGCACTACAACATTTCAGTGTTTATATTACCAGCAATGCATCTGAGACAATCGTATACACTGATCACAACCCATTGACATTTGTGAAAAAAATTTAAGGACAAAAATGCCAGATTGTTGAGATGGAGCTTGTTGTTGCAGCCATTCAATTTGACAATTGTGCATGTGGCAGGTTGTGAAAACATCATTGACGATGCGTTATCGAGATTCGAATGGGATACAGAGGCATTTGGTGGCTGGAATGCCACAGCCTGAATTTGCATGTGGTTGTGCATGTGTATAGTTACTATAGTGCATATGTGTGTTTTACACTACTAACCAGTTTTATTTTTAAAGGTTTTAAAATGAAACCACCTTTAGATATTGATGGTTCATTTTGTTTAAGGGGAAATGTGTCACAAAGCTGGTCCTTTTTTAAAAAAGCTGCTCCTTTTCTCAAGGATACTGTGTCCCTGTTTTTCTTCAGAGGGGTCATAAATAGGCCGGGCTCTGAAATGGCTGGGTTTGGTACAGAGATGAAAGGCCTTTTTGTTTAGATGTAAACGGATGAGTCTTTAGGCCAAAGCTTTTATGTTTTTAGAAGTAACCTGTATAAGTCAAGTGGGTATAGCCAGCTCTCCAGTTGAGCAGTTCAGTCCAGAATTAGCTAGGGAGTACAACTGTGGACTGTGTGGAAACAGGTTGCTAGACTCTCTCTCCTTCTGCCCTTCTAACTTCAACCTGTCAGCCTTTGTTTCATTTTACTGTGTTTAAGGGGTTTGCTTATTGGGACTGTTGTGCATGTTCAGAACAGCATAATTAAGTCTCGTCTGGATAGACTGAGCTCTGTAGGGGCTCTTTATTCTGTTCTTTGTGTTTCATTGTGTAATTTTGTGAATAAATTTTTGTCTGTTTTAAAACCTGAAGTTAACCTAGCAAATTTACTAGATAATTTTCATTATACACTTACCGAAACAAGTTGCAAAGCTATGGTCACGGCTGCCTGCTTAAGAATGCTTTGAGTGGTCTGGCTTAGTCCATAACATTTGGAATTTGGTATAAATCTGAAAGACCTCAAAGCATTTCTACTACAGAATAACAAGCCTCTTGTGTTCGATTCTAAAGCCTTGAGACAGCTCAGGCTAATGTCTCCAACAAAGAGACTGGTGAACATAAAATGCAGACCAGAAGTAGCCATTTTACCCACTGAGTTTCATCTGCCTTTCAGTGAGATCATGGCTGATCTGGAAATCCTCAATTCCACTTTCTTGCCTTTCCCCCATTAACTTTCATTACCACATTTTATAAAAATGTGTTTATCTCAGCCTTAAATAGACTTAACAACTCAACCTCAACGGACCTCCACCTGTCAAGAATTCCACAGATTCACTGCTCTCTGAGAGAACAAATTTCACATCTCTGTATTAAATAGGTAACCCCTTATTCTGAGGTTATGCCCTCTAATCGTCGACTGTCCAGCAAGGGGCAACAATCTTTCTATATCTACCATGTGAAGTCCCCTAATACTCTACATGTTTCAGTTAGGACTCAGCTCATTCTTCTAAACTCCAATCATTACAAATCTAACTTGCTCAAACTCTTCTTTATAAGAAAATCCCTCCAAACATAGAATCAACCTGTAGAAACTTTTCTGGCTGCCTCCAATACTAGAATATCTTTTCTTTGTTAAAATGGCCAAAACTGTTCACAATATTCTATGTGTTGCCTGATTAGTGTCTTGTATAGTTTTTTTAGCGAAACTTACCTCCATTTCCTTTGAAATAGAGGCGAGCAGTCCATTTGCCATCCCTGTTACTCAATGAACTTTATGTCATTCATAAACAAGAACCTTCAAATATCTCTATGCTGCAGCTTTCTATTGTTGTTCTCCATTTAGATAATATTCAGCTTCTTTGTTCTTACTGACAAAATGCGTAACATCACATTTTCCCTTATTATATTTCTGAGGCCAAATTTTTGCTAAACCTGTCTGCATCTCTCTGCCAACTCTATCACACTCACTACTTGCCTTCCCACCTCCTTTTGTGGCATCTGCAAACTTGGCTATAGTACATTCATTTTTCTCATCCAAATCATTAATATATATTGTACATTATGGTGGTCCCCGTACTGATCCCAGTAGTACGGAATCTGTTATTAAGAAAGCGAATGCAATGTTGTTATTTATCTCAAGAGGGTTGGAATATAAAAGTAGCTATATGCTACTGAGCCTTTATAATGCTCTGGTTAGGCCCCATTTGAAGTACTGTGTCCAGTTTTGGGCCCCACACCTCAGGAGGGACATACTGGCACTGGAGCGTGTCCAGTGGAGATTCACACGAATGATCCCTGGAATGGCAGGTCTAACATACGAGGAACGGCTGAGGATCCTGGGATTGTATTCATAGAAGGTTAAGGGGAGATCTAATAGAAACTTGCAAGATAATACATGGCTTGGAAAGGGTGGACGCTAAGAAATTGTTTCCATTGGGCGAGTAGACTAGGACCCATGGGCACAGCCTTAGAATTAGACGAGGTAAATTCAGAACAGAAATGCAGAGACATTTCTTCAGCCAGAGAGTGGTGGGCCTGTGGAATTCATTGCCACAGAATCCAGTGGAGTCCGGGACGCTAAATGGCTTCAAGGCCGAGATTGATAAATTCTTGATGTCACAAGGAATTAAGGGCTACAGGGAGAATGCTGGTAAGTGGAGTTGAAATGCCCATCAGCCATGATTGAATGGCGGAGTGGACTCGATGGGCCGAATGGCTTTACTTCCACTCCTATGTCTTATGGTCTTCTGGTCTTATAGTACTGATTTAGATATGGGATGCCTTCTGAAAATATTTCTTTTATCCCAAATCTTTGATTTAATAATATCTAGTTGTAGGTCTACAGGGATATTTGTTCTTAGCAGGGTTTGGGAGTCAGATAAGGGCATTTGAGTTAGTCATTAAAAATGTGGCTTCAATTGAACTTGGAAATCATATCTTTGGATCTTCACAAGTTGACATTTCAGTCATGGAATTACACACGTGAGAGTTTCTTGATAGATCATTTTGAATTGTACAAAAACATGACCAATTAATATGCAGATAGTAATCCCTACTTGAATCAGGACAAAATATCAAGAATTGAAATGCTCGACTTAGCCAGTCTATGCTGGGTGTTTATGATGAACATAAGTAATTGATATCCTGACATTACTGTCAGTTTCCATATCTTTTCATGAGTTTAACTTTGTTTCACTGTGATCAGATGCTTTATTGTGTAAACAAAAAGTAGGATACATGGCAATATAATCAAATTTGATTGATTCAATTTTTATAATCCATTTCCATATATTCATATGAAAATATTAAATGGTACTTTATGCTGCCCTACTGGTCAATCCTTCTTATCATAAATAGAAGGAGCTCTCACTCTCCTCAAGCATTTATAGCTTCTCGAGCTCATATCTTTTCCAGTAATAAAAGACTAACTGCTATGTGCAGTCCAGTTGATTTCAAAGTTTTCTTGAAGAGAAAGTTAGCTCATTTTACTCCTGACTGTATTTGGGATTGAGGCTGATCAGTAACCTGGTTATTCCCAAAGTTAGCTCCATGCACAATTCAGAAAGAATGAGGCGTTCAAATCGCAAGGTATGAATGTTTGCTGGAATGAATTTTAGTGAACCTCCATTTTCTGAGATCACATAGCCAGTTTATATATCCAAAAGCAAAACAGTGCAGATGCTGGAAATCCGATATAAAAACTGAAAATGGAAAATGCTCAGCAGATTGGGCAGCATTTGTGGATAGAGAAGCAGAATTTATGTGCCAGGTCAATGAAATTTTGTGAGATTAACAAGAATGTGTCTGGTTTCAAATTAACATCCAGCATAAGACCATCATGAGAAATAGCCCTTTGTTGCTTTCTTCAATATAGAAACTCAAAAGTAATTTATTTCTATGACCTTTCTGTAGAGAATGGTTAAATGCGATAAAATTTATAAATTAGTGTATTGCTAGTTGTCCATTCTTCAATTAGCAAGGCAACAGCCAAACATAATCTGTCCAACAATCTCTAATTTTATCAAAGCTATCAAGACAGCATGGAAGGAGTCTACCCAGGATGTTTTATTACTCAGTACAAGTAAAATGCAAGTAAACTTCTTTGCACTTCGTAAAATTCTGTAATCTAGAAAGTCATAAGCACTGGACAAGGTGCGCTAAGGTGCTTCTAGTATAAAGCCATAAGCCTCATTTGATGAAGGCAATAATCTGCAAAAGAACAAGTGGGTGATCTCAGGTAGCTTCTCTGTGATGAACTTTTGAATTTCAGACCAATGCATTGACCATCAGTAGTCTTTAGGCAGAAGTGGGTACTGCAGATGCTGGAGATTAGAGTCAAGATTAGAGTGGTGTTGGAAAAGCACAGCAGGTCAAGCAGCATCCAAGGAGCAGAAAAATCGACGTTTCGGGCAAAAGCCCTTTCCTGCTCCTCGGATGCTGCCTGACCTGTGCTTTTCCTGCACCACTCTGGTCTTGACATCACTAGCCTTCAAGCTGGGTCATTAAAAACCAAACAGGACAGGATGAAAGCAGATAAAGAGTAGAGGGGAGGAGGGAGGGGAGGGACTGAGAAAAAGGGTCGGATTGTAAGGAGGTACTGGCACAATTAGAGCAATAAGGAAGAATTGGGGAGTTAGTTGAAATATTGAGATGTGCTCTGAAGCAACAATCTTTTATTTCAAGAAAACCCTTTATTGCCAAGATTTATAAAGATGCATTGCAATTCATATAATGCAATGCTGGATCAGTTTCTTTTAACAGAGTATATCAATATCACTACTGGCTACGTTCACAGGTAGAGTCATAGAAGTTTGGAATAAAGAGTCAGGGAATTTAATTAGCAGACTATTTACATGGAAGTAAAATGGTCACATATAGACATTCATCTTGAAGTGCTTCAATGGATCTGACTTCACAGGAACCAGCATAAGATCACGTTAATCGCATCAAATTGTACAGCATTTAATTTCAATTTCACTGAATTTTAAACAGCCTCTGATGGTTCAAAGGTAGGCAAGCAGGAGGCTGGAAGAACACAGCAAGCCAGGTAGTGTCAGGATGTGGACAAGTCAACATTTTTGGTTCAAAAGCCCAAATTCCAAGATTAAAGACTTTTCCTGTAACACCAGGCTGAACGCACTAATTACACCACTGAAGTGAACATTTTTAATTTTACTTCTAACTTTATCAAAAAACATGCTCCACAAGCATATTTTACACTGCCCTTTAAGTAGAAAGTGAACTCTTCTGGAATCAGTCTAAAATATATATTTTATATATATAAAATATATCTTTTCCTTCTGATCTTTTCCTTTCTCAGGAAGGAAAACATTAACTCTGGAACTGACTTTCACTTTTTTTTCTGAAGACTTTTCCCTCTGGCTAAAGGCAGAGAAATCTGGGGTGGACAAAGTTAAAAATCACGCAACGCCAGGTTATAGTCCAACAGGTTTATTTGGAAGTACAAGCTTTCATAGCGCTGCTCCTTCGTCAGGTAGTTAGTGGAGTAAGATCATAGGACACAGAATTCACAGCAAATGATTGTAGTGTCATAAAACTGATGCGATATATTGAACAAACCTAGTTTGCTGTTAATTCTTTTAGAATGTGTTGCAAGTTTTGATTCATTAACATGTAAATCCCAGAACTTCTTTCAAGTCCCATTACTGAGATAACAAAGTTTTATTTAAAATGGTGACATCTCAGCTCAGACAATGCATAAAGGTGTGATGTTAGAGTTTGTAAGTATTCAAATCTTGAAGCAGACTGATTCCATTTCCAAAGCAGGAAATTATAAAATCTTGCGGGAATTATAAAAAATTTTGATTGCCTGCAGATTGTGTACTTTTTGAACAAAATAGAATATACCTGCAAGTACAATTCTGCAAATGCACCCCTGAGATCTCTATATGTGTGTGCATGTGAGGGAGGGAGTGTGTGTGTGGGAGAGAGTGTAAGTGTGTTTGTGTGTGTGCACGCACATACTAGATAGAATGTGTGCATGAGTGTGATGGAGAATATGTCCGTGAGAGGGCGTGCATATGAGTGTGAGTGTGGGGGCTGTATGTGTGTGTGCCAGACAGACAGCATGTGCATTGGAAAGGGTCTGCATGAGTGTGTAAGCATGTAGAAGTGTGTGTGTATGTGTGCTACTGTGAGAGTGTGTGGGTGTGTGTGTGAGAATGTATAGTGTAGTGGGGTCACCCATAGTGTGACATGAACCCAAAGTCCCGGTTGAGGTCATCCTCATGGGTACCGAACCTGGCTATCAGCCTCTGCTCAACCACTCTGTGTTGTGTACCGCAAAGTCCGCTTTGGAGGACAGTCACCCAAAGATCCAAGGAAAAACGTTTCTGACCACTGAAGCATTCCCCAACTGGATTCATGTCACACTACAGGTGACATCATTACACTCTCACATACACGCTCACACACAAGCACACATACACACACACTTTTACATATTCACACACACACAGGCTGCCTGTACAGCTGCAACATGACTTTTCAACGCCTATACTCAATGCACTGACCAATAAAGGCAAGCAATCCAAATGATTTCTTTACCATCCTGACCTGTCACCTAACTGCGACTCCACTTTCAAGGAACTATGAACCTGCACTCTAAGATCTTTGTTCAGCAACACTCCCAGGACCTTACCATTAAGTGTTATAAGTCCTGTCCCGAGTGTGTAAGTCCTGTCCTGATTTGCCTTTTCAAAAAGCATCACCTCACTTTACCTAAATTAAACTCCATCTGCCACTCCTCAGCCCATTGGCCCATCTGAGCAAGATCCCGTTTTACTCTGAGGTAAGCTCTTTCACTGTCCACTACACCACCAATTTTGGTGTCATCTGCAAATATTCTAAAAATACCTCCTATGCTTACATCCAAATCAATTAGAGAATGACAAAAACCAGTGGACCTACCAACAATCCTTGCAGCACACCACTGGTCATAAGCCTCCAGTCTGAAAAGTATCTATCCCTGAGTTCCACCCAATCTCGTTGCTCTTGTAGTCTAAGTCAGTATTAAGGAGGCCTAGTTACTGTATGCTTTTTATTAAAAGCTGTCTCTATTTATCCTGTCACCTTTATGTGCACATACATATGAGTCTGTTCCTGTACACTCTTTAGAATAATACTCTGTATTGAGTACTGTTTCTTCATGTTCTTTGTACCAAAATGCATCATCTCTCACTTCTCCACATTGAATTTCATCTGCCACCTATCTGTCCACTCCGCCAATAGTTCCTTTTGCAGCTCTGCATGGTTCTCACATTTTACTATTCTCCCAAGTTTGGTAGCATCCACAAACTTTGAAATTGTCTCCTGCACACCAAAAATCTTAAAATTCAGTAAACCTATCAGAATATAACTTTATGGGGCATCAGAGTTTTTATCCCTCTGGACCTTAACGCTAAGAATGGACAGATAAAGAAAGATGCAAACAACAGCCCGTGAACATTTGATGGACATGAAAAAGAAATTCAGTTTCAAGCAATGAAACAGTTTAATCCAAAAGAGGCCCAGCAATCACTTCTCTATCTTCTCACAGAATTCTCAGGTACACCTGATCAGGTCCTGGGGATTTATCCACTTTTAACCATTTCAAGACATCCAGCACTTCCTCTTCTGTAATCTGGACATTTTGCAAGATGTCACCATCTATTTCCCTACAGTCTATATCTTCCATATCCTTTTCCACAGTAAATACTGATGCAATATATTTTCTTTTAGTATCTCCCCCATTTTCTGTGGCTGTACATAAAGGCCGCCTTGCTGATCTTTGAGGGGCCCTATTCTCTCCCTCCGCTTCTCCCTTTCCCGCCGACCCAACCAGTACCCTTCCACTCACACCCTCCTTCGACTGACTGAACTGGTCCTCACTCTGAACAGCTTCTCTTTCCAATCTTCCCACTTCCTCCAAATCAAAGGAGTAGCCATGGGCACCCACATGGGCCCCAGTTATGCCTGCCTCTTTGTAGGATATGTGGAATAGTCCATCTTCCGCAGCTACACTGGCACCATCCCCCACCTTTTCCTCCGCTACATCAATGACTGTATCGGTGCTACCTCATGCTCCCATGAGGAGGTTGAACAGTTCATCCACTTTACCAATACCTTCCACCCCGACCTCAAATTTACCTGGACCGTCTCAGACTCCTCCCTCCCCTTTCTAGACCTCTCCACTTCTATCTCGGGCGACTGACTCAACATGGACGTTTACTATAAAACGACCGACTCCCACAGCTACCTAGATTACACCTCCTCCCACCCTGCCCCCTGTAAAAATGCCATCCCCTATTCCCAATTCCTTCGCCTCCATCGCATCTGCTCCCAGGAGGACCAATTCCAATACCGAACAACCCAGATAGCCTCCTTCTTCAAAGACCGTGATTTCCCCTCAGATGTGGTTGACGATGCTCTCCACCGCATCTCCTCCAATTCCTACTCCTCCGCCCTTGAACCCCGCCCGTCTAATCGCCACCAGGACAGAACCCAACTGGTCCTCACCTACCACCCCGCCAACCTCCAGAAACATCGTATCATCCTTCGTCATTTTCGCCACCTCCAAACAGATCCCACCACCAGGGATATAATTCCTGTCTTTCTTTATTGCTCGAGTTTGTTATAATTAATTGACCTGTTCAGATTAGTTATGAAATGTCTTTGTGGCAGGTGGCTCTTGAACCTGGACCTTTTGACTTAAAGGTAGGGACACTACCAGTCAGCAAAAGGCCTGGGGTGGCATGGTAGCACAGTGGTTAGCACTGCTGCCTCACAACACCAGGGCCTCGGGTGACTGTGTCGAATTTGCACATTCTCCCTGTGTCTGCATCAGTTTCCTCCCACACTCCAAAGATGTATAGTTTAGATGTATCGGCCATGCTAAATTGCCCTTAGTGTTAGGTGCATTAGTCAGAGGGAAATTGTTCTGGGTGGGTTACTGTTCAGAGGGCCAGTGTGGATTTGTTGGGCCAAATGGCCTACTTCCATACTGTAGGGAATCTAAAGTTTAAAGGTGGCCCTGGTTGTTTCACTGGGAAGAGGGGGAAAATTTGCGCCATGTAACAATTACAATCTGTGTGCTAACAGTGCATAGACTGTGAGTCTCCAAAGACCAGAAAAATGTTGAGAATATCAGTTTTTAAACTGTGTGCTTTAAAATTTCAATTTACATCTCAGATAAAAGGGAGTTGAGGCCTCAGGGATACTTATTCAACATTTCTACTTTATCCAAGGCCCATATGATTCATGTTGCCATGGAACGATATGTGGAAAGAGGAACTGTTTGTAAGATTTTTCTCAGAACTCACAGGCAAGCTGTTAGTTTTCCAGGAGCCAGTTAAAAATCACACAACACCAGGTTATAGTCCACCAGGTTATATTTGGAAGTACAAGCTTTCGGAACACTGCTCCTTCATCGGGTAGCTAGTGGAATAGGATCATAGAACACAGAAAGTATAGCAAAAGAGCAGAGTGTCATAAGACTGATGTGATATATTGAACAAACTTGGATTGCTGTTAAGTCTTTCTCTTTTAGAAGGTGCTGCAGGTTTTGATTAATTAATATGTAAATCCCAGAACTTCTTTCAAGTCCTATTCTTAAGATAACTTAAGGTTTTATGAAAAATACTGATATCTCAGCTCAGACAATGCACTGAATTTGTGAGGTTAGAATCTGTATGTATTCCAATCTTGAGTCAGACTGATTCTATTTCCAAAGTAGGAATTTATGCAATATTGCATGGATTATATTTTTAAAAATGAGTCGAAGAGAGTGGTGCTAGGAAAGCACAGCCAGTGTGGCAGCATCCAAGGAGCAGGAGATCGGCGTTTCGAGAATAAGCTCTTCATCAGCCCTCCTCCTCCTCGGATGTTGCCTGACCAGCTGCGCTTTTCCAGCACCACACTCTTCAACTCTGATCTCCAGCGTTTGCAGTGCTCACTTTCTCCACTTATAAAAAATATTGACGGCTTGCAGATTGTGTGCTTTTTGAACAAAGTAGAATGTATCTGCAAATACAATTCTGCAAATGCAAATTCACCCCCCAGATTTATGTGTGTGTGCATGTGAGGGAGGGAGAGAGTATGTGTGTGTGGGGGGAGGATGGGGTGGGGAGACGGAGTGTGCATGTGAGGGAGGGAGAGAGGGAGTGTGTGTGTGTGTGTGTGTGAGAGAGAGGGAGTGTGTGTGTGTGTGTGTGTGTGTGAGAGAGAGGGAGTGTGTGTGTATGTGTGTGAGAGAGAAGGAGTGTGTGTGTGTGTGTGTGTGAGAGAGAAGGAGTGTGTGTGTGTGAGGGAGAGAGGAGTGTATGTGTGTGCGTGAGAGAGAGAGAGAGAGAGGGTGTGTGTGCTTCATAGACTGTATGCATGAGTGTATATGTCTGTGAGAGGGTATGCACATGGGTGTGAGTGTGGGTTTGTGTGTGTGCCTGAGAGAGAGCATGTGTTGTAATCAGGTACTAAAGACATAGAAGTTGAGAGTGAAATCGATAAAAGGGGTAGGCAAAATACATGAAGGTAGGGAGGCAGCATGTAGTGATAATGTCACTGAACTAGGTAATTCAGAACCACAGGCTAATGTTTTAAGGGACATAGATTCAAATCTCACCATGGCAGATGGTGAAGTTTGAATTCAATAAAATATGAAATTAAACGCACTCTCGTGTTAATCATGCTGCAATTTTTGATTTTTATGAAAGAAAACGACCTGCTTCACTTATGTTCTTTAGGGAAGGAAATCTACAATCCTGACCTAGTTTGACCTTAAAGTACATATCAATGACCCTTGATTGCCCTTTGGCATAGAAAGCTTATCAGTTAAAGTGAACTAGGAAAGGGCAACAAATGTAGGTCCTGTCAGCAATGTCAACTTCACATAAAATAATTTTTAAAAAGCAATTTAACTTTTGATCCCCAACTATCAAATCTGAAAGAATGAATCGTTACATTGTAAAAGTTAATATTCAGTGCCAAAACGGTTGTTTGGAGGTAATTAAAACTTATCATATCATTACAAGTTTACTTATGTTAGAATGGAAAACACTTTTTTTTGGAATAAATATGCAAGTGCATACCATTCCACTCATTTTATTGATAATCTTCTCAACAAGAAATTATTAGCTATCACTGAGATCACAACTCTCCATTATCTCAATATTCTCAACACTTTTCTGATTGCTGTGTTTAAATATGCATTTGCAGTTACTAGGGGTTGTTGTCCAATTAGGAGAAAGTGAGGACTGCAGATGCTAGAGATCAGAGTCGAGGGTGTGGTGCTGGAAAAGCACGACAGGTCAGACAGCATCCGAGGAGCAAGAAAATCAACATTTCTGGCAAAAACCCTTCACCAGGAATGTTGTCCAATTGACATTTTAATAATGGGCTGCACTATTAGTCTCATTAATATTTCTACAGCAAAGTCCAGCCAACTGAGGACAACAGTGTTTTGGATTAAACTGTTTCATTGCTTGAAACTGAATTTCTATTTCATGTCCATCAAATGTTCATGAGCTGTTGTTTGCATCTTTCTTCATCTGTCCATTCTTAGTGTTTAAGGTCCAGAGGAATAAAAACGCTGATGCCACATAAAGTTATGTTTTAATAGGTTTACTGAATTTTAAGATTTTTGGTGTGTAGGAGACAATTTCAAAGTTTATGGATGACACAATACTTGGGAGAATAGTAAACTGTGAGAACCATGCAGAGCTGCAAAAGGAACTATTGGTGGAGTGGGCAGATAGGCGACAGATGAAATTCAATGTGGAGAAGTGAGAGATGATGCACTTTGGTACAAAGAACATGAAAAAACAGTACTCAATTCAGAGTATTATTCTAAAGAGTGTACAGGAGCAAACTCATATGTATATGTACATAAAAGTGATAGGACATATAGAGACAGCTTTTAATAAAAAGCATACAGTAAGCAAGTCAGCGAGTCATGAGTTCATGGAATGCCCTGCCAGTAGCAGTGGTGGACTCTCCCTTTTTTTGGGCATTTAAACGGGTATCGGAGAGGCATATGGAGGATAGTGGGCTGGTGTAGGTTAGGTGGGCTTGGATCAGTGCAACATCGAGGGCCAAAGGGCCTGTACTGCACTGTATTTTTCTATGTTCTATGTTCTATGTAACCTAGGATTCCTTATTACTGACTTAGACTACAAGAGCAAAGAGATTGGGTGGAACTCAGGTATGGATACTTTTCAGACTGGAGGCTTGTGACCAGTGATGTACCGCAAGAATTGAGTCCACGGATTTTTGTCATTTATATAATTGATTTGGATGTAAGCATAGGTGGTATGGTTAGTATATTTGCAGATTACACCAAAATTGGCAGTATAGTGGACAGTGAAAGAGGTAACCTCAGAGTAAAACGGGATATTAATCAGATGGGCCAATGGGCTAAGGAGTGGCAGATGGAGTTTAATTTAGGTAAAGTGGGGTGGTACTTTTTGAAAAGGCAAATCAGGGCAGGACTTACACACTCAGAGCAGGACTTATGCACTTAAGGTAAGGTCCTGTAGTGTTGCTGAACAAAGATATCTTGAAGTGCAGGTTCATAGTTCCTTGGAAGTGGAGTCACAGTTAAATGACAGGGCAGGATGGTGAAGAAATCATTTGGATTGCTTGCCTTTATTGGTCATTGCATTGAGTATAGGAGTTGAAAAGTCGTCTTGCCGCTGTACAGGCCACTTTCAGAATAATGTGTGCAATTCTCGTCTCCCTGCTATAGGAAGGATGTCATGAAACTTGAAAGGGTTCAAATATTTTATGAGGATGTTGCCAGAGTTGGGGGGGGGGTTTGAGCTATAGGGAGAAGTTGAATAGGCTAGGGCTGTTTTCCCTGGAATGTTGGAGGCTGAGGAATGACCTTATAGAGGTTTCTAAGATCATGAGGGGCACAGATAGGATAAATAGACAAGGTCATTTTCCCAGAGTCGGGGCGTCCAAACCTAGAGGGCACAGGTTTATGGGGAGGGGGAAAAGTTTAAAAGGGACCTAAGTGGCAGAGGGTGATGTGTATGTGGAATGAGGAAGTGGTGGAGGCTGGTACAATCATAGCATTTAAAAGGCATCTGTGTGGGTTTATGAATACGAAAGGCATTCAATACATATGGGCCAAATACTGGCAAATGGGACTAGATTTATTTAGAATAGCTGGTCAGCATGGACATGTTGGACTGAAGGGTGTGT
Organism: Hemiscyllium ocellatum; assembly: GCF_020745735.1. Classification (NCBI taxonomy): domain Eukaryota; kingdom Metazoa; phylum Chordata; class Chondrichthyes; order Orectolobiformes; family Hemiscylliidae; genus Hemiscyllium; species Hemiscyllium ocellatum. The sequence goes on from NC_083415.1 coordinate 48,484,100, forward strand.
TTCTGTGCTGGATATCTCTCTGATTGTATGACTCTCTGACCTTAGCTCATTATTGCCTACAATTCTGTGTGATACACTGTCAGAAATATGTGAGTGCATCAGAGAGAAGGCAGAAGATGTTTTCAAGAATGGTTTTGGGGTGAGATATTTCAGGTATGAGGAAAGATTGGAGAATTTTGAGAAAGGTTGAAATCAAAAGTGGATATCAGGCAGCTGGAAAATTACGCAGGAGTGATAGTAGTGGGGAATAAAAAAAGGGCTAAGGAACTTAACAATTACTTCACCTCAGTCTTTACAGTGGAAGACACAAGTAATTTCCAAAAATTTCAAAACAGTGAGGGGGCAGAGCTGAGTATAGTGGCCATCACCAAGGAGAAGGTGTAGAAAAACTTAAAGGCCTGAAGGTGGATATATCATCTGGACCAGTTGGACTATACCCCAGACAGTAAGGCAGAAGAAGGAAAATTGCATACCAATTAGCCTAACCTGGGTAAGATCCTGCAATCCATTGTGAAGGATGAGATTTCTGAATACTTGGAAGTGTGTGGCAAAATAGGACAAAGTCAGCATAGTTTCATTAAGGGTAGGTCATGCCTGACAAATGTGCTAGAATTCTTTGAGGAAGTAATGAGTAGATTAGACCAAGGAGAACCAATGGATGTTATCTCCCTGTACTTCAAGAAGACCTTTGACAAGGTGCTATACAGAAGGCTACTGAGGAAGATAAGGGCCCATGGTGTTGGAGGCAAGGTACTAACAAGAATAGAAGCTTGGCTTTCTAGTAGAAAACAGAGAGTGGGAATAAAAGGGTCTTTCTCAGGATGGCAGCCAGTGACAAGTGGTGTTTTACAAGGCTCAGTGTTGGGACCACAAATTTTCATTTTATACCTTAACGATTTAGATGAAGGAACTAAGGGCATTCTGGTTACGTTTGCAGATGATACAAAGATAGAGGGACAGGTAGCATTGTGGAGGTGGGGAGGCTGCAAAAGGATTTGGGCAGGTTAGGAGAGTGAGCAAAGAAGTGGCAGATGGAGTACAACATGGGAAAGTGTGAGGTCATGCACCTCGTTAGGAATGATAGAGGGATGAACTATTTTCTAAATGTAGAGAAAATTCAGAAGTCTGAAGTGCAAAGAGACTTGAGAGTTCTAGTCCAGGATTCTGTCAAGGTAAACTTGCAGCTTGAGTCAGTAGTTAAGAAGGCAAATGCAATGATGACACTTATTTTGAGAGGACTTGAATATAAAAGCAAGGATGTACTTCTGTGGCTCTATAAGCTCTGGTCAGACCACACTCGGAGTAATGTATATGGTTTTGGGCCCCATATCTCAGGAAGAATGTACTGGCCCTGGAGTGTGTTCAGAAGAGATTCACAAGAATGGTCCCAGGAATGAACAGTTTAACATATGAGGAATGTTTGAGGACTCTGGGCCTATACTCGATGGTGTTTAGAAGGATGGGGGAGGCAGGGGGAAATCTAATTGAAACTTACAGAAAACTGAACAGAGTGGGTGTTGGGAAGATGTTTCCATAGGTAGGAGAGCATAGGACCCAAGGGCACAGCCTTAGAGTAAAGGGAAGCCCTTTTAGATTAGATTAGATTAGAATCCCTACAGTATGGAAACAGGCCTTTCGGCCCAATAAGTTCACATCGACTCTCCAAAGAGTAACCCAACTGGACCCATTCCCCTTTAGAACAGAGATAAGGAGAAACTTCTTCAGCCAGAGAATGGTGAATCTGTGGAATGCTCTGCCGCAGAAGGCCATGGAGACCAAGTCATTGAATATACTTAAGATGGAGATACATAAGTTCTTGATTGTCAAGGGGATCAAGGGTTGTGGGGAGAAAGTGAGAGAATGGGGTTGAGAAACTTATCAGCCATGATTGAATGACACAGCAGACTCGATGGGCTGAGTGTTAACATTTCTACTCCTATGTCTTATGGTTTTGGTCTTATGTTTGCGTTGGACAGTAAAGACTAGGAGGAGATTTCATAGATGTTTTCAAAATCATGAGGTCCCCCACAGAGTGGACAGGGAGAAACTGTTCTCACTTGCAGATGGGTTGAAAACCAAAAAGTACACATTTAAAGTGATTTGCAAAAAAATCAAATATGAGGTGAAATATACCATTAGGGTATGGAATGCACTGCTGAGAAGTGTGATGAGCCAGTTTCAATTGAGACATTTAAGAGGGTATTGAATGATTATTGAAATAGAAACAATCTCAGGATTACGGGGAAAAGGCAAGAGATTAGTAACTAAACTAAAATGCTCAGAGAATCAATGCAGACCTTCAGCAGAGTGACAATTCCATGATTCTGTTTGGCATGGATCCAGTCCTCACCGACAAAGATTGCATCTACAATGTTCCATGCTCTATTATTGTTCTTTGAACTTGCTTCCTCTCAGCAATGTTCTATTTCCTATGGTCTAACTCTCACAGAACCTGTACTTAGTTTCTAGTGCAGCAACTTCCCAAGAGAAATAAACATACCTTCATATCTGCGCAACTCAACTGTAACTTTATTTCCTCCAGCAATTTTCTTCAGCTGGCTTTTTCTCCATTTCCTCACATTGCTGTGCACTAAAGTAGGCAGCAGAATTCATCAACTAAAAATCATTTGCTTCGTCTGTAATTTTTTTTCTCCATATCTGAAGTGAGTGAGTGACTTAATGCTGAATTATTTGTCCCCATAAATGAGAAATCAATTTCTTACTAAATTATTTTAAACACATTTCATAAGACTACAACATTTTAGCTTTACTGTTTCATTGCTAGCTAAATTACAATATCACTACCAGAACCTCATGGCTCTTGCTTGATTGATCTTGTTTCTGTTCCCCACTTGGGTATGAACCTTTTCAATTGTACCAGTATAGTAGATGGCACTCCCAGCTTGCAATGAATATAATTTCTTACCCATAATATTGGAGGCCTGGGTATCCATTTGACATCTGAAAATGAAATGTTGAACTGTTAAATTTCCAGGTCTATGTCTCTTACTCACTGAAAACATTACACTCCCACCTTATTTTGCTAGCTGCTGTGTCTTGAATGTGCTTCTGTCATGTGGCTCTGATAATGATTTCATTTTGCCTTCCATTTCAAACTACGTTTTACACCTAAACTAACATTACCTTATATTTAGTCATTGTCAAATGTATCTCAAGCAAACACAATGGGAAAGAAACTAAAACAGAAATTGCTGGAAAAAAATGGAGCAGGTCTGACCGTATGGGTGGAGAGAAAGTAGAATTAACATTTCAGGTAGAATTGACTTTTCTCTGTGGTGTAATTGGTTCATGCATTCGGGCATTGCCCAAAAGGTTGGTGGTTCGAGACCACCCCGAGGCGGCGTGTTTGTTGTACTTGCTCTGACCGCTTTCTTGTGGGCGGCACGGTGGCACAGCAGTTAGCACTGCTGCCTCACACCGCCAGAGACCCGCGTTCAATTCCTGCCTCGGGTGACTGACTGTGTGGAGTTTGCACATTCTCCCGGTGTCTGCGGGGTTTTCCTCCGGGTGCTCTGGTTTCCTCCCACAGTCCAAAGATTTGCGGGTCAGGTGAATTGACCATGTTAAATTGCCCATAGTGTTAGGTAAGGGGTAAATGTAGGGATATGGGTGGGTTGCGCTTCAGCGTGTCAGTGTGGACTTGTTGGGCCGAAGGGCCTGTTTCCACACTGTAAGTAATCTTAAAAAAAAATTTCCAGGTCCAGTGACCCTTCTTCAGGACTGGTGGTTGTTCAGAAAAGGTTGGTGTGTATGAAGAAGATGTGGGGTTTTGAGGTGGGGAGGCAGTAAATGTTAGCTGAAGATAGAATCTAAAGAGAGAGAAAAACAGTTGAACAAAGAATTGGGTAAAGGTCAGCCTGGTTAAGGAATAGCTGTTGATGAGGATGATTAGTGGCTGACAATAGGTTGTGTGTGGTAGCAGCCCATGTAAGGACAAGGTCTGGTATTTGGGGTTTTGGGTAAGGACATGGGAGAAAGTGCTCAAGCCCTAAAATTGTTGAACTTGATACTAAGTCCAGAAGGCTGCAGAGTTTCCAAATAGCAAATGAGGTGCTGTTTTTCCAGCTTGCACTGAGCTTTGCTGGAACACTGCAGCAAGCCTGAGACAGAGATGTTGGCCTGGGAACATGGTGGGGTGCTGAAGTGGCAGGCAAGTGGAAGCTCACGGTCCTTCTTGTTAACAAAAAGAAGGTGTTCTACAAAGCAGTCACCCAGTCTGCACTTTGTTTCCCCAGTGGAGTGGAGACCATATTATGAGCAGAGAATGCGACAGACTAGATTCAGTGAAATGCAGCTAAAGTATTGCTTCATCCAGAAGGTGTGTTTGTGGGTCTTGGATGATGAGGAGGGAGTAAGCAAATCATTGGTATTACACCTTATGTGGTTGCAGGGGAAGGTACCGTGTGAGTGTAGGGAGATGATGGGAGTGAAGGAGGACAGGACCAGGGTTCCCTGGAGGGAACAATCCCTTGGAGAAAGCTGATAAGGGAGGGGTAGGGAATATATGTCTGTGGTGGCATTTTGCTGAAGGTGGCGGAAATAGCAGGTAACAATTCAATGGATATGAATGCTGGTGGAATGGTAGGTATGGACAAGGGGGACACTATCAATCATGGTGCTGGGGAATCCTCAATTTGAGAAAAAGCAGACATTTCAGAGGAGCTTGAAATAGGAAAGAATGTAGTTGATGACAAATTTTCTGAGATAGAATCCCTACAGTATGGGTAGACCATTTGGCCCATTGAGTCAGCATCAACCCTCTGAACAACATCCCACACAGACTCACACCCCCTTTAACCCTACACTTCCCACGAGTAATCCACACAGTCAATGAATCCCTGGTCACCATGGGCAATTTAGCATATTCACCTAATTGCATATCTTTGGACTGTGGCAGGGAACAGAAGCATCCTGAAGAAACTCATGCAGGCACAGGGAGAACATGCAAACTCCACACAGACAGTCACCCAATGCTGGAATTGAACCCAGGTACTTGGCGCTACAAGGTAACAGTACTAACCACTGAGTCACAGTGCCTCCCAGATATCAGTCAGGTTTGTTTACAATATGCTAGGTTACTGATATTCCGACTGACCACTTGTGTATCCTTGCCTCTTCTCTCTCACAATTTGCCATCCAGGCTTCAAATTCAGAATTCCCTCCACTTCTCCACCGCCCTCCCACCCTTATAACCCACTTCTATGTCTCTCTGTTTTTGGCACCTTTGTGTACATTTTCATGGCATCAAATTAAATTACATTAAAACTGAAACAATTCTATTTGTTTGAACATGCTACGCTTAATGTCTTCAAACTTTAGTTCTCATATGGTCATGCCTATAAGGAAATAGGGTGATGAGCATTGAATCTATTATTACAGCTGTTGCAGTTCATCTACAAATGTGCTCGTCCTGACATCATGCAACCATGACCATGTGATTCAAATTCGGATTTGAATTTGAAGAGTGACTTAAGTGAATTCTGCACTTCTTTCTCAGGACAGATTGTTTGTGCTGATTTTTATTTTCCTTGTTTTCCATTAGATCATAACTTCTTCTATATGCTAATGAAATTCTCACATAATTTTGGCATAAATTGCTAATGGCAACAAGGTTGTCCATTTTGGTGTATTGAGAAAATGGTGAGATGTTACAAGTATGGTGCCAGAGTGGGAAAGGGAAAGAGAAAAAAATAAAACATATTTTCAATTTTTCTTTTAAAAGAATGCAAGATTGTTAATTGGTGCATAATACATTTAGATTATTATTCCATTACACTTTCAGGACATCAAGTTAGTATTCAGCATTTTTTTCCTTTTTTTCACAAGTAATCAATGGACAACTAATCCAATTGGGGGAAAGAAATCAATACACTCATAGAGTATGCTGAATGCTGACTTCAGCACTTTACATTTTATACTAATAGGCTTCCACACATAGTCTAACAGGAGACCGTTTACTGTAAGTAAGTAGCTTATATTTGCAAAGTATCGCATGCCACATCAAGATTTCTGGATGTGTTTGTGGTTTCTGTATTTTTTAAAATCCGAATTTGAATCACATGGTCATGGTTGCATGATGTCAGGACAAGCACATTTGTAGATGAACTGCAACAGCTGTAATAATAGATTCAATGCCCATCACCCCATTTCCTTACAGGCATGTCCTCAGGGAACAAATAATGATTTTGTTCTATCAAGGTTAAATTGGACATCAGATTCTTTGCTGTGTAAAACAGGTCCACAATCCTGAAGCTATTTATTGCTGGATCTTTACTTTCCAGTGAGTTGGTTTAAAGGTAAAATTGTAAGTTTCAAGGGACTGTGATAAAACTGTTTATTGTATTTATGAAGAGACTGACAAAGAGTTTGATTGCAGAGCACGGAAATTATTAAACAGATTGTGTTCAAGCAAACAAGTTGCAGTGCCTCCTCAAGACTGTTCCCTAGGGCTTTTAGCCTGTACTCAGTTGGAGATTTGAACAGTTAGACATTTTTGTATTGAATTAACCCCTTCCTTCATCTATTCTGTTTTGAAAAGCCATTCTTCTGCAGTAAAGTACCATGTCCTGCAAAGTTACAGTAGTGTGGGATCATATAGGCAATAGTTTATTTTTTGGTGGTACAGACACAATGGGCTGAACAGCTTCTTCCTTTCTGTATGATTCTTTGATTGTACATTGTGTTGATTTTAACTTTTAAAACAATAATAGGGACCTTTTCCGATATTTCCAGATAAGGAACTATATACAGAGGAAGACCATGCTCCTGGTCCAATGTTACAAATCAGACTTGGAGAAAAGAATACCCCGGTCTACAGGTGCTCTTTCACTTAGTACTTTACATCTTTAAAGAAAGGTTGTGTCCTGGGGGACATGGAAGGACTCTGTAGAACATGGAATTGAGAATTAGGAGAGGATATTTCATTGGAGGTATGGGAAGACATCTGGGGGAATGTATGGAAAATTTCAGTATGTAACAGAGTGCAGGCCATGCAATTGAAGATCTTACACAGGGCTCATACGGCACCAGAGAGGCTAGCTACGTTCAAGAGAGGAGTATTATCAGAGTGTCCCAATGTAAAATTAGTATAGGCACTCTTGCATACTGCTAATGGTCCTACTCTAAGATCCAGAGATACTGGAGTGACATAGTAAGGAAGCTAAAGGACATTCTGGAGATTGAAATTAATGCGAATCCGATATTTCTTCTTTTGGGGTTACCAAATTTGCCCTCTCTGAGGGAACACGGGAAGAGATTGTGTAACATTCTTACCTACTGTGCAAGGATGAACATTCTAGTGAATTGGACGTCAGAAAAACCACCACGTCTTATGGAATGGCGTAGGCTGGTGATGGAGCATCTCCCCCAAGACTATCTCACAAAATGGAACAGTTTTACAAGATGTGGCGGCCCTTCTTAAATTATATTGACGTTGACTTATCCGCAATATTAATTAGGCCCATGGTATACCTGTGGGAATCAGTATGGGTGCCTGTGGAGCCCCGGGAGGAAGAGACTGGGGGAGAAAGAATATGGATACTGTAAATAGTGCTCCCAGAGATGGGACCCTCAGTGGAGGTGTGATGAGTGAGATAGAACAAAGTAGTGAGATATTATTTAATTTAAATTATTTGAATTTAGTTTAAGTTAGTATTTATTTAATATGTTTCTAATTTAGTTTAAGTTAAGTAGATATGTTTGTTCTGGTAGGATAGTAGGTCGTTTATTAACAATGGTACTGTATTGTACTGCCTTTTTGTACTGCCTTTTTTCTGTTTTAATAGTGTTATTCTTTTTTCGTATCTAAATGTTTTGTAAAAGGTTTGAAAAGGTTTTCAATAAAAATATTTATAAAAAAACTTTTAAAACAATGACTATATTAGTGTATCAAACCTAATCAAGTCATTTGGGTATGTTATATATCTACAACACTTAAGCAAAATACTAATGGACGAAATGGGAACATCTATAATCAAAGACTTGAAGCATGTTACATAGTTGTAACACTGGTCTGGAGTTCACAAACAGCTTGGAAACCAAAGATCTGTGAAAGTAAACCACTAGAGAGTGAGCAGGAAATTAGAATAATTCTTTCTCAAAACTCTATTTGGATTAATTAGATCAAAATACAATTATAAAATATTGAGAATATATGGAAATTGGCATTTTAAAAAGAAAAATATAATTATTTTTAATGCCCATACAATCATTATTTTGACTTTCTTCCCGAGATACATTCAGAGTTTTTGTCCAGTTATTTATTTGCTTTTGGTAAAACTGAGTATTATACAATAAAAACTATTTAATTGTACAGCCAGTGGAGCAGTCCTCAAGTATTTAAATTGCCTTTATTCTGAAATGTTACGCTCAGTATGGTCAGAATCCCGTTTGACAGGCAAATCTTAGTTATTGATTCCCCTGGCATGATTCCAAATTGGTGGAAGTACCAAGAATTAGGATTACCTACATGTAGTTATTTTTACAGAAGGCAATCTGAACTGTTTGAAAAAAAAATCATGTTGAGATGCCATTTATAACTGCATAATGTTTAATCATGTATGAAACCATCAAAAATTAATTACCCTTTCTGAAATGGTCTCTAGACAAATGTAAATAGCCAAATGAAACAATTGGCATCTATAATGGCGTGGAAGTACATTTAATTGGTACCATTGAGCCAGTTAAACCATGTCCTTCGCTGAACATTCTGGTGCATTGTGTCATAAATTGCCATTTGAGTAATCTACAGAGTGTTCATCACAGAGAGAGATTTAACTACCAAGGTCATAGAAATCACAAGAAGCAATTTGCTGTGAAGATATTTCACTTTTCTTGCTTCAGTACTGGATAGTGTTACCATAAGCACTTTAACCTGTGTACAATTATGCTGATTCTTCCTCAGTGCCCAGGTTTTTGTTTTTACTGATTCTCAATAGGTCACGTTCTTTAGGATGACCTTTACAGATTCTATTATGGTAACATTTTCCCAACTATTTCTTTTCATCACAATATGGCTTCTAAATGGCCGTCTTTTCTTACTTGATGGTTCATATAATGATTGTTCAGCTGGCAATCTTCTACCATTGGGGAAAAAAAGGAAAGAAAGACTTCCCATCAGAATAAAAGCTCATATCATTAGTGATATAGGTAGTTAGCATTATAATTTCAGGTATTGAGCAAATATTTAAAGGTAGTCTTATCAGTACATAACATTTATCAAAAAAACCAATAGAATACTATATTTAATCTGATGCAACAGATGTTCAAATAGAAATATGTTGGAATTGGCTTTTTAAATGTATATTAAAACAGTATGGCATTTGCAAGGGCTGTGCCTTAACAATATTATTGCTTCTTAAGTTTTTGATGTTGTTATTTCCAGTAAGTAAGTTCATCAAACCAATAGTAATTTATGTAATTTGCATACCAATGAGATAAAATCTATGACAAAAACAAAAATTGCTGAAAAAGCTCACTACTTTTGGCAGCACCTGTGGAAAGAAATCAGGGTTAACATTTCAGATCCAGTGACCCTTCCTCAGCACCATCCTCAGATGAAATCCATGCTTGTGGGTATGCTCTGTGTTAAAAGTAAAGATCATAAACTCTGAGCTGAATTACCCCATTATTTTGATTATATATGGGTTTCAGGGAGATTCAGAACAGTCCACCGTGGCTTATGTTAACTGTTCACATGCAATTGTGGACTCTTCAGCTCATTAATTATGCAACCAAACTCTACAGTGTAAAGCTCATGCAAAGGGAAGTGGTAGTGCTCACTCCTGCCAGGATGAGCTGGCAGTTCCACAGATGTTGCAAGCCAGCTATCGCTCCTTGCAATGTAGTCCTGCTCTGTTGGAATTTAACAAATAGCTCAGAAAGGGAAGCTGGGATCCCATGCTCCCAACAGGGACCAGGAGATCCTGGTGGGTGGGGTTGAAAGAAAAATAAAGTAGTATTTTTCAGTCTGCCAAAGAAGGCAATGCCACCAGATGCAGCCAAACGTAAAGTAGATAGTAATCCACAATAGTGCAGTGTCCCAGGTTAAAACAAGCTTAATGGTCTTCTGAACTTTACAATGGTAAGTACCACCATTTTCTCTTTGCTACTGCACACTCACAGGGTCATAACTAATCTCTCTAACTCTGTGTTTGCACTTACCTCTCACCAAGGCTTATGTACTGCTTTCTCAGTAATGCATGCAATAGTTCTCACTCACTTCATCCTCCCAAACTATAAACCTTTCCTTTCATCTGTGCTTTTCATTCATCACTTCTCCTGCTGCTGCATCACCATGGACATCTCTCTCATTCACTTCCATCATACTCAATCACTCCTTTCGTCTCATTGCAAGAAAAGGAACCTTACAACAGGGCTCAGAGGGCCGAGGCTAATGGCAGGGAAGTGGATATTCATCTCCTGTTCCCATATCAAAGGCAATTGATGGAGCTGGCAACAGAAGATGGGCGGTCACTCATCTGCGGATACCGCAATCTTCATGAGCAACCAACTTCCCCATTGATGCTAGTGCTAATGTATTCTTACCCTGACCAATGGTTTAGCCCTTTTTCATGACTATTTCATTCTTTTCTGGTTGCAGATAGAAGTGAATCCAGCAACCTATATTGAGAAGGAGATCAGTGTAGCCCAAACTCCACTTAATATCCACCTCTTACAAGAAAGCCACACAAACCTCAGAAAATTGATCAGCAAGGCTTTCTCTTGCACCCTCTACCAAAAATACTTTTAAAGTTTGTGAGAAGATTTGTAGCTCGGGTGCTCGTTGTTGTGGTTCTGTTCGCCGAGCTGGGAGTTTTTCTTGCAAACGTTTCGTCCCCTTTCTAGGTGACATCTTCAGTGCTTGGGAGCCTCCTGTGAAGGGCTTCTGTGCTGATTCCTCCGGCATTTATAGCGGTTTGAATCTGCCGCTTTCGGTTGTCAGTTGCTGTCCGTTGCAGTGGCCGGTATATAGGGTCTAGGTTGATGTGTCTGTTGATACAATTCGTGGATGAGTGCCATGCTTCTAGGAATTCCCTGGCTGTTCTCTGTTTGGCCTGCCCTATAGTAGTGCTGTTGTCCCAATCAAATTCATGTTGTTTGTCATCTGAGTGTATGGCTACTAGGGATAGCTGGTCGCGTCGTTTCGTGGCTAGTTGATGTTCGTGGATGCAGTTTTGTGCAGTCCTTGCATGGGATTTTGTACACTACATTGGTTTTGCTCATGCTGGGTATCGGGTCCTTTGCCCTGGTGAGCCAGGGAATTCCTAGAATTGGCGCAACATCGAGGGCCAAAGGGCCTGTACTGCGCTGTATTTTTCTATGTTCTATGTTTTCACCAATGCACTGCGTAAAATATTTCATGGGTCGTAAGCAATTTCTGGTGAAAATACACCTTTTGCTGAATGCCTGTGCGCAGACATGAATTTCACACATTGTTAAGCTGAACATTCTGTGTAGAAACCATCCTGATACTGCGAGTTGGGAATTTGACCTTGTGAGTCTTAGCTATAATGTACAATACTGTGACCTTTATCTTTGTACACCACAGTGTATCTGACTACAGAGGTTAAAATGTACAGCCTGAGATTTCTCCTATGGGACAGCCAACCTTTGAAAACATTGTGCTTTACAGGCCTGTGCATCACAGGAAGGTGATTCCAGATCATGTTGTAGGGTAAGAAGTCATACTCATGATTATAGCTCCAAGGCTGCCATGGCCAACTTTGTATTGGCTGACAAACTACTACAATAGCAGGTTGTGATTTTCAAATGTTAATTTCTTTTTTCTTTATTTTTTCATGGGGTGTGAGCATCAATGGCAAGGCCAACAATGGTTGCCCATGAACTGAGTAGCTTGCTGGGTTATTTTAGACTGCTGTTATATGAGTCAATCACATTGCTTTGGATTTGCACTCATATGTAAGACAGACCAGGCAGGTGTCCTTCCCTGAAGGTTTTTTTGTGACAATTAATGTTCATTATTGGATGTCAGCACTGAGACTAACTTTAAGTTCCAGATTTATTGATTACTGCCAGGGTGAAAGCATGGACCTGGAACCATGCAGGTTATCTGGGTTACTAATCCAATGAAATAACCACCATGTCACTACCCTCCACCAAATATATAAGTGATAATTATTTAGTTCATATAGTGCTCAGTATTGCATATTTCAATGAGTATATGTTACACTTACTAAACAACATTAATGCCTTTGAAACGTTTTATCATATTTGCTGTAAACGTGAAACTGTTTTCTATATTTTTCCTGTTTTAAATTGGCTTGGTGATTTTTCTAGTTTTAAATATATCAAATCTTATGAGAACTAAATGCAGTTGGTGATCCTCAGGCGTGCATATCAGTTCATTAGAGGATCTAGTCTATAATCTTCCAACCACTTGTTTCAATGGGCAGAAAATCATATGCTTTGTGCCCAGTAAGCATTCCTGTGAGTCATTTCCCACCAGGAACATAGGTACAGCACTAGTTCATCAGCCCCTCAATCTTGTTCTATTATTCTACTGGATCATAGATGACGAATGCTCCAATTCCATTTAACCGTGGTTAATCCCTTTAGACGCTTAAGTAACAAAGATCTATCAAATTGCAGAGCTGAAAATTTTAATTGACTCAACATTTCCAGTCTTTTGGGGAGCATGTTTCATCCAGATTTCTGCTATGTTTTGTGTGTGAAAATGCTTCCTGACATCACTTCGAACAGGCTTAGCTCTAATTTAACCCTTGTCCTGGATTCACCCACCAGAGGAATTAGTGCCACCATATCTACACCAACAAAATCATTCAGCAGTTTAATCAGCTTGCTTAGTTCACCCCTCAATGTTTTTATAGCTGATGTTAAACTGGCAGGTCTATAATTCCTTAGTTTCTCCAATCCTGCTTTCTTTAAGCAATAGGGTAACATTGCAATTTTACAATGGATAGGTACAATTATTCAACATAAAGGATTTTAGAATATTATGACTTATTCCCCTATTGCCTTTAATACCCTGGATAAAAATCATCTGGCCACAGACATTTGCCCATCTTAAGTCCTATTACTCTACATCATAATCATTATAGAACATAAATATAATTCAGCAAGTCATTTCCTTTGACTTATTTTTCGGTTCTTTTGGATTACTGGTATTTTCTCTTCTTTTTCCTCAGTGAAAATGATTGCTAAGTTTTCATTTACTGTGGTTGTAACTTTAAGTCTTATGTGGGCCTTAATGACAAGGTTATGGTGTGATTCGGAGCACAATTATTTGAGAAGATCAGTGAAACTTATTTCAATGTCAGAAGCAGCTTGTTGCATCGTTTATGCATCTGCTGAACAGTGAGGTAAGTTTCTCACTAGGCAGCAGCAAGTTGCTAATGAAAGGAAATTATTAAACAGCCTATTAACGGCACAGCTCATCTCATTAATTCTTAGCTTCCTGGCTTCCAAATGCACCAAAAACGTTTGACATTGAGAATCCTCAACATGGACATCAGAGTGGTACTTTCAACACTAAATAGAATTCCAGGGCACAATCAGCAGGCACCAGCCACACGCACCCTCTGTCCATGAACACTGATATTTGACATTTGCCAACCCCTCATAATCCTCATGGCACCCCTCCAATCCTCTTGCAGAATCCTAGGAAGCACAGATCTGTTTTCAGGGCACACTGGGAACTAGCATTGAAAGGCTGCTGCAAGGACACTTTGCTTGTGGGGACATGGATCCAGCTAGCAGATTGAATCAGATTGGATGTCAGGACAGCTCACCTGCTCTCTTAGTGCACACTCATTTAGTGCCTACCTGCACACCCTTAGCATGCATACCTTGCCTCGACATACCGTGCCTATTAGTGCAGTCACACAACAAGGCAGCTTGCCTTTCTAGTCAGCAGTCCTCAGTTCAGGAGGTGTACTTTTTGCTGTATGGCTGTATGCTATGTCAATTCCACACCATAAGACAAGACCATAAGATATAGAATAAATCTGCACTAGGCCTTTCAGCTCATCAAGTCTGGTCTGCCATTGATCATGGCTGGTATGTTTCTCGACCCCATTCTCCTGCCTTCACCTTTGATCCTCTCACCAATCAAGAACCTATTATCCCTGTCTTAAATACATTTAATGATGCAGTCTCCACAGCCTTTTGTAGTAACAAGTTCCACAGATTCACCACCCTCCTCATCTCAGTTCGATAGGGTTATCCCTTCACTCTGAAGCCATAACCTTGAGTCCTAGTCTCGCCTATTAATGGAAACAAATTGTCTACATCCACCTTATTCAGTATTCTGTAAGTTTCAATCAACCTCCCCCCTTATTCTTCTAAACTCCATCAAATAAGACCCAGAGTCCTCAGCTGCTCCTCATATGACAATCTCTTCATCCATAAGATCACTCTTGTAAATCTCCTCTGGACTCTCTCTAACATCAGTACATTCTTCCTTAGATACACAACCCCAAACTGTTCTTCATATTCCAAATGTAGCCTGACCAGACACTTAGGTCGGTGTGGACTGGTTGGGCCGCAGGGCCTGTCTCCACCACTATAGGGAATCTAATCTAATCTTAAACAGCCTCAGAAGTACATCTCTGTTCTTGTATTCCAGCCCTCTCGAAATGACTGCTGACATTTCCTAACTGCCAACTGAATCTGTTTGTTAACCTTAACAGAATTTTGATCTAGGACTTTTCAGTCCCTTTGTTCTTCAAAATTTCAAATTTACCATTTCGAAAATAGTCTACACCTCTATTCTTCCAACCAAAGTGCACAATCTCCCACTTTTTCATATTGTATGTCGGCTGCCATTTCTTTGCTCACTTTCCTAGCCTGTCCAAGTCCTTCTGCAGCCTCCCTGCTTCCTCAACACTACCTGATCCTCCATCTATCTTCATGGCATCTGCAAATTTCACATCACTGCCATCAGTTCCTTTGCCCAGATTGTAAATATATAATGTGATTAGTAGTTGTCCCAACATGGACCCCAATGGAACTCCACTAATCACCAGCTGCCATCCTGAAAATGATCCCTCTATCCCAATAAGATGTCTGACTTCTGCCAGTCAGCCATTCCTCTATCCATGCCAGTACATTACCCCTAACACCAGGGGCTCTTATCTTATTTAGAAGTCTCCTGTGTGGCACCTTGTCAAAAGCACTTCAGGAAATCCAAAAACTTACATCTACTGGCTCTCCTTTGCCTAACTTGCTCAATATCTCCTCAAAAAATTCCAGATTCATGATTTGTCAGGTATGATCTCCCCTTGATGGAGTTGTGCTGTATCCGCCCTATTTAACCATGCACACCTGTACCATTTACCAGCAGCTTATGTAACAAACGCATTGAATGTGCAGTATGTGAGCAACTTCAACAGTGTACAGGAATCGTGCTCACTGAGGTCTATGGAGACCCTGTCAGTTATGTAATCCCGGCACAGATAAGGTCGCTACTTGTGGAACATTTCAGGGAACACCTCTGGACATCTGCACCAACCAACCCAACCATCCCGTGGCTGAACACTTTAACTCCGCTTTCCACTCCGCCAATGACATGCAGGTCCTTGGCCTCCTCCATTGCCAGACCCTGGCCACACGACGCCTGGAGGAAGAGCACCTCATCTTCTGTCTAGGAACCCTTCAACCACATGGGATGAATGTAGATTTCTCCAGCTTCCTCATTTCCCCTCCCCTCACCTTATCTCAGTCCCAACCCTCGGATTCAGCACCGCCCTCTTGACCTGCAATCTTCTTCCTGACCTCTCCGCCCCCACCCCCTCTCCGGCCTATCACCCTCACCCTCACCTCCTTCCACCTCTCGTATCCCCAGCACCCTTCCCCCAAATTCCCTCCCCCCTACCTTTTATCTCAGCCCGCATGGCACACCAGCCTCATTCCTGAAGAAAGGCTTGTGCCTGAAACATCAATTCTCCTGCTCCTCGAATGCTGCCTGGCCTGCTGTGTTTTTCCAGCACCACATTTTTCAACTCTGGTATTCCAGCATCTTCAGTCCTCACTTTCTCCACAGATAAGTCAAGGGCAGCCTCTGATACCACAGTCAGGTGTCTTCTCTGGCTGATCTCAATCAGGAGGTCCATGCCCATGAAGTTCAGGGAGTGGGTCACAGTCAGTCCTGTCACTCCATAGCAACCAGTCCAGTGCTAAGACTGATGCAGTTGGGAAGATGTACTGGCATCAGCAAGGGGACTGGTCACTTTTCATCTGGGGCTGCCCATTTAAGTCACTTAAAGGAGTGAGTCACGGGCAGGACTTTTGGATCTGTTCACAGGAAATAAGGGATAAGGGGGTGCAATGTGACAAGGGTGTAGGGGTTGGGGGGGGGGGCTTTGGGTAGAAGACCTAGGAACATATTCCTGGGACCAGAGAGAGACCGCAAATTCAACAGGAAGGAAAACAGATTTGTGAGTGGAGGGTGAATACAGTAAAGTATGAATGGGAAAAGGGCCATGTGGGAAAGTGTGTTCACCTATGGTCTGGAGCACTCTGGTTTCAAAGAGGGGATCAGTATATGATCATACGTGGCATGGTCAATTCATACACTGGGGTTGAAGGAGGGGGGAGGTGGACAGATGCAGACTCATGTAGATGGGTTGTGTGGGGACCTGGGGAGTCATGAAGTCTGACAGGAAGAGCTGTCAAGATGTTTGGAGCCTCACTGCTGTGTAAAGATGGAGGGTGGAAACCACTGGTCAGTAAGTGTTCACTGTCACCTTCCACCATTCTAAATTTGAAAGTTTACAAACAGGAGAAAATTGGTTGTGACCATATTCTGAGTAGAAGGGTTATGTGTCTTAATCTGTGATGAAGAGGGCTGCCAGAGGAAGTGGTAGAGGCAAATACAATTACAATATTTAAAAGACATTTGGACAGGTACATGGATAGGAAAGGTTTTGAGAGAAACGGGTCAAATGCAGGCAAATAGCACTGCTTCAGCTTAAGAAGCTTGGTTGGCATGGACAAATTGGCCATAGGGTCTGTTTCCATGTTGCATGCCTCTATGAGTCTAGTCAAGCAACAGCCTGTCATAGCCATACATACTGAACTATATCTCATAGCCAAAGTCCTAGAATCCTCGATTTTCATCCCTGAGTTTGTCCTGTCCCATTAGCAGAGCAAGTGCACTGAAGGTGCTGGCACTGTGGTATACAGTTGGGAGGAAGCATCTCTAGATGTTATCAACAATGGTCCCAATCCCATAAATTCTTATCCTCGCTCATATACAAGTAAGGAAGCCTGCTGATTAGCATATACTGTATTTTCTCAACTGATGACTCAACACTCTTTTATCTTAAAAATTATTGTATGCAAAAGGGCGTAGAATATACTCCAGAGAATGAATCAAAAATCCCACCACCAAGTGCTCGACAACACCACCACTCACCGAGCTGGCCTAACCATGAAGGATCTATCAGCCAGACTGGGCATGACACAGCTGATGAAAGAACCAGCACAAGGGAAAAACCTGCTTGTTACTTGTCCTCATCACTCTAAATGTTGACAGTGTGTCTATGCATGATAATATTGAACAGAGTGACCTCCACTTAGTCCTTGTGGAAACAAAGTCCCATTGTCACACTGAAGGTGTGTTGTGTTACATTGTGCGGTACTATCACTGTGCTAAATGGGATAGATTTAGAACAGAGCAAGCAGTTTAAAACTGGGCATTTATAAAACACTGAGCGCTATCAACAGAAGTAGAACTATATTCCACCACAGTGGGTAAATCTTGGGCTGGTTTATCCTTCCCTCAATAGTCCCACCATCAAGCTAAGGGAATAACATCCTCATTGAGTGGACTACTAGTGAGAATAGTAGGAACAGAACCAGGCATACCTAAAAATGGGGTTATAATAGAAGACTACATGAACACCAAACTGTGAAGTGAGCACATCATACGTAGAGTTGCATATCTCCAATTAACAGGTCCGAATCAAAACTGTGCAGTCCTCCCTTATCCAGTTGTTAGGGTAATGCACACTTAAATAACTAACAACTAGAGGGGGCTTTGCAAGCATTATCATCCTCTATGACATGGAAGACTAGTACATCAGTGCAAAAGACAAGACTGAAACATCTTCAGCCAGAAATACCAAGTGAATGATCTACCTTGGCCTTCTCCTTGCAGTTCTTCAACCATCAGAGATTTATAAAATCGTGAGAGGCATGGACAAGATAAATAGACAAAGTCTTTTCCCTGAAATGGAGGAGTCCAGAACTAAAAGGCATAGTTTAAGGGTGAGAGGGGAAAGATAAAAAAGGGACCTAAGAGACAACCTTTTCACACAGAGGGTGGTACATGTATGGAATGAGCTGCCAGAGGATGTGGTGGAGGCTGGTACGATCGCAACATTTGAAAGGCATCTGGATGAATAAGAAGGGTTTAGAGAGATATGGGCCAAATGCTGGCAAATGGGACTAGATTAGGTTGGGATATCTGATCGGCATGTGAGAGTTGGACCGAAGGTTCTGTTTCCATGCTGTACATCTCTATGACTCTATTTGAGTCACTCTTCATGATATCAAGGCTGATCACACTGGATATTGTAAAGGCTATTAGCTCTGACAACATCCCAGCCATGGTGCTGAAAACTGATGCTCTAGAATGAGTTTCAACCCTAGCTGAGCTATTCGACAATAGGTATAACATTGATATCTTTCTGATAATAAGGAAAATTGTCTAGGAATATCCTGTACACTAAAAGCAAGACAAATAAAATCACGCTAATTATAGCTTCATCAGTCAACTCTTGGTCATCAGCAAAGTAAAATGTTGTTGACAACACTGTCAGAGAGAAGAACAATACACTTCTCATGATGTTCAGTGTATCCAGCCAGGATGTCTTCATTCCAGACCTCATTATGTCTTTGATCCAAACACATGCCAAACAGCTGAATTCCAAAGGTGAAGAGAGAATGATAAGAAAGGAGATCATGACCAAGTTTGACATCAAGGAGTCCCATCAAGATTGAAACTAATGGGAACAAGGGAGAAAACTCTGCAACTGGCTAGAGCTATGTCAACAAAAAGTAATATATTTTATGATTGTAGGAGATCAATCATTTCATCTTTGGGATATTTCTGCAGGAGTTCCTCACCATAGGATTCCAGGCCAAAACATTTTAGTTGCCGTGTTACAGACCTTGCTTCCATTAAATGGTTGGAGATGTTTGCAAATGATTGCACTGCTCAGTACTGTTCAAAACTCCTCGAACAATGAATCGGTCTATCTCTACACATTGCCAAAGATCATGTTTTGGCTGGTAATTAATAATGATGTTTGTGCCACTCAAGCATCAATTAAATCAAAATAAAAGAGATACTAACTATTTCACTTTAGTTTTCAATGGTATTACCATTGGGGAATGCCTCACCATCAACATCCTAGGGAATTGGCAATGACCAGCAACTTAATTATCTAAGTCATTTAAATACTGTGGGTACAAGTGCAGGCCAGAGGCAGTGAGTAATTCACCTTGTAATTTCTAGAGCTCATCCCATATCAATGACACACATTAGGAGCATGATGGGATATTCTCCATTTCCCTGGATAAATGCAGCCCTAAAAACAATCAAGAAGCTCAACATCATTCAGGACAAAACAGCTTGCTTAATCAGTATCCCATCTATGAAATTTAGCATTCATTCTCTACCACAGTGGTGACAGAATTTGATTTGCATGATGCACTGCAACAACCAAAAAGATATTTTCAGCCACACCTTCCAAACACCTTGACCTCCCTAAACTAGAAGGACAAGGTGGCTCAATGATTAGCACTGCTGTCCCACAGTGCCAGACACCTGGGTTTAATTCCAGGGTTTCTGTCTGGAGCTTGTACATTCACCTCATGTCTGCGTGGGTTTCTGTCAGGTGTTCTGATTTCCTCCCACAGTCCAAAGATGTGCATTTTGGTGGATTAGCCATGCTAATTTGCTCCATGGAGTCTAGAGATCTCCAAGTTAAATGGATTAGCCATGGTAAAAGTGGGGTTATGGAGAAATGGTGCAGAGTCTGGGTGGGATGATTTTCAGAGGGTTAGTGCAGACTCAATGGACAAATAGCCTTTATAGGGATCTTATGACAAAGAGATTAGGTTCAAGGTAACATTATAATTTGCAAGATCCACCCAAGTTACACACCAAATTGACTTGGAGCCCTAACATTGTTCCCTTACTGTCAATGGGTCAAAATCTTGCAAGGTCCATTATACTACATCGGTGAATTCCTTTAAGAAGAAGTTTCACCACCATTTTCTGAAGGGCAAGTAGAGATAGGGTCAGCATTTATTGCCTATCATCTTAGGATTCTAACATCCTATGAATGAATAAAATGTAGAAATACAAGTGATTTGTTCTGACACATCATTCTGTGATTAATCCTGCAAATTTCTATCCATATCATTTGTACAGCAGTTTGTTAGATTTTTGCATGGAAAATACCTCAGGTAAAGATAATGATGATTTCTGAGTAGATCTAACTGATCAGAAATGATTTGTTCTATTAACGATTTACTAGGATTAAATTGTTCAGTGAGGTAAGAGAGTGCATGGCTTCATTGTCATTTTCAAATGCTCCCTGTCATTGACTCAATTGTACCACATGCTAAATGGTAAAGGAATTATGCAAACAGTTACAGCATAATTGGGGTAAAAGGGGTCATAAGGCAGAAAAGATCAAGCAACATCATGAGAATATCATCACTGCAAAATGCCTCTTTAGTTCCTCACCATCTTACTCATTTGTTGTAGCTTCATCCTTACTGGGCTATTGTCCTGTAACTTCTTACTTTGCACCACAGTAGGACCACTTCCCTCTTCAGGTTTCACTCTTATCTCCTTGGTATAATTTTCTCAATCATGGAAACATCTTATCATGGATGTACAGATTGGCTCACTGATAATTTTGTTTTCCATTGAATCTGATGGAAAACAGATTCAATTATATCAATTTGTGGTGAATTATGCACAGTTTTATGTTGTGCCATTTGATAGAGGCCAAACATCTATCAAATGTTTAAGGCTGAATCAAATGAGAGAGAGGAAGATTTTAAATGTCATCTGAGATGAGGTATGACATGATCATATCATCAATCTGATAACATCGCTGCAATATGTAAATGTGTGTGAACAATCAGTGATCATTACACAGTTTAGGATATTGGCAAAAATACTCAACTATTCTCAAAGCACAAATGATTTTTTTTGATATCATCACTATTCATAACCATAGGAAGATAAAAATACACAGCAATGTGTATTTATTCATCTGTGTTTGTTCAATTAAAAAGGGACTCAGTTTGTTTCATCCCTCTTCTGTTTCTCTGCAGTTTCTTCTCCATCGACAACCTCCCATTGTAAGCAGAAACCTAATTGCCTTTTGAACCTTCTGCATCCATCACATTCCATCTTTGCTGTTCCATTCATGCAGGGCCCATGCTAGAATTAATGTGCACATTCTGTCCAGAGTGTGTTGCAAGGTCCTGCAAATATATTCCAGCATTACAACGCATTTTCAGCAGGCCTAGCATCTGCTCCCCGATGTCTGTATTGGAAGAATAGGCTGTAATGTATCGGCACTAGGCCTTAGTCAGGACATTGCATAACAGAGTCATCAACAATTGGTGTATTATTGATATTTTGTTTCCCAGTAACCACCCATGTAAGGCATCTAGACCTTGAAACAAACCATTATGAGAGTTCTCAAGGATATAAGCATCACGGCTGCTCCCATATTCCTCATGAAAATGTTTAATATGTGGTACCATTTATCACAGATGACTCTTACATTGATGGAATGGGAGCCTTTTCTATTGATGAAGTTAGTTGCATTCTGATAAGGCACCCTCAGAATAATGTACACATAGCCCATTCCTTGGGAAAGCCATCAATGTTGCCAAAGCCTACTGTCAGGCTGCAGCATTGACTTCATCACAGGGAGTTGAGATGAAGTGGTGTGATCTGGCAAATATGGTATCAATAACAACCTTGATAGATTTGTGGGATGAGGATTCCAATTTCCAATTGCATGCACGTTCAACACAGCTGTCACTTTGACAGCCCCCCAAATAGGATAGCCAATTACCTCTTGATGCCCAAGGTCCTGCTCCAGCGGCTGACATAGTTTCCATGATAGTGTTGCAGGACATTCTCAGTCTGTGCAATGTGGCACCTCACTCAGTGAAGCCAGTATATATGTGGACCAGGGTGCATAGACTTGCTGCCCATGTAACGTGGCCAGAAATGTTAGTGTCTGGTGTCTAAAATGAAGGGCTGGATGCACAAGTGAAAAATTAGAATATGCTTCCTGCTCTCCCTTTCATGCCACAAATTGTCACCATTTACTTTCTAATTGATTGGTGGGAGAATAGGAAACTGCATATAAATGAGATGAGATTACATAATTTTGAGACATTAATGCAGGCTAATGCATGCAAATGGGTCTCACGCTGCTCTCAAGTGAGAATCCCATCTAGTTGTTCAACACTAGATTGGGAATTGGGCTTTTTGCTCATGACGTCGATGAGGTCCTCAATGGCCATCTCATGATATTCCCAAATTCCTTATCAATGCTCACATCAGTTATTGTCACTAAATGTGAGGTCTAACCTGTTGTTTCTCTCTTTACAGTTTCCCCACCATTATATGACCATGGCATCATTATCAACATAGCTTTTTGTACACATGCAGTGTGGCTGAGCAAACACCATGATCTGTAAGAACATGAACATTGTGATAACATTGAAGTTG
Organism: Hemiscyllium ocellatum; assembly: GCF_020745735.1. Classification (NCBI taxonomy): domain Eukaryota; kingdom Metazoa; phylum Chordata; class Chondrichthyes; order Orectolobiformes; family Hemiscylliidae; genus Hemiscyllium; species Hemiscyllium ocellatum. The sequence continues at coordinate 48,506,880 of NC_083415.1, forward strand.
TAATAGTGTCCAAATATAGAGGCTGCTGGATTGAGCAGAAAGAGAGGAGGAAAACAAGCAGGGATGTCTTATATAGTTGAAAACAGGACAGATCAAATGAGAGGAGAGGTGATGGTATCAGGGAAAAGATGGTGTCAGGGAAAAGATGATAAAAATATTGTAAGCTGTTATTCCAATTTGGTCAACTATGGTGATAGTTTCAAGGTAAAAACAATGACTGTAGATGCTGGAAACCAGATTCTGGATTAGTGGTGCTGGAAGAGCACAGCAGTTCAGGCAGCATCTGAGGAGCAGCGAAATCAACGTTTCAGCAAAAGCCCTTCATCAGGAATAAAGGCAGAGAGCCTGAAGCGTGGAGAGATAAGCTAGAGGAGGGTGGGGGGTGGGGAGAAAGTAGCATAGAGTACAATGGGTGAGTGAGGGAGGGGATGAAGGTGATAGGTCAGGGAGGAGAGGTTGGAGTGGACAGGTGGAAAAGAAGATAGGCAGGTAGGACAAGTCCAGACAAGTCATGGGGACAGTGCTGAGCTGGAAGTTTGGTACGAGGGTGAGGTGGGGGAAGGGGAAATGAGGAAACTGTTGAAGTCCACATTGATGCCCTGAGGCTGAAGTGTTCCAAGGCGGAAGATGAGGCGTTCTTCCTCCAGGCGTCTGGTGGTGAGGGAGCAGCGGTGAAGGAGGTCCAGGACATCCATGTCCTTGGCAGAGTGGGAGGGGGAGTTGAAATGTTGGGCCATGGGGCGGTGTGGTTGATTGGTGCTGGTGTCCCGGAGATGTTCCCTAAAGCGCTCTGCCAGGAGGCGCTCAGACTCCCCAATGAAGAGGAGACCGCATCAGGAGCAACGGATACAATAAATGATATTAGTGGATATGCAGGTAAAACTTTGATGGATGTGAAAGGCTCCTTTAGGGCCTTGGATAGAGGGGAGGTGGACACAGGTTTTACAAGTCCTGCGGTGACAGGGGAAAGTGCCAGGATGGAGGGTGGATTGGAGAGGGGGGTGGACCTGACCAGGTAGGCACGGAGGGAATGATCTTTGCGGAAGGCGGAAAGGGGTGGGGAGGGAAATATATCCCTGGTGGTGGGGTCTTTTTGGAGGTGGCAGAAATGTCGGTGGATGATTTGGTTAATGCGAAGGTTTGTAGGGTGGAAGGTGAGCACCAGGGGCGTTCTGTCCTTGTTACGGTTGGAGGGGTGGGGTCTGATGGCGGAGGTGCGGGATGTGGACGAGATGCGTTGGAGGGCATCTTTAACCACGTTGCAAGGGAAATTGCGGTCTCTAAAGAAGGAGGCCATCTGATGTGTTCTATGGTGAAACTGGTCCTCCTGGGACCAAATATGGCGGAGGCGGAGGAATTGGGAATACGGAATGGCATTTTTGCAAGAGGTAGGGTGGGAAGAGGTGTAATTCTGGTAGCTGTGGGAGTCGGTGGGTTTGTAAAAAATGTCAGTGTCAAGTCGGTCGTCATTAATGGAGATGAGAGGTCTGGGAAGGGGCCTCATCTTCACCATGGATATATTCCTCTTCCTCTCCAGACGTCCCAACAGTACCCTTCCACCGACACTCTCATTCGTTTGGCCGAACTGGTCCTCACCCTTAACAATTTCTTCTTTGAATCCTCCCACTTCCTCCAGACCAAAGGGGTAGCCATGGGCACACATATGGGCCCCAGCTATGCTTGTTCATTTCTTGGCTACGTAGAACAGTTGATCTTCTGTAATTACACTGGCACCACTCCCACCTCTTCCTCCGCTACATTGATGACTGTATTGGCGCCACCTCGTGCTCCCGCGAGGTGGTTGAGCAATTCATCAACTCCACCAACACATTCCACCCTGACCTTAAATTTACCTGGACCATCTCTGACACCTCCCTCCCCTTCCTAGACCTCTCCATCTCCATGAACGACGACTGACTTGACACTGACATTTTTTACAAACCCACCAACTTCCACAGCTACCTGGATTACATCTCTTCCCACCCTACCTCTTGCAAAAATGCCATCCAGTATTCCCAATTTTCCGCCTCCCAGGAGGATCAGTTCCACCATAGAACACACCAGATAACCTCCTTCTTTAGAGACCACAATTTCACTTCCCACGTGGTTAAAGATGCCCTCCAACGCATCTCGTCCACATCCCGCACCTCCGCCCTCAGACCCCACCCCTCCAACCGTAACAAGGACAGAACGCCCCTGGTGCTCACCTTCCACCCTACAAACCTTTGCATAAACCAAATCATCTGCCGGCAGTTCCGTCACCTCCAAAAAGGCCCCACCACCAGGGATATATTTCCCTCCCCACCCCTTTCCGCCTTCCGCAAAGACTGTTCCCTCTGTGCCTACCTGTCAGGTCCATGCCCCCCTACACCCCACCCTCCCATCCTGGCACTTTCCACTGCCACTGCAGGAACTGTAAAAAATGTGCCCACACCACCTCCCTCACCTCTATCCAAGGCCCTAAAGGAGCCTTCCACATCCATCAAAGTTTTACCTGCACATCCATTAATATCATTTATTATATTCATTGCTCCTGATGCGGTCTCCTCTACATTGGGGAGACTGGGCGCCTCCTAGCAGAGTGCTTTAGGGAACATCTCCGGGACACCAGCACCAATCAACCACACCGCCCCGTGGCCCAATGTTTCAACTCCCCCTCCCACTTTGCCGAGGACATGGAGGTCCTGGGCCTCATTCACCACCATTCCCTCACCACCAGACGCCTGGAGGAAGAACGCCTCATCTTCTGCCTCGGAACACTTCAACCCCAGGGCATCAATGTGGACTTCAACAGTTTCCTCATTTCCCCTTCCCCACCTCATCCTAGTTCCAAACTTCCAGCTCAGCACCGTCCCCATGACTTGTCTGGACTTGTCCTAACCTGCCTATCTTTTCCACCTATCCACTCCAACCTCTCCTCCCTGACCTATCATCTTCATCCCCTCCCCCACTCACCCATTATACTCTATGCTACTTTCTCCCCACCCCCACCCTCCTCTAGCTTATCTCTCCTTGCTTTAGGCTCATTGCCTTTATTCCTGATGAAGGGCTTTTGCCCGAAACGTCGATTTCACCGCACTTTGGATGTTTCCTGAACTGCTGTGCCCTTCCAGCACTCCTAATCCAGAACATGGTGATAGTTTGTTGTTACCTCAGTCCTAAACAAGAAATGGATTTAACAGTTAACTGGATCGTCACTCCACCTCCATTGAACATTTGTGACATAGCCTATGTTGGTCTATGGTCTGCCTAATTTCCCTTTATCTCATTTCAGTCTCACCTGCAGATAAAGTTTCCAAGCTTAAATTTTTCCTTTCAGTTTCAGAGCTTACAGCTCCAAGAGGAAAGGGCAGGTATGTAAAACTTGTATTAGTCATAGCAGTCAAAAGGCCAAAATCCCCTGCAATGCAATTTTGGATCTGTTGCCCTGCTGTGCATTAAAACACCTTACATATAGTGTTTTTTTATTAGAATATGAACCTGCTTAAAAAACGACCCTTGAATAGATAGAAACGTTTTTTTAACATGAAAGTATAATAACATAAAGCTTTCTACAATAATTGGTTATTTTTTCAAAGTCAAGATATTTCAGCACATTGAATTAGGAATTTATCACTTACTTTTGACCAAAACCATCAACATGAACAAAAGAAGGCATTATATTTTTACTTGTAACAGACCTGAGATAGGATTCTGCACTGGGAAGCAGCCTCTGAATGTTTTGTTACCCACTGGATTTGTGAAAACATAGCTCAGTTCTCATTACTTCGAAAAAGCACTGACGTCAGTTGAGGACGCAGAAAGCACAATTGAACACAATCTTTTAAACAGCAGAAAAACAAGATCTTTCAGGTGTAAATCCTTTCTTCTGTATAATTGAGTGAGAAAACCTTGAATGATAAAAGGCAAATGGGTCTGTACTTGAAAGGAAAAGCATTTGTGGGGAAGTAGGACTACTGGATAGAATCAACAGGTACAATGGACCAAAAGGCTTGTTACTGTGTTGAAAGCTTTTTTAATATGACAACTTAAAGATAGTTTGTTTTAACTACCCATATATTTATTTGTTGCATTCCAGTTGTTCTTGTGATTATTTAATCCATTCAATTAAATGTTGAAACTCCAGCTGGGTCACATGGAAAGGAGATCCCAGGATCGATCTGTGGTTTCTCTTCAGACGATGGTAAGGTCATTAATCATGAGTTAAGCAAACTTGAATTAGGAAGGGGGGTAGTTGGGTGGGACTGAGGAATCAGCTGGTTGCTAAACGTTGGAAAACCTAGTGACAGTGAAGATTGGTAAAATTTTCAAGTTAATAATTGCCAGTTGGTGATTTTACTTCACTCCTGTAAAGAGTTAATGCCTTGAGCAAAAAAAGTGGATGTATAAATAATAATTGAAAGAAAACCCAAAGAAAATAAGATGCCAATTTTGACTCAGTATCCAAACAAAAATATTAGAATTTTTTTTCACTTCCTAAGTACCGTTGTCAACAGAGTCCTAAGTACCATTACCCTCACGTTTAACAATTTGCATCAGTTTCTGATCCTCTAAAATTTCAAAATTTAAATGTACTAAATTGCATTTGGTATTTAAAACTTTCCATGTCTACTCTTCCCACTCTGTTAAATTCACCATTTTCACTGTCTCCCATCCTGAACCCAGGTGGCCCATCTGCTCCATCTGCTTTTCCTTTATTTTATTTCCTCCTTTCCTTTCTCTACTTACTTTCTTGTGGAGGCCTCAGACAGCATCAGCGGCGGCTGGGCGCCCAGTGCGTCAGAGGCAAGCTTGTGTTCCTGATGGACGGAGACGAGTTTGGGTCCAGTGCCCATTGCAGGACCTGGCAGCATTGGCAGCAGCTGCTTTGACATGGTGGGTCTAGCTTCAAAGTTTGGGCCCAGTTTGGGACCCGGCAGCTTCAGTGCTGAACATGGACCTGTGGAGGCAATGACATCAGTGGAGACAAAATGGCACTGAAGAATGGTGATACTGCTCCAAAGGAGGTGGTGAAGGGGCTCGAGGCTAGCCAACTGCTTCGTGCTGCTGTTGGACCCAGAGTTGTGGTGGATGAGCTCTGATCCAGGCCCATAGCTAAGGCATTAAAAGAAAGGACTGTAATGTTGAACTTTTAACTTTATTTCTTTATGTTTTACCATTATATTCTATCTTGGAATAGTTCCTGTGTTTTAAATTTGGCTTCAGATAGTGGCAACAGTACGCAACACTTTTCACTATATTTGCAACAAATATGTGTAACAAGAACACATAACAATAAATCAATCAATCAATCAACCCAAATTCATCATTCAACAAAGCTAAAATGCTGTGAATGCTGGAAATCTGAAATTAAAACAGGAAATGCTGAGAGCACTCAGCAGTTTGGGCAGCTTCCCAAGACAAAAAAACAAAATTAAAGCTTCAGATCAATGACCTCTCTTTCAGAAGGTGCAATGGTTGCAGGTGTAAAAGCATCCAAATATAGAGGCTGCTGGGGAAAGCAGAAAGAGAGGAGAAAAACAAGCCCAGATGTCTTATATGGTTGAAAGCAAGACAGATCAAATGAGGGGGGAGGTGATGGTGTCAGGGAATATATGGTAGTACAACATGTGAAGAAACAGAGGCAGAATCCTGGAAGTCCACCCCTAACAGCATTGTAGGTCCACCTACAACACATGGGTTACAACAGTTCAAAAGGTGGCTCACTACCAACCTCAAGGGAAACTAGGGATGGGCAATAAATGCTGGCCCAACCAGCAATGCCTACAACCTGTGAATGAATAAAAACAAATGGTTTTGTGGTATCATATTCATTCACTTCGGCTTTTGCCCTACTAATGTCAGCTGTGCAGTTAGCTGCCTAAGTTTCATCCTCTGGATTTTCCTTGAAGAGCCTCTCTGTATTTGCATCTTTCTCTCCTCTGAGACACTCATTAAAGTTATGATCTTTGACCAACCTTTTGAATGCACTTATTAATTCTTCCTGTTTCAGCTAAGATTCTGTTTTACTTATGGCTCTGTAAAATATCTTGGGACCATTGTTATAGGTTAAATACGTTATGAAAAATGCAAGTTGTTGTTATTAATATAGTCATTTTAAAGAGAATGCTTTTTATTTAGCAGCAGTGTACCATTACATTTTTATAACATTCATTAAAGGGAAGCTAGTATGGAATCTTGTAGATTTAGAATTGGCTTGTAAATTCTCAGCTTGCAATGATACTAAAAATCAAACAATAATATTTATTCAATGAACCTGCGCCATATTTATTAGTCCTCATACCAACATTAAACCTGTTGGGCCAATAATAATCAGTTTATTGTAATAGCAACTGCAGCTGAAAAGATTTTCTATCAGGCGTCTGCTCAAAAGTAGCCTCTTTGATCTTCTGCATCTCAGATGTAAGAAAGCATTGGACTACAATGCCCATTATATTCCTATCAGTTCTTTAAGAAGCCACTGGAATTGATACGTCCTTTCTTGCTGTTACATAGGTAAGAAAACACATTGTTTAAGTGCAAAGCTAACAAGAAAAAATTCAAGTGAGTTGTACAGGAAAAATACAGGAAGGCACAGAGCAAATAATGCATCTTAAAATAATTTGTTATTTTTTAAAAAACCTTTCTCCACCATAGACACCCATATACTTGATATAAGACATCCAATTAAATAATCTCACAGCAACACATCTGGAAAACTTGAGTTGGCTGGATGTTACAGCTGCTTTCTGGGTCCTAGCCCTCTCATTAAGAGATCCACTATTGCTATATTAAATATAGACCACAGAACAAGAGAAGGAAAAGGAGACAGACAAGCAAATTAATTTGATAGTGAGAGCATTGAACTAGGCAATATCATACATCTTTAATTTACAGGGAGATTTGAGGAACTTCATCTATACTTTGATTGGTACTGAGGAGGAAATTATATAGCAATACAAGCTATGGTTTTCCAGGCAGCTTCCCAGTGACCTCTACAGTCTGCATCTTAAACCTTGCCAAGCAAGTCAAAAGTTTTGGTCATTGGTGAGCTGAAGGGTGCATGATGTGCAACTCTTTAGGATCCAAGTGATTGCTAGGAAAGTAAAGTGTTCTGGACAATTCAAAATAGTGTGCGTTAAATGGATTTACCATGCTAAATTGCCCCATAGTACCCAGAGATGTCCAGGTTAGCTGGGTTAGCCATAGGAAATGCTAGGTTAGTGGTAAGGTGGCAAGTTGGTCTGGGTGGGAAATTGTTCAGAGGACCAGTGCAGATTTGATGGGCCAAATGGGATTCTACAGTTTTAGAATTATCTATAATTGCACTAATATGTAAGCTAAAATACAATCATGTACACTTAGACCCAACATACCGGCTACTAAAACAAACAACTGGAACTGGCAACTGGAAGCAGCAAGAATGGAACCAAGTAAATTCCAGAAGAAACAGTACAGCAGCGCTTCACAGGAGGCTCCAAAGTACTGAAAATGTCACCGAGACAGGGAACGAAATGTCTGCAAATCAACTCGCCAGCTCAGCAAACATCCTCATAACAACAACACCCGGTACTCGAGCCACAAATCTTCATGCAAACCTTGAACAATCATGTCTTTGAAAGCATTTTCAATAATTTGTGCTGCTACATTGACTGTTAATTGTTAAATCATAGTCTGTTCTCCTTTTGGGAGTTGTAATCGTTCCCACACTGCAGTAAAATATTTATCTTTGTGAACAAGTGTTGAGAGCAAACAAAAGTCCTGTTGCATGACAGAGAGATAACTATCAGCTAGCATTTAGCATTCAATAATGAAAATGTATTAAAATTAACAATTAATATTTTATTTATGTAATGAAATCAATAAAGCTATATCTTACAGCAGAATATGATAACAATTTCTGCACTCATGGCCATAACTTAGTTGACCAGAAATCTTGGAAATCCCAAGGAAGCAAGGCTCTCATTCATAAAGCTCTGTTGTATCACCCTTAAAAATCTTAAAATGCTTAAAGATAGAAAACAGGATGGTGGTGGAGAGTAGCTGTTCAGATCGGAGGCCTGTGACCAGCAGTGCGCTGCAAAGATTGCAGCTGGGTCCACTGCTTTTTGTCATTTCTATAAATGATTTGGATGTGAATATAAGAAGTACAGTTAGTAAATTTGCAGATTACACCAAAATTGGAGGTGTGGTGGACAGTGAAGTAGGTTAACTCAGAGTACAATGGGACCTTGATTAGATGGACCAAGTGACCATGAAGTGGAAGATGAAATTGAATTTAGATGAATGTGAGGTGCCACATTTTGGACAGGCAAATCAGGGCAGGACTTATACACTTAATGGAAAGGTCCTGGGGAGTGTTGCTGAACTAAGAGACCCTGGAGTGCAGGATCATAGTTCCTTGAAAGTGGTGTGCCAGATAGACAGGGTAGTGAAGAAGGTATTTGGTATGCTTGCCTTATTGGTCAGTGCATTGAGTACATTCCATTTGCAATTTTCAGATGACTTTTTGAATTTCTGCTAAAACAATATTTTATTAATGATCATTCATTTTTACATTATAGTTTGTTCACCACTGTGCGTATTGTCTTAGCATATCAGGAATTTCTGTGCTGTCTTGCATGTTTTCCACTTCTCCATGCACTTTATGCTGCCCTGTGTATGATTGTACTCTCATGCAGTCTGTGTGTTCATATAGCACCTTGATCCCAGAGGAATGGTGTCTTGTTTTTATTGTACCAGCTGTATATGGTAAAAATGACAAATAAAATTACTCTACTCTGTTCTATAGGAATTGGGATGTCATGTTGTGCCTGTATAAGACATAGGATACTTTTGGAATACTGCATTCAATTTTGGCCTTCCTGCTTTAGAAAAGTTGTTAAACTTGAAAGAGTTCAGAAAAGATTTACAAGGATGTTGCCAAAGTCGGAAGGTTTGTGTTATAGGAAAAGGGTGGGGCTATTTTCCCTGGAGTGTCAGAGGCTGAGGGGTGACCTTACAGAAGTGTATAAAATCCAAGGGGCATGGATCGGGTGAATAGTCAAGGTCTTTTCCCCAGGGCAGGGAAGTCCAAAACTAGAGGCCTTAGGTTTAAGGTGATGGGCAAAGATTTAACAGGGACCTAACTTTTTCACACAGAAGGTGGTGCATGTGTAGAATGAGTTGCCAGAGGAAGTGGTGGAGATTGGTACAATACAACATTCAAAATGCATCTGTATGAGTATATGAATAGGAAGGATTTAGAGGAATATGAACTAAAAGCTGGCAAATGGGACAAGATTAATTTAGGAAATCTGTTCAGCATAGATGAGTTAGACCAAAGAGTCTGTTTTTGTGCTGTACATCTCCATGTACAATTAGTTACTATGAGGTAATTCTTTTAATGTGAAAATATAGTATTCCCTTGTACACAGCAGCATTCCATCTTTGGCAATATGATGGTTAATAATCTGTATTTGGTATTGTGGGTTTGATGCTCAGGATACCAATAAACTCTTATTGCCTACCTTAAACTGTTCAGTACCATGGGGGATCTTTGCCATTTAACTGAGCTATTCCCAACACTCAGGTTGGTTAGTATTTCATCTCATCTATCTGTAGGATGGCATTGATGTGGTAACTAGAGGAAAGTAATATTGTTGGAGTTTGGGATCCTCCACTGAAGTTCAAATAGTGGTGTGCTATTGTGCCAGAGTGAAGGGAACCTATCTCTATTTATTTTTATGATTTTTAAGAATGTGAACTGAATTGAGAAAGAACTGTTTTAAAGTCACTGTTTCAAAGAGCTTGCAGCATGTTATGAAATCTGATTTTTATTGCAAGCATTGTGTTTGTGTTGCTGTATGAACAAGCATTGTTTTCAGTCAAATTGGAGCACAGATACAGCTGGGTGACAACAAGAAGCTCATTGGTCTATGGCCTAGTGACCAATTTTTGATGAGCAAGTGCCTTTTGGCTGCCAACACCCATCTTATTGGTTCTCAGGTGACTGAAGAACTTGCTTCAGGGAGGAGATTACAGAGAAGGGTTTTGATTTGCAGCTGTCAGGTGCTGTCTCTCTCTCTGTTCTCTGCAGTTGAAAATAATTTAAACCAGAAGAAAACTAGTTAATCTTTCATTTGATAGTTGATGTAAAGTATTAATTGATAAATCAAGGCCATGTTATAAGTGAGCCAGCCACCCTATGTCTTTTGCAAACCCATGAAAGGACTCAAAAAAGGAAAATCAAGAAAAATGATGTCTTTCCAGGTTTTTCCTTCCATCCATGCGCTTTCTTCCTGTCTGTATGTTTGTCTGTCTGTTGGTGTCTGAGCAAGGGGAAGTTCATAAAAATATAACAGTCTAGTCCCATCTGCATGCTCCTAGCCCATATACCTTCAAACCTTTCCTATTCACGTATTTATCCAAACATCTTTTAAACATTGTAATTGTACCCATATTCACCACTTCCTCAGGAAATTCATTCCACACATGAACCATCCTCTGTGCAAAACGATTGCCACTCATGTCTTTTCTAAATCTCTCCCCTCTCACCTTAAAAATGTGCTCCCTAGTCTTCAAATCCCCCATTGTTGGGAAAAGACAGCTACCATTAACTTTATCTATGCCCCTCATTATTTTATAAACTTCTATAAAGTCACGTCTCTACCTCCTATCCAGGAATGAAAAAAGTTCCAATCTATCCAGGCTTTCTTTACAACTCAAACCTTCCATACCCTGCAACATCCTGCTAAGTCTCTTCTGAACCCTCTCCAGCTTAATAATATCCTTCCTATAACTGGGTGACCAGAATTGTACACAATATCAGAGGCTCACCATTGTCCTTTACAATCTCAATTTGACTTCCAAATTGTGGGGGCAGCATGGTAGCTCAATAGTTAACACTGCTGCCTCACAGCGCCAGGGACCCGGGGTTGATTCCCATCTCAGGCGACTGTCTGTGTGGAGTTTGTACATTCTCCCTGTGTCTGTGTGGGTTTCCTCCAGGTGCTCTGGATTCCTCCCACAATCCAAAGATGTGCAGGTCAGGTGAATTAGCCATGCTAAATTTCCCAGTGTGTTAGGTGCATTAGTCAGGGGTAAATATAAGGTAGGGGAATGGATCTGGGTGGGTTACTCTTCAGAGGGTTGGTGTGGACTTGTTAGGCCAAAGGGCCTGTTTCTATACTGTAGGAAATCTAATCTAATCAAATTCGTATATGGGAGAGATGATGGCCTAGTTGTATTATTGTTGGACTGTTGATCCAGAGACGCAGGTCATGTTCTGGAGACATGGTGGAATTTGAATTCAGCAAGTATTTGGAATTAAGAGTCTCATGATGACCATGAATCCACTGGTGATTATAGGAAAAACCCACCTGGTGCACTAATGTAGGGAGGGAAACTGCCGTCCTTACCTGGTCTGGCCTACATGTGACTCCAGACACACAGCAATGTGGTTGACTCTCGACTGCCCTCTGGGCAATAAATGCTGGCCTAGACAGTGATGTCCTCATCCCATGAATAAATTTAAAAAAATTTCAAAGCACTGAGCAATGAAGGCAAGTGTGACATTTTTATTCACCCTGACTATATGTGACACAGACTTTGAAGAATTATGTACCTCAACCCCTAGGTCCCTCTATTCCACACCACTATCCAAGACTCTAACATTAATTGCATAAGCCCTACCCTTATTTGTTGTACCAAAATGCAATTCCTCACATTTATCCAGATTGAAATCTATCTGCCATTTTCAGCCCATTGAATCATTAGATCAAAATTCCTTTGTAATCTTAAAAATCCTTCTTCATGGTCATTTATGCCATCAATTTTGGTGTTGTCTGCAAGTTCATTAACCTGGCCTTCTATATTCCCATCCAAATCATTCACAGAAATGACAAACAAAAGATAAAATTATAAATTCAGAACTGATCCCTGGTAACAGACTGAGCTGAAAAGTTCATTTCCCGACATTTCATGACCTTACTAGGTAACATCTTCAGTGAACCTCATGCGAAGCAATGCTGAAAATTCCTGCCTTCTATTTATATGTTTGGGTTTCTTTGGGTTGGTGATGTCATTTCTGGTGGTGATGTTATTTCCTGTGGTGAAATCACTTCCTGTTCCTTTTCTCAGGGGGTGGTAAATGGGGTAGATGGGATATCAACAAATACATTGAGTTAGACCCCCATCTACCACCCTCTGAGAAAAGGAACAGGAAGTGACTTCACCATAGGAAATAACATCACCAACCCAAAGAAACCCAAACATATAAATAGAAAGCATGAGGTCCACTGAAGATGTTACCTAGTAAGGTAACAAAACGTCTAGAAATGAACCTTTCAGCAAGCGAACCTACATCCAAAACTTCAACCTGAGCTATAAATCTTCTCAAAACTCACAGATAACAGACCTCCAGTTCGAAAAGCAACTCTCCACCACCTTTCTCTGTCTCCTGCTGTTAAGGCAATTATGTAACCAATTGGCAAGCTTGCCCTGAATCCTATATGACCTAACTTTACTAATTAGTCTACCATTGGAACATTATCATAAGCTTTGCTAAAGTCCAAGTAAGCAATGTGTACTGCTCTGCCCTCATCAATCTTTTTGGTAACTTCCTCAAAAAACTCAGTCATGTTTGTGAGACATGATTTCCCTCACACAAAATATGCTGACTATCCCTAATCAATGTTTGCCTCTCTAAATGTCCATAAATCCTATCTTTAATAATCACCTCCAACAATTTACCCTCAACCAAAGTCAGATTTGCAGATCAATAGTTCCCTGGTATTTCTTTACAACCTTACTTAAACAAAGATACAACATTATCCACCCTCCAGCCATCCAGCACCTCACCCACAGTTATAGATGATGCAAATATTTCTGTAAGGGGTCTCACAACTTCCTCTCTTACTTCCCACAATGTTCTGGATACAGATGATCAGATCCTGAACATCTATCCACCTTTATACTCTCTAAGACCTCCCAAATGTCCTCTTCTGTAATGTGAGCTGTTTAAAAATATCAAAATTTAATGCTCTCTTTACTCTCATCTCCATTTCTTTCTATAGAGTAACTGACGTGAAATATTAATCCAGTATCTCACCCATCCCCTGGGGTTCAACACAAAGATAACCTTCTTGATCTTTAAGGGCCCCTATCCTCTCTTGAGTTACCCTTCTGCTTTTAATGTATTTATGGAATCTCTTTGGATTATCCTTAACCTTATCTGCCAATGCTATTTCATATCCCTTCTTTGTCTTCTGATTTCTTTCTTAAGAATGCCCCTACACTCTTTATATTGTTTAAGAGATTCAATTATATATAGAATTATTCAATTCTGTATCTAAAATAATATTCTCTTTCATTCTAGACCAGAACCTCAATATCTTTATTCATCCATTGTTCCTTAATCTTACCATCTTTGCCCTTCACTCTTACAGGAACAAAATGCCTCTGAATTCCCTCATCTTGCTTTTGAACACCTCCTATTTGTGAGATGTTCTATTATCTGCAAGCAGTCTACTCCAATAACTTTTGAAATTGTTTTGAGATTAATTAGATCATAGTGTTACTATGTGTTTGAATTTTGTCACAAGTAAATAGTTTGTTCTATTTTGCCTTCATTTCTTTTGGTAAATAAACTTCTGTTTTATTGTTGAAACAAAATTTGTAAAATTGCATGCTTATGCTTCAGTGAAAGATCATCTCATTGAATAAAATAAAATAAAACGTGATCTCTTAAGCCAGGTTTCCATCTAGAATCTGACTTGTCTAATAAGAATATCAGCTGGGATCACAGCAATAGGAAGGAAGAGAAAATGAAATGGAGAGTCACCTTCAGACATTCTCATACACCATCTCATTGCTGTCAGAGTTCCATAGCGCTGAGAGGTAGATAGTTTGAATTGAAATGTAATCATGTGCAAAAATCCGTCCTAGTTTGACATTATCATATGACCCCTACCATGAGGCACACATCCTATAGACGTCTTAATCTTCACATCAATAATCACCGTGCTGTGCTCTACACCCAAAACACAGGCCACCTTTCTGACTTCTTTGCCCAGGATGTGATATGACCCAAAGGCTCTCATGCAAGGGAAAAGAAAAACATTATTTACTGAGGGATTCCTTGCTGTCTGGAATCCATCAAAAAATCATTTTTATGCACCCCTTGAAATTTAATTTTAACTCCTCCACCAGAAGTTGAATTATGTAATGAAGAGGCACTGCTTGTCAATTTCCAGGAAGATTATGGAAATTACCAGAAAGGCAATGGAGTACTTTAAGTGAGTGTCTTGTCCCCTTTGTTTTCTAGCTTTTTATTTTTGATAGACATCAGAAAATTCACATTGACATTGGCACATTTTCAATTCTATTTGTGCCATGTTAAGGACAAACAACATAATTTTCACAATATCCATTTTTCTGTATTAGTTATTTGAGGAAACAATTGGACACAAAGCTGCAGTTGTGTGATTCTTGCCAAAGAGTGAAATTGCTTTGAGTGTGGAGTGCCAGCTCTGGTGCAATACTCAATTCCAAAAGCTCAGCATTAATAAGACCGCTGATAGTGATGTTACTTTCTGTCAAAATGAAAAGAAGAAATTACATGTTGGTAATGTGAGGAGAGTTGTGAACAGCTCACTTTAGGAAATACTAAAGAAGAGAGGAAGTATGGCAAAAAGGAAGAGAGAGAGAGATCAAAACGTTAAAAAAAACAAGCTGCGAGAGGAAATCCTATTATGGACTGTCTTTGCTTCAGTTTGTTTATTATTCAGACTAACCTTAGATCTATGCAGAATTTCTCTCCTTGGAGTGTTTAAGTGACTCAGCTATTTACATGTGATGTTTTAAAATCTGCATAATAGAAAATGATAGTTTGAATAATTTGGACAATAATTAGATCTCCAAACAGTGCTAAAATGGAACAGGTCAAGTATTTTTGTTATGCATATTATTTTTGAAAGAAAATGATTAAATAATATTACTGTAAGGTATAAGCATCACATAGGATGTTCTGGATGTAATTTATGTGCCAAAGGACTGACAGTATTAAAATTTCAACAGCCTGATACTACACAGTTAAAAATATATAGAAAAAGATGTTGTCAGAATGTCAGATGAAAGGGCATCCAAGGACTGGGGGAGGGGAGGAATATCTACTGTTCAGCTGCCACACAGCACTACATATAGAATAGAGAGTGATATATGGATAGAAACCTGGTCCCAAGCTCACTTTGAGCTAGGGTTTACCTGAGTGGCTGAAATACCAAATTATGTGAAAAGTTCTTGTGCTACACTCCAAATTTCAACCATTTATGAATTGAATAAGTGTATTTGCCAGCTAAATGTGCATTATGTTCTCATTAAAAAGGTATAGGTATCATATTATAAGGACTTGAGCTTACGTGATAAAATTAATGTTTAATCAAGAAATTGCAATGATATGATAAACTGATAGTGCACAAGGAGTAATTGCAGAGGATAGCTTGTGCATCATTATGTAATAAAATAGGTTGCGGTTTCCAAATAAATCTGTGGGGCAACTAGGACAGTTTCATTTTATCAGAAATTGTGCATTTTGTGCACTGGATTTGAGCTACATGTATTACTTGGACCATATGTTTGACATGAGTTGTTCACAATATTTTTTCCCTATCAGTGAATGAATCCTAAACTTGAACATCAACAAATATCCATTATTGTCAGCTCTAGATATATGCATGAGGACATTGATTGGAGCTTTGCATGTGGTACACACATTTATTTGTTATCTGCTTAAGTGGGCCATCAAGATAAATGCTTGGAACTACTGATAGTGGGATTTCATAGAGAATGGCGTGGAGCAATTATTCTAAGTAACATGTTAAAAAGGTATCACAGTCATTAATTACCACAGAAGTGAGTTCAAACCAGAGAAAGGTACTGCAAAGCAATCAGAGCTGAAAATGTGTTGCTGGTTAAAGCGCAGCAGGTCAGGCAGCATCCAAGGAATAGGAAATTCGACATTTCGGGCACAAGCCCTTCATCAGGAATGAGGAAAGTGTGTCCAGCAGGCTAAGATAAAAGGTAGGGAGGAGGGACTTGGGGGAGGGACGATGGAGATGTGATAGGTGGAAGGAGGTCAAGGTGAGGGTGATAGGCCGGAGTGGGGTGGGGGCGGAGAGCTCAGGAAGAAAATTGCAGGTTAGGAGGGCGGTGCTGAGTTCGAGGGAATTGACTGAGACAAGGTGGGGGGAGGGGAAATGAGGAAACTGGAGAAATCTGAGTTCATCCCTTGTGGTTGGAGGGTTCCCAGGCGGAAGATGAGGTGCTCTTCCTCCAACCGTCGTGTTGTTATGTTCTGGCGATGGAGGAGTCCAAGGACCTGCATGTCCTTGGTGGAGTGGGAGGGAGAGTTAAAGTGTTGAGCCACGGGGTGGTTGGGTTGGTTGATCCGGGCGTCCCAGAGGTGTTCCCTGAAGCGTTCTGCAAGTAGGCGGCCCATCTCCCCAATATAGAGGAGGCCACATCGGGTGCAGCGGATGCAATAGCCAATATAGAGGAGGCCACATCGGATGCCAATATAGAGGAGGCCACATCGGGTGCCAATATTGGCTCCTCCTCTTCCTGATGAAGGGCTTGTGCCTGAAACGTCGAATTTCCTGTTCCTTGGATGCTGCCTGACCGGCTGCGCTTTAACCAGCAACACATTTTCAGCTCTGATCTCCAGCATCTGCAGACCTCACTTTTTACTGCAAAGCAATCACCCAACCTACGTTTAATCTTCTCAATAGAAAGGAGATCCCGCCATGGGTAGTAAATATATCACATTGGAAGGAAAGAGAAATCTCTAGTCCATCTGGAAGAACTGCACAGGGTCCTGGGCTGTGGCAAATATTACATTGTCTGCACTTGCATTGGAAAGTGCTTCTGATGATAGACAAATAAATAAGTGTCATGGAGGAAGCAATCTCTTTTGAGTGCTGAAAGGGAAAGAGAAAGGGAAAGAGAAAGGGAAAGGGAAAGGATCTTCCAGCTTTCATGAGAGACCATGCACCTGAAATATTAACTTTCTTTTTCCACATATGCTGCTTGACTAGTTGGGTGCTTTTCAGTATATTCTGCATTTATTTAAGAAATTAGTTCAAGTGGTATTACTTTAATCTCAGTTTGCTTCCAAATCTGATATCTGTCCCATTCCAATTTTCATCACTGCACTACTGTTTGATTTTGTCACACTAGAATCAATGAGTCTCATCTACATTGTAGCCATTCTCTTCAAGGGCACCTCTCAAGTTTCTTTATCCAGAGGAACAGAGGAGCAGGTGTATGGGAAAAACATTAACTTCAACTACACCTCAAAGTCACAAACCATTCTGGCTTGGATGTACACCATTGTTCATGACCACTGACAGCACATATTGAAACATCAAAGGCTACCCACTCATTGCATGCTGATGTACCCGAGGTAGACATGATTCATGGTGGGAACCTTGCAATAGCAATTCAACATTATGAACAATGCATTTAGGGACCCATTTGCCAAAATGGCCAGCACATGGATAGATTAACAGCAGCACCACAGTTTTTGTACCGTCCTCCAGCTGAGGTAGTGTCGGGGCCAACCTACTTGCCCCACTTGTATAAGAAAATCCCAGCACTTAGCTAGGGTTTGATAAATCATCAAGAACCTATCTTCAGGTAGAAAACTGAAGGAGAAGCATATGCAATATGAAACAGGGAACTTCATTCAGTTTTAGATTTATTTATGGCCTATTGATGGTCAATGATAGACATCAACCACTAGATTTCTTCATATCATTGGTGTATAATGTATTAATCAAACTGAAGCATTGATGTACCATCAATAGTTTATTGAGAAGCAATTTACAAACTGGTTGACCAATGCAATTTCACTAAAACTCTGCTACCATATCTTAACTTGCACAAAGTTATCACCCATTACTTCTGTGCATGCTGTTCTTCATTTTCTCCTGCTCTGGCAATGCATCCTTTCTTAGATGATCATCCTTTAATAATTCCTCTGCTAGACATTCACCTCCCTAACTTCCTCCTACCCTGCAAGCCTCTGAAATGTCTGTTCTCGTCCAAATCTGTTCTCTTCCTCATCACCACGTTTTGTCCCTCCACCATTGGTAACCATGCTTGTGTTCTAAGCTGCTGTATTAATGCTAGTTAATTTTGTTGTTGTTTGGTGAGTAACAGGTGTGGGTTTGCATTATATTCTTAAATACATCCTAACACCTATTCTCACATGAACACAATTTTATTCTGTACCAATATTAGTGTCTTTTTGCAACAATGTCAATTTCTTTCTTGAAATAGAGTCATACAGCATGAAAACATACTCTTCAGTCCAGCTAGTCCATGTTCCCAAAATAACCTCATGTTTGGCTCATATTCCTCTAAACCTTTCCTATTGTACCTGTCCAAATATCTTTTAAATGTTATAATTGCACTTGCATCCATCATTTTCTCTGACAGTTCATTCCACACATGAACCACTCTCTGTGTAAAAATATTGCCCCTCATGTCCTTTTTAAAACTTTCACCTCTCAAGTTAAAGATATGTCCTTTAGTTTGAACTCTCTCACCCTAGGCAAAAGACTTGGTATTCACCTTATCTGTGCCCCTCACAATTTTATAAATCTTTATAAGGTCATCTCGCAACCTCCTAAACTGCAGTGAAAAGGGCACTTTTTCACTGTCCAGCCTCTCTTTATAACTCAAACACCCCATTCCCGGCAAATCCTGATAAATCTTTTCTGAACCATCTCCAGTTTAATAATATCCTTGCTATAGCAGGACATCCAGAACTGTTCACAGGATTCCAGGAGAGGCCTCACCAATGTCCTGTGCAACTTCAACATGATGTCCCAACTCCTATGCACAAAGATTTGAGCAATGAAGACAAGCATGCTAAATGCTTTCTTAACCACCCTGTCTACATGTGACTCAAATTTCAGAGAATTATGCACTTGAACCTCTAAGCCTCTCTTCAGGACTGTTAATAAATTAACACTATGGTCTTTCAGGCTTGTCATTGAGCTATGGAGTGTCCATCTCTGATGGCCCTCTAGCCTGACTCTAGAAGGCCATCTCAATTGAGTTGGTGAAGCCACACATGATAGGGGAGCACTTTTGGGTCAGTAAAATGTCTCCTGGGTTAGACATACAATTGTGTTAGTGAGCTACCCACCTCTGTGGAATTCGCAGTTGACCCAGTTTGCAGCCTGCCCTTGGTAAAATTCCTCAAGACAGGAATGTGTCCGGCAGCCATCCTGATGTGCCTTCCCTAGTTTTCTGACCACCCCTAACATTGACCAACTGCCCATAACTCAATGGCACTTGAAAACTCAGTAGCAGACAACGAATGGTCAATCAATGGTTTGCCTTTGGATCAATATTAATTACAGGTACTTAACTTTACGTGTTGTTCAAATTAGCCTGTGTAAATGCCCCTGCAAAGTTTAGTTGGTAATCAGCTTAATTAACCATATTTAATGGGTGAATAGGCTGGGATACTTAACAATATTGTTCCTTTATGTGGATGGTGGTTTTGCAGCTAAAAACTTTCCAGGCTTTTCTGAAGAGCAGTTTTTGAACATTTGATTTGCCATAATTTGTTGTTTTTGATTTTATCCCACCTTCCTGTAATATTTTAATTTAGAATATAAGCAGTGTTGTGCAAACATCATTTCAGATATGAACATGGATTGTAATTTTTCTTGTTGTACTTTGGTTCTGATGAAATGGTAATCTATCTTTGTTCAAAAAGAAAAACTGCAAACTCAGCAAATCAGATAACAACAGAAATTGTTAGGAATTCACAAGTCAGTTATTATATGAAAGTCAGGTCAATATTTAGAGTGAGACTTAAATCTGATTCAGACCTCCATATCTTTAATGTAAGAAACAGATTAACAACAAAATTGGAAGATTGACATCGCTGAATAAAGTCATTCAGCACCATCCACCAGATAATTCTACAGTTCCTTCAAACTACCATTGCATCATTCAATGATTCCAGATTCCACTGTCCTTGCAAGGTGGTCTATCCAATAGTTCATTACCATTTATCTCAAATTGGTTTTCTTGAACAGAATCTATTATTATTTAATTTGTATCATTTTGTTACACTTTTTTAAAATTGCAGATTTGCTTTCCTTTTGCTATTTCCAGTATCATTCCTCAATTTTGAAGATCCATGTCCAAGATTTTCCATTCTTTCCACAAGACTCTCAAGGGCATCTCAGCACTGACTTCCTTAAGTCTTCATGCTAGAACTGTATTCTTCCATTGGACATGACTTGACTAGATTATTGTACAGTTTAAGCATGATTTCTTCCAACCAGCATTCTGCTGCTTTCAACAGATATATGATGCCTGATGATAATTGCTTAAGGAGTGGTTCAACCACAAATTTTATATGTTTTTCCTTTAAACACAGATAGATTTAACAACATATGAAATTAGTGCAGAAGGCTCGTCAACCCTGCTCCCCCATTCAAAATGATCATGGCTGACTTTCAAATTCTGTATCACTTTCTACATGCTTGCTTGAGTCCTTAACAGACAAAGTCTTTGAGTGAAGAAATTTCTCTTATTAAGAGTCCTAAATGAGAGACTGTGCCTCCATGTTGTAGGCTCCTCAGCAAGGGAAGCAACTTCACAGTTGTCTATCACATTCAGGTCCTTAAAATGTGTTAGTTGCTCATTTCCTAAGTTTTCTTTTTGTATTCCAAAATGTCAGTTTGTATGGTTTTTCCTTTAATCATTAGAAAAAATGAATGCGAAGTGAAAGCATACAATATTAACAACAATAATAAAAGTTTCATTTATGTAGCACCTACGATGTAGTACCAAGTTCCAAGGAACTGTATAGGAATCAAGGTTTGCCATCGAATCATGTAAGACAATATTAAGATATTTGATGAATCGCTTGATCAAAGAAATGAGTTTTAAGGAATAGCTTAAAAGAGAAGCAATGTTTTTGGAGCCCTGGCTTATTTTCTTTACTGACAGTTTCTCAAACCTTCTTCTTAAACTGTCCCTCCTAACTCCTCCACCCTCCGCTAACAACAAGTGCGAGGAACCTTTGAAATTCTCTTCTCATGAAGAGTTGCCTCTGCTATGTTCCTTGTTTCCAGTAGCTCATGGAGCCAAAATTCCTGTAAAATTTGTTCATGCCCTAATCCTAATTCACACCTTTCCTCACTTTCTCTTCAAGTTCCCCTTGTGCCCTCTCTGAGCTCATCATGTCAATGACACCCATCATCCTTGACTCTGTTTCCACCAAACTGCTGATCATTCAATTACGCCTCCAAGTCACTGATGTTGGCTGATATTGTAAGTAGTCAAATCCGTTGTTTTCTTTCGCACCTTTAATTCTGCCATTATTGTAAACTACCACCTCATCTCTCACTAAAGTCTGCCTTCTTAATGCATGCCCATCTTTCCAGGAACTCCAAGTTGGAAATACCAAAAAATAACTTATGCCAATTACCAAAGTATTCAAATAAAACAGATGTAAGCCACAAATAGCACCCTAAGTGTCTGTGATAAAGGTAAGCTTTTCTTGCTCTTCCTTCTAGTCACAGTTGATAAAACTATCCACCTTAAATGTGTCGATCATCAAATTTCTCTCTCCTCATTCCATTCTTCAAAAGCTATTCATAGTCGTAGGAGGATAGGAACAGGAGTAGAACATTCAGCCTCCTGAGTCTTTTCCACGATTCATTGAGATAGGCTGGTCTGTGGCCTAACTCCATATACCTAGAGGAACTCCATTGACCCAGATCCCTTAATACCTTTGCTGGACAACATTTTATCAGATTTATAATTAACAACTGATCCACCCTTTGTGTGTAGTCTGAAGATCACTTGCAATGACTTCTGTTCCACCGTTATTACCTCTTATGTTCCCGAGGGATCTATCCTTTCCCCCTCCTATTTTGTGTCTACCTGTTGCCCCTTGGGGATAACATCAAAGGCACAGTCTCAAGTTTCAGATGTTCGCTGATGGCACCCAGACTTATCTCACCACCATATCTCTCAGCTCCTCCAGTCTTGATAAAGTATCAGGTGCATTTATTATCAAGTGAGCAGACATTTACAGCCTGCACGGCAAGCTCCTTGGACATTCCTCATCGTGGATATTTATGAGACTAAATCAAATTATTTGCAAACTTGCTGTCATAGTTGATTCCAAGTTTAGTTCTGGCCTTTTATTTCTGCCTGTACTAGGACCCTCTGATTATGGCAGACCTCCTTGACTTGACTGAGGACTACTTCCCCTCGACTTTAAAACATGTCCATTTGGAGACTTACATGCAGTGTGTTTGCTGCATAGGCTGCTGGGAGCCTTTAACATACAGTCGAATGAGCAAAGTGCTAAAAGGCAAAGCAAGGCAGTGATGTGGTGAGCATTAAAGTAGGCACAAAGTGAATGAGTGCTAAGAGGGTGAATGAGAATTTCTGAGATGTTCCCTTGTCCAATTCATCATTTGTTCTAGGTGGCCCTGACAGCAGTGTTCCAATGAAAAGTTTCAGGGCAATCAAAAGTGCCATTCAGGCGCTAGGAAGATTCTGGAGTTTACAATTCTCATCTTAGTTTTTAAAGCCCACCATGGCCAAGCCCCTCCTTTACTGTGATCTCTTCCAACCTCATAACCATTCAAGAAATCACGACTCATTTGATCCCTGAGCATCCCTGGCTTTAATTGTTCCATTATCAGAGCCACACCATTAGTTGGACAGACCACAAACTTCTGAGTTTACTCCTTATACCTCACTTCCTCTCTATCTCTTTTTCATTACTCCAGGGGACTGCAGAGGCCAAATCACTGAATGTATTTAAGACACAGGTTTTAGATTAGTAAAAGGATCAAAGGGAAAGGGCAAGAGAATGGGGTTGAGAAACATATCAGCTCTCATCGAATGGTGGAGCAGACTAGATGGGCTGCATGGTCTAATTCTATGCCTATACCCTATGGTCTATGGAATGCAACTCCAGTGATGTTCAAGAAACTTGACACTATCTAGGAGCAAGCAGCTCATTTGATTACTTCCTCATTAATTAACATTTGCTCCCTCTATGATTGGTACATGCAGTGACAGCACATGTATCATCTACAAGATGCACTGCAGCATCTCAGTAAGTCTTTTCAACAGCTCCTCTTAAGCTTGTAGCCCCTTCAACCAGATGGACAATGGCCCCATCTCTACTGACTTGAAAATATATTGTTTTACCTTCATCCCTGCTGGATTAAAAACATGGAACTCCCTAAACTAGCATGGACTGCAGCATGGCTCACCTCTCAAAGGCAAATAGGAAGGGCAATTAATGCTGGCCTGGCCAGTCATGTTTACATTCCATGAATGGATTTAAAAAAGGAAGAGCATGTTGGGGAAACAGAGAGGTATAAAGAGAGAGATTACCAAAGCCTAGGCCTTGGCAGCTAAAGGCCCAGCCATCAATGAGTGGTACAGTGATTAAAATCAGAGACATATAAGAAACTACAGTTGGAGAAATGATTAGTATTCAAAGTGTAGTCAGGCTGGGGAGAAGATTACAGGGTTAGGGAGGGTCAAGTACACAGAGAGAGGGAACTGAAAGTAAGAATGAGAACTCTTTAAACTGAGACATGCCAGACTTGCGTCAATGAGTACTAGGTGTAGAATAAACAGAGCAATATGTTAGTTAGAATAAGGTCAATAGGTTTGAATGAGGTTAAATTTATGAACAATGGAAATTGGGAGTCTGTCCTGGAGAGCATTAGAATAATTTATTCTCAATGTAGCAAAGGCCTTTAACAAAACTTGCATTTTATTGGTCCCCTGAATTACTAATTAAAGTCTTCACTGCTAGGATGGAGTAAATAAGCAAAAAAAAATTAAACTTCAGGTAAGGATATATTTTCAATTTCGACAAATGTAACTTTAAAGCCTCTGAATATTTGTCTTATGTCCCTTGATTACTTTTGCATCAAGACGTTGCTTAAGGTAAGGCTCCTTGTCAACGATGTTTAAGTCAGAACTTGGCTAGGTAATGATCGATTAGTGCCAGGCCTGTGTGGAATTTGTTTCTGGAATAAAGATCAGTGTCAGATTTGAGGAGCTAATTTGACCATTGCTTAATTATGCTCAGAAATCGATCGGAAAGTAGTCCAAGGTCAGATAAAAGAATTCTTCCTTTCGGTATTATCTGAGCAAAGATGTTTCTATGGAAAAAACAAACAGCATCACTCCTGCTTCTAAATTCAGTATCATTGATTTTGCTGCATGTGGATTGACAGAGACAGACTTTGGCCTAGCTGAACCTAGACTAATGCTAGCAATTTCCAATTTATAGCTGTGTGTGGCTATAACTGACCTCTAAGTGTTGATTATATGTTGGTGCTGTACTGAATTATTTCATATAAGTGAAAAGCAATGCTAAGGCACTCTAATTCAATTTATTTAATTTGTGTGACATATTTCCTGTTCATGTGTGACATACAAATTATTCAGTAAGAAAATGTCTAATTATTCTAATCTGCGGTGATTAAATATAGCCTCTGAGAATGTCTGTGCTGCAGACAGTAGCTGCTGAAAAGTATAGAATATTTTATGAGTTATTTTAATGTTTAATATCTTCTCCTGAAACTGTCAGCTTTATTCAGTATGACATCTATCATTGGTGAATAAAGGCACATCAGTGGCCTGAGCTTGTCAATTCATTTTACGGGACAGTAGTATCAATTTTCAACATTGGATGGAACCAGTCTATCAATAAAAGTGGGAAACACATTGAGGTGATATCAGGATTGCTAACACTTGTGACTCTTTGAACAACATGTTAACTTTGTACTGTTGTTATCAAAGTACAATGCCCAAAGATTGGGAGGAAAGCACTCTATAGTGTGTGGAAAGACTGCAGACAAGATTTATGAAGATGATACCAGGAATGTGTTGATATCTATCTTAAGAAAGCATTAAGACTGAGTCTATATTCTCTTGAGAAAGTGGAGCTTTGGGGGGAATTTAATAGAATTCATTCATTAAAATTATGAAGCGATGTAATAAATGCATATAGAAACAATGTGGGGAAGAACATCACTAACTGTCAACAATTTGATAGGCACTAAGGAATCCAACCAAAAACAAAGAATGCTGGACATCACAGCAGGTCAGGCAGCATCTATGGAGAGAGCAAGCTAACATTTCGAGTCTAGGTAACTCTTCATCAGAGCTGACGCGAAGTGTGGAGGGGGCAGAATTTATGCAATAATTGCGGGGTGATGTGCTTGCGGAGAATGAGTGCTGGTAGCACAGATTATGTGAGAATGGCAGAACAATGGTGTGTCTAACTTCCAAACTGGAAAGAACCGGTGGTCCCACTGGAGTGGAGGGAGGGGAAAGAAAACACGGTGACAAAATGCAACAAGCGAAGCTAAAAGAAAGGAAAGAAATGAAAGTGAGTTTACAATCTGAAGGTGTTGAACTCAGTATTAAGTCCAGCCACAATCTAAACAGAACTCTAAATAGGGAATAATGGGGAAAAAAAACAGCGTCTGCAAACAGAGGTGGGAATATCAAACTTGTTACAAAAGAAATGGTTTAAATGAACAGAATAGGTGAATAAATGAATGATTTTATTGTCATGTGTATGAAAAATACAGTAAAATACAAAAATAAGTTTCCACCATCACCATGATGCAACACCATTTTGATTAGTTTTAGAAAAATAAATAAAAAAGATATAGTTTAAAGAGAGTCTACAACCATTCCTCATTGCTGCCAGTGCCAGACCTAACCAATGTCAAAGTTACCATTCTTCAGGCACTATCTTTCGCCGCTGGGCCCACCTCGCCTACGTCACCTCTGATGATGTAGCAACCAATCCCATACTCGTCCCTTCTCCAGCCATCTCCTTGGCACCAATGCCAGGGTCCCACTCCAAGTTCACAAGCCACCATCACGATCTGGTCCCCGATGAAGCCAGCTTTCTACTGCCTCTGCCTTCTTCGTCAATGCCATCACCAGCAATACTGCCACAACCCGAGTCCTGCTCAGAATGTAAGTAGAAGCACAAACTAAAAAGCATAAAAAAAGGGAAAACAAAAGAGTGGATGAGCCCTTGGCACAGGAGCCCTAATGCTACTCACTTTGTGCTGCCATCTTGAGATGCATCTAAAGAAAAGCAAAACAAGCATTAGAATGATAAAAGAAATGGAGGGTTGTTGGATTTAATTGAAAATAAATTGGGAGAAAGGTTCAGTGGATCATAAATGAAAGCATGGAGTGTTTGGCTCCAATGACCTGTTTCTGCTCAGTGTATCCTATATAATTTTGTGTAATTCTCCCTCCCACACACCAGTGAGTGCACAATTATGGAGTTGCTTCAAGAGTCCATGCATGCCACTAGTTTCAGAACTCGCTGTTGGGCGTGGACAGCATTGGACAGCTCCCTCCATTGCACAGATGGAATTAGAATTAAAGGGAGTGTAGACTGCCACCAAGCCTTGTTTAAGGACTCGAGTAGAAAAGCTGGTCTTACATTATTGATGAAATGCAACATGGCAGAAGTCCTATCATCATGATAAAAAGTTAAACCAAGACTTGGTAAAGTGCATGTAGAAGATTCCCAAAGCAGTATTTAAGAGAATCTATATTTTTCAGGTTGCCTAGCTCGCATTTCTCCATGAACCAACATCAGCAAAAGTAGTTTAACTAGTCAATTTTATTATTTACTGTTTGCATGATCTTACCTACACAAAATGGTGGACACAGAAACTGAAACATAGAAAATAGGAGCAAGGGTAGGCCATCAGCCTTTCAAGCCTGTTCTGCCATTTATGGCTGATAATCCAGCTCAGTATCCTGTTTCTCCTTCCTCAATATACTCTGTGATCCTTTTAGCTTAATAATTGCATCTAGCTCCTTCTTGCAAACATTTACTGTTTGGCCTCAACCACTTACTGGTTCACCACTTTTCGTCAGGTTAGTCCTCAACGATGCCTCCCATATGTTTACACTGTGGCTCTGATTCTGGATTCCCCAGTCCCTGGGAACATCCTTCCTATCTTTTCCTGTTAGGATGTTATTCGTTTTTATGACATCTCCCCTCATTCCTCTAAACTTCACTGAACATAGTTCTAACTGATCCAATCTCACATTAGTCCTGCCATCCTAGGGATTGGTCTGGTAAACCTTCATTGCACTCCCTCAATAGCCAGAACATTCTTTCTCAGATAAGGTGAACAAATTGCACACAATACTTTAGGGGTCATTAAGGCCCTATATAATTGCAGCAAGACATTCCATGCTCCTATGCTTGAATCCTCTTGCTATAAAGGCCAACATATATTTGACTTCTTCAGTGCCTGCTGCACATGCATGCTTACCCGCTTGCAGCAATTGATATAAAAAGATATTGTCCCACCTCCCCATTTTTGAGTTTATTGCCTTTCAGATAATAATGTGCCTTCCTGTTTTTACTATCTGACATTTACTCACATTAAACTTCATCTGTCATATATTTGCCCACTCACTCAACTTTGCCAAATCATATTGAAACAACTCTGCATTCTCCTAAAAATTCACTCTTACGCCCAGCTTTGTGTTATCTGGAAACCTGGAGAGATTAAATTTAGTTCCCACACCTAGATCATTATTATATATTGTGAATAACTGGGCTCCAGCACTGACTCCTGTGGTACCCATTCACCACACTTCCTCTTTATTTTCTGTCTGCCAACCAATGCTCTATCCAAGTCAGTACACAATGCCCAGTACCAGGCAATTTAATTTTATATTCTAATTAGGCCTTATTGAAAGCCTTCTGAGAGTCTAGGTAAACCATATCTACTGGCTTCCCAAAAATAGGGTCCATATAAAGAGGGACTATACTTCAGACAGTATCTGATGAATGTGAATGTGAAGTGTATAATGACATTTTGAAGAAATAATAATTAAGGTTATAAACATTGTGGTATCAAGAGTGACTCTAAGATATTAATGGGTCTTCTTGATTGTTTTACTTTCCAGGGATCACATGAATTATTACAAAGATAAAAAAATCAATAAATTACTAATGGAATTGTACATATTATCAAAGCACAGTATAAGAATGTCAAAATATTTTCACAGAAGTTTCTGCACAAATTAAAGAAAGCACTTTATACTTTTTAATGTCACTAATTTTCATAATTAATGATGCCTAACAATCCATTAAATATCAATTAATCATTTATACATAATTTATATGTATGACACTTGCAACAACTGTCCCCATATGTAAGGCTTCTTTACACCTTTTTTATATTGACATGAAGTGTCAGAAGGTTTCTGTTTACTTCAGGCTTCCAACCAAAGTCTTTCTTTTCTTTTCATGTCAGTTTTGCTTTTGTTCTATTTAATACAGTTTGCAGTAAATGGATTAGATTTGTTTTAAAACAATGTCAGCAGTTTCTGTTTTTGTTTGCTTTCAGATCTCCAGCATTTTCAGTTCTTTGTTTTGCTTTAGATTTGTTCTAAAGCAGTTAACAGCAGCACAGTAACAGATAATGTTGGCATAGTTCACCACAGAGTGTTCCAGACTATGTTCCTCAACTTGATCAGATTAATAAACAACAAAGCTGAAACTGGACTCTTACTCACAGGGAGAGAGGAAGTCAGTTAAATCGCACAAGACACAATACATGAACTATTACTAAGGATGGTTAAATAGAATTAGAAAAGCACATTATTTTAAGCACGTTACTTGCAATGTTAAACTACATTGAATGTCGTACAAAATCAGTATAAATTTGTACATGATTTGTTGGGAAAGTCACAATGACTGCCATATGACTGCTCAAAATATATTATTTGACCTCCTTCAGCTTTGCTCATAAGCAAAAGTGAAATTTTGGTCTCATTCACTTTATTTAATTGTCTTTTTTGTCACTTGCACACCATGTTCTCTACTTTCATGCTCAAGTTTCATGAAGCTTTTTTTTGTCTTTTGTGCCTTCTGCTTGGGTCTGAGTCTCCTTCTCCTTATGATTTTCCTGCATCTGAAGTCATCAGATCTTTTTCTACACTTTCTGACAGTCTTTATTCCTGCTGTAAACTTGAAGTCATCCAAAGCTCTCCCATCTGTGTTGCATTTTATATTAAATCACATTCACACATCACCCTGTATTCACCTAAACAAAATAAAGAACCGCAGATCCTGAAGATCTTAAACAAAGACGTGGGCCAAAATCAATGGTCACCAGACTCAAAATATTAACTCTGATTTCTGTTCACAGAAGCTGCCAGACCTTCTGAGTTTCTCCAGCAATTTCTGATCCTGTGCTCACTGATCTACATTGACTCCAGGTGAAGCTTTGTCTTAGTTTTAAAATTTCTGCCTTACTTACAAATCCTTTTGAAGCCTTCCTCTCACAATCTTTGTAAACTCTGAGACTAACAATCCTCCAAGTTAGAATCTGCTGGAGAATCTCAGCAGATCTGGCAGCATCTGTGGGGAGAAAGCGGCATTAACATTTCAGGTCCAGTGACTTTTCATCAGAATTGCTAACAGCTAGGAAAAGGTGATATTTCTGCTGAAGCTGAAGTGGGCAAGGGGATCTGGGGGTATTTTGGTGGAGGGTGGAGTATTGGGGTAGAAGGTGAGCAGAAAGCTAGAGACCCCCAGCTCAGAAAGAGAGTGACATGAAAGGGGTAGGTAACAAAGAACACAAGGACAGTGGAAAAGCTGAATTAATGATAATAAGAACTAAAAGTGAGAAAATGGGTTAGCTGAGCTGAATGCAACTCATACAATGTGATAACAAGCCTAGCGGTATGTGGGACAGGGTGACTGTGCTAAAAGCAACCCATGTCATTAAAGGACTGGGTGTGGGGTGGGGAAAAAATGTGAAAGGATGGAATCAGGCTCTAAAGTTATTAAATTTGACGTTGAGCCCTGTAGGATCCCCAAGCAAAAAATAAGATGTTGTTCTTGGAGCTTGCATCGAGACTCAATAGATGAATACAGCAGGCCTGTGACAGATATACTGGCGTGATGTGTTGAAGTGGCAGGCAACTGGAAGCTCAGGATCATTTTTGCAGACAAAGCGTAGGTGTCCTCAATGTCCTGGAATATTCAGGACTGGCTAAAAAGCAACAGAAAGGCTTTTTGCACAAAGGGAGCAAATCAACAAAGGTCCTTGCAGAGAATAGAATTCCTGATGAAAGGCTTTTGCCTGAAACGTCGATTTCGCTGCTCCTTGGATGCTGCCTGAACTGCTGTCCTCTTCCAGCACCATTAATCCAGAATCTGGTTTCCAGCATCTGCAGTCATTGTTTTTACCTAGAGACCTCCTGTGTGGAGTTTGCACGTTCTCCCCGTGTCTGCGTGGGTTTCCTCCGGGTGCTCCGGTTTCCTCCCACAGTCCAAAGATGTGCGGGTCAGGTGAATTGGCCATGCTAAATTGCCCGTAGTGTTAGGTAAGGGGTATGGGTGGGTTGCGCTTCGGCGGGTCGGTGTGGACTTGTTGGGCCGAAGGGCCTGTTTCCACACTGTAAGTCTAATCTAAATAGAATGCGCAGGGGGCACCTTAAAGTAATTTGGAGAGCAAAGAGGGGACATGATAAAATACTGTCAGGCAAGATGAGAAAGATATTCTGTAAGTATATCAAGGGGAAGAGAATAATCATGGAAAGAGTAGAGCTCATTAGAGACCAAGGGGTCAATCTGTGTATGGAACTGGAGGACATTATTAGGATGTTAAACAAGTACTTCACATCTATCTCCACTTAGGAGAAGGAGGACTTAGGTACAGGATTTGGGAAGAGTGATTGCAAGGTTCGCGAGCAGTTTGACACAAGGAGTAAGAAGATTTTGGAGGGTTTAAAATTGGACAAATCCTCACGTCCCGATGAGTTTCATCCCAGACTGGTGTAGGAGATGGGGGAGTAAATTACAGGGTCTCTGACCCAATTTTTTAATTGCTCTTTCACTTCTCCAGAGGACTGAAGGACAGCTAATGAGGTTCCATTTTTCCAGAAAGGTGGTAGAGATGAACTAGGAAATGACACTCCACAGAATCTCACATGACAGGTAAGGAAACCATTGGAGAAAATTCTGAAGAAGTTAATCTCCTGCTGTACAGGCAAGATTTGATCAGGGTTAGTCAATATGACTTTGTCATGACTAATAAATTTGATTGAATTTTTTGAGAAAGGCACCAGATGTGTAAATGGGGTTGGTGCAGTTGAAGTAGACAACATGGATCTCAGCAAAACCATTGATAAAGTCCCATGTAAGAGACTGGTAAAGAAGGTTAAAGCACATGGGTTCCAGAGTAAGTTAGCAAGTTGGAGGAAAGCTATTTGTGTGACTAGAGGCCAATGCCTGGTATCAAACTAAAGTGATCAGTGCTGGCCCCCTTAATGTTCATTATATATATATATATATATATATAAACAATATTGAAGATAATGTGGAGTAGTGATGGATGTTAAGTAATTTTTCAGATGAAATGAAGATTTGGCAAAGTGGTTGACAGTGAGGAAGCAGGTGTTATGAGGATATAGACAGATGTATCAGATGGGTAGATCAGTGACAGATGGAATTTAACTCTGAAAAGTATGAGGTGATGCACTTAACGGGACAAGGGAGTACTTAATAAATGGCAGGATACTAGGAAGCTCAGAGAAATAGAGGGATCTTGCTGTGCTTCTCCATAGTTCCCAAAAGGCAGCAGGATAATTAACACAATACCTAAGAAGGCGTATCTGCCACTTAATCAATTGTAGTATAGATTATAAGAAGATGGAGGCTATGGTGGTGCTGCACAAAACTATCGTCAGGCTACAGCTGGAGTACTGTGTGCAGTTCCGGTCACCACACTGCAGGAAGGATGTGATTACACTGGAAAGGGTGCAAAGGGTATTGCCCGGCATTGAGCACTTTAGCTATGAAGACAGTCTGGATAAGATCATGTTGTTTTCATTATGGCAGAGAATGCTGAGACGGGTCCCAGTTGAGGTGTATGGGATTATGAGGAGTATGTACAGGTTAGAAAGCAGCTGTTCCCCTTAGTTGAAGTACCAATTACAAGGGTGCAGAACTTCAAGGTGAAAGGGAAGAGATTAGAGGGGATTTAAGGACATTCATTTTCACACAGAAGATGGTGAGTGTCTGGAATGTACTGTCTGGAAAAATAGATGTGAGAAACCTCACAATCTTTAAGAAAAGTGCTTGGATGAGGACTTGAAATGTCATATCATTTAAGGCTATGGGTCAAGTGTAGATTTACAGTAGTTTTGTCAGTGTTGAAATGATGGGTGGAAGGGCCTCTTCGATATTGTATGAAAAATCCTTGAATTTCTTAGAGGAAACAATCACCTTGGAAGAAAAGATATTTGAATTCCATGGAGCCATTCTCGTACAAACCTACCAACAAGAGAACTGCTGTAATATATTATCTGGCCTCTTTCCATTTTGTTGGCGCACAAATGAACGCTCCAACAAATAAAATAAACTTCCTGTAGATGTGTAAAGGGATGATTAAAGTTTATTATGACCTTTTGTAAATGAAATCCTTTGAATGCTGTGAATATCCAAACTCTGATAATGCTACTTGTGAGAAAGCAAGGAGGAGTGTTCAATATTCCACTGGGAAAAGCTGCTGAGGGAAAGCTGAGAACAGATCACTTCTGTGATCAGCCCAATTATTGCAGTCAATGACAAATGTTCCCTTGTGTGCTATATCTCACAACTGGAGAAAGCCTCTGGCTTTCCCTGCAATGTTTTCTGCATTCATTTTGACGAACTCATGTGGTTCTTTAAGGGATGAAAGCATTAGGGTCTGTTAGAGACCAGTGGTGTGCGATTTTGGAAATGGTGGGGTTCACTTTAAGCAAGGTCATGGTAGTGCATTAGCCTTTATTAGTTAATTTATGGGATGAGATTTGTAATGACAACTTGTCGAGGACAGCATGCCATGATTAATTGTGTATTAAATGCTTCGTATGGCAGCTTGTTATTTAGTAAGTTATCATCACAATTTCATGTGATTGTATAATAAACAGGTGTCGTGGGGATAATACAGATGCAAAAAGCTGCCTGAGTGTTCAGTATGCGAAAGTGCCAACTCAGTGGCCAAATTACTTAGCTGCTTGACCCCAGCGGTGCATCAGAATTTGATTTTACTGGGACACCTACTCGTAAAATTTTCATTAACTTCTTTACGCAAAATGAAAACCTCTCCAAGGAGCTGAATGCTACATACAATTCATTACTGTTTAATTGGTGTTGATGTAGTGTGGGTGGACTTTTACTGAGATCCTGAAAACCAATGGGGTGGGGATTTTATGGAGACTTCACAGCAGGAACTGTGATGTGTGGGGTGAGTGAAGTAGGGGAAAACTGAAATGTTGCTTTATTGATGTCAAGTTAAGATGTGGAGATTAATTCAATGGTTTATTTGTGCTGCATTGGGCCACATATACCATTCTGGGGCAGGTTCTTGCTTATAATACCTTTTCATGTCATAAATTCTCATTTGCAAAAAAACCTCTGAATTGGAGCACATTGAATCTCCACTGCCAAAACTACTTTGAGAAATTTGAGGATTTTTCATCCAATATAGAAGAGGACCTTCCACCCATTATTTCCACACTGACAAAGCTACTCTAAATCTACATGAGTCACACTTTCCAGCACATATCCAGGACATAATGTTATGACATTAAGTGTTCACCCAAGGACTTTTTAAAGGTTGCAAGGTTACCATCTCTTCTGCCCTCCCTGGCAGTGCATTCCAGATCCCCACTATCCTCTAAGTAAAAAACAAATCTCCAATACCCCCTGAAACCTCCTGCCCAACAAGTCCACACCGGCCCTTCAAAGAGCAACCCACCCAGACCCATTCCCGTAACACTACGGGCAATTTAGCATGGCCAATTCACCTAAACTGCACATTTTTGGACTGTGGGAGGAAACCGGAGCACCCGGAGGAAACCCATGCAAACACAGGGAGAATATGCAAACTGCACAGATATAGTTGCCTGAGGCAGGAATTGAACCCGGGTATCTCGCGGTGTGAGGCAGCAGTGCTAACCACTGTATCACTGTGCCTCTCTTTCTTTGTTTGATTCTGCAACACAAAGGATGGAGGGGTGCAGGAAAATGGCAGCATGCATTGAGGCTTAGGATTGGCAAGGGTGAGTCAATGGTGAGGGGATGAATGGGATCAAAGCCATTGGGAGGCTGGGAGAAGGAAACATTCAGTATGCTGGGTGTGTTGGGGATGATGAGAATAGTGAGTCAAGGTAGTAAAATAGGTTGCATAAAATTTGGTTTGTCCAACTTAGGATATTGTCTGGCAGAGACTTTTGGCTTGGAGTTTACACTCAGGAATGATTTGAACACATTAGTGAGATTGCAGAAGATGTCTACAGGAGTGGTTCCAGCAATAAGAAACTTCAGTTGTACAGACAGATTGGAGATGTTAGTGTCATGGAGTCATAGAGGTGTACAGCACAGAAACAGACCCTTTGGTCCAACGTGTCCATGCTGACCAGATATCTTACTAAACTCTTCCTATCATATACCCATCCAGATATCTTTTGAATGTTGCAATTGTACCAGCCTCAACCACTTCCTCTGGCAGCTCATTCCATATATGTACCAGCCTCTGTGTTAAAAAGTTGTCCCTTAGGTTTCTTTTAAATCTTTCTCCTCTCATCCTAAACCCATGCCTGTTGATTTTGGACTCGCCTACCCCAGAGAAAATACCTTGTCTATTTACCCTATCCATGCCCCTCATGATTTTAGAAACGTCTATAAGGTCACCCCTCAGCCTCCAAAAATCCAGGGAAAACAGCTTCAACCTATTCAGCCTCTCCCTATAGCTCAAACCCTCCAACCCTGGCAACTTCCTTGTAAATCATTTCTGAACCCCATCAAGTTTCACAACATCCTTCCAATAGGAAGGAAACCAGAATTGCCCACCATATTCTAAAAGTGACCTAAACAATGTTCTGTACAGCCGCAATATGACCTCCCAACTTCTATAATCAATGCTCTGACCAATAAAGGAAAACTTTCACGGAGCTATGAACCTGCTCTCCAAGGTCTCTTTGCTTAGAAAACTCCCTAGGACCTTACCATTAGGCATATATGTTCTGACCTAATTTGCCTTTCCAAAATGCAGCACCTCACATTTATCTAAAACAAACTCTATCTGCTACTCCTCAGTCCATAGGCCCATCTGATCAAGATCCTGTTGTACTCTGAGGTAATCTTTTTTCGCTGTCCACTACCTCCAATTTTGGAGTTACCAACTAGACTTCCTATGTTCACATTCAAATCATTTATGTAAATAACGTAGTGGATCCAGCACCGATGCTTGTGGCACACCAATCCTAACAGGCCTCCAGTCTAAAAAGCAACCTTCCACCACCACCCTCTGTGTTCTACCTTCGAGCCAGTTCTGTATCCAAATGGCTAGTTCTTCCTATATTCCATGAGATCTGTCCTTACTAACCATCTACGATGAGGAACAATGCCATGTTTTTATAGCATTGAAAACCAATTATTATAATGAGTGAATTGTCACTATGGAATATTTAAGATGACATGATATTTGCACCAATCATTTATGGAGAAAATAAGATGATAGTAATTCTCATTAACCCACCCCATTTCTCAATGCCAGGTCCTTTGATGATGCAATTAATGCATGAGAGGGAATACCCTCGCCTATTCCTGGAAATCTGCAAGCAATCGTGACAGGGTTTGCTTTTCGAGTATGTCCCCAACATATCGCTCGATAAATACCAATATAATGAGACCCTCAAGTGATCATTAATTGTGTGGTCGGGGGCACCAACTGAGAGTACTCTCATCCTGAATTTAATCATGGCAGACAGAAACAAGTCCAGGTTCCAACCTGCCACCCTCCTGCTCCCTATATGTCCTTACAGCTTTTACTTCACCACATTAACCTCTATGCCTTTTATTGTATATCTTTTTATTGTTAGCTCCAGTTGTTAGATACCCCCACTCTGTGTCTGTTATCCTCACCATTTATATCAAACCCCCAGCTCATATCAGTCCACATATCTGAATCTGCTCTTTTGTGCATCTTCCGTAAGGGCATGCACCACCATCTTCTCTTTGCTACTTCACATTCACAAGGCCTCCACTCACACTGCTCACCTCTCACCAAGACTCATGGACTACATCTCTCCCCTTTGCATTCATGATGTCCTCTTAGTGCCTTTCCCTACCTCAGCTTCCCAAACTACTAACCCATCCCAAACTACTATTCCTTCCCAAACTATTAACCTTTCTCAAACTACTAACCCACTCACACAGTAGCAGCATAAAATCATAAGACCATAAGACATAGGAGTGGAAGTAAGGCCATTCGGCCCATCGAGTCCACTCCGCCACTCAATCATGGCTGATGGGCATTTCAACTCCACTTACCAGCATTCTCCCCATAGCCCTTAATTCCTTAATTCCTTGTGACATCAAAGCATCTCACTCCTCCTATTCCTACATCACCGTTAACTATTCTCCCATCCACTTCCATCATACTCAATCCCCCCATTTGTCTCATTGCAGGGAAGAATTGCCCTTTCTGTTGCCTGATATTTCTATAGCATTCCAACTGACCGAGTTTTAATTGATGAGTAGCTACACTACACAAGTGACTCTGGCCCAATCCCTGACTGCAATGATGTAGATCACTATTTGGCTTGGAGTTACTTGATTTGACATGTTGAAATGTTGAGGTTGACAGTGAGCAGAATCAGACACTTCCTGTTCTGCCTCCCTTATCCTGCCATAAACTCTATAATCCAGCTCATTAAGACACTAACAAAAATGCAAAGAAAATTATGTTGGTATGAATTAAAGACACAACCATAAGTTCGTAATTGAGCATGGGTTTGTCCTAAGTAATGAAGCATTGTCGAAAATCTTAAAATTCAAGTCTCGGAGTTGGAAGCTGAGGTCAGTGAAATCCTATTTTTGATGATATGGCAGATTACAATTTGAATTTAGATAGTTTAAAACACTGAGTTTAGCAGATTCCATTATGGTAGAAGACACAATGTGGAAAGCACAGTTTTAATTGTAAAAACAGTGCACGTTGTGTCCTTTATGTACTGCAATGGAAACTGATTATGTTTAATCAGATTGTTGGGACTATGAATTAAATTAAGATGGCATGGTACTAGTACTAACCATTTATGGAGATAATAAGATTATAGTATTTCTCATTAACCCATTAGTATAACATCAATGCTCATTACTGCTAGATTAAGATTATGTTCCACTTACAAACCTTCAGCCTTTCAGCCCGAGATGTCTATATCATACATTTACAACGTATAGCTGGAGAAACTTTGTTGATGTTGAAGGTGCTTCTCAAGTGTCAAAACTATCCAGGACTGGCAATCATTAACTGTACAGTTCATGGACTGAAGTCCGCCCTTCGGTTAGAAATGCTGCTTTTAATATAAACTGTTGTTAAATAAATATGACTGATTACGAGATCACTTAAGACACATTTGGAAAATAGACTCTGTCCTCAAAAACTGCACTGAGTGCTCTGCTGTGCCTGAATAAAACATTGCATGATTAAGTTGAGAGCTGGCATAAAACTGGGATGCATGCTGTGAAAGTGTTTACATTTCAAGTAATTCTCAGACAGTTGAGAGTAGTTTTGTTCATGTGCCAGGCTGCATGCTGGTACAAACATATTTTAACAAGGGAAAGTGTTGTTCCTGATTGATGAATTACAAAATAATCATTACTATCTCAACATCTATGATTCTTTTTGGCACAACTCAAATTTAAAATTGTGATTCTTAAATTGTGTGTCTGAACCATCCAATTGTCGATGGTTGTGCTGATGCCAAAAGTGTAAATTCACTCTTTTGCTTCAATGTGCACAGAGGCTGGGGGAGGAAAGTTGAATTCAGCTTTTAAGCCCTTGCCAGGCTTTGAGACAATGCAATAAATAAATAAGTTAAAATATCTGCAACGGATCTCTAACATTGCCACCATAAACTAACTGAACAAAAGATGGACTAGCTAAAGGTTTGTAATAATATTGATAGTTTTTACAATGGACAGAATAAATTTGTGTCTTAGGGGCATTATTACATTGCAAAGGCCCTATAAAAATGCATTTTGTTGCTCCTGGCCTTCCTATGTATAATATTTACTTATGATTTTTCCTTTGTTTTTCTACCTCTGCTTGCTACAGATTCAAGCACAATTTGAAATTAAACTATGTAAAGAAATATCAAGTCAGGTAACCAAAGAGTAGGTCGAGGAAGTAGGTTTTAAAGAGTGCCTGAAAGGAGGAGAAGGAGATAGAGAAGTGGAGAGGGGTAAAGGTAAAAAGCGATGGGTTTCAGAGCTTAAAACTTAGGCGATTGAAAGCAAGAGCAGCAATGGTGAGGCAACTAAAATTGGGGATGCTCAAGAAACTACATTTAGATAAACATAATATTCAGAAGGTCCTGGGATTAAAGGAGATGGCAAAGATAGAGAATATGGAGCAAGGAGGTATTTTGAAATTCGGGCATAAAATCTTCAGGTCAAGATGTTGTTTGACTGGGAGTCAATATAAGAGAGCTAGCACAGGAGTCCAAGGTGAACAGAATTTAATATGATTTAACACTGAAGCAGCAGTGCTTTTACTAGATTCAACCTTAGAGAGGATAGAATGTGGAAGACCAATCAGAAGTGCTTTGAAAGAGTAGGGTCTAAAGGTAACAAAGGGATGAATGAAGCCTTTAACAGAATATGAGCTCAGCAGGAGTGAGGTTAGAAGATACTACAGAGGTAGAAATAGAGGATGCAGTAATAACTTGAATATATAGTCAGGAGTTCATCTCAGCATCAAATATGACACCAAGATTGTGAACAGTCTCGAATAGTTGTCAGGCAGAGGGATGGACCCAATAACGAAGGAATAAACTGTATCAGAACAGAAAACAAAATAGATTCAGTCTTCTTAATTTTTAATTGTAAGAACTTCTTATCCATACTGGATATTTGACATGCAGTCTAATTATTTAGCAATGGTGATGGGATTGAGAGAAGTAATGGTGAGTAGAGCTGAGTGTTTTCAGTGTATACCATGAAAAATTGTGTTGTGGTTCAGATTATACCACACAGGGCAACACATAGATAAGAAACAAGAGGGAAATAAGAATAACTCTATGTGGTACACCAGCAAATTGAAAGTAGCACCCGTCCTGATGAAGGGCTTATGCCCGAAACGTCGAACCTCCTGTTCCTTGGATGCTGCCTGACCTGCTGCGCTTTAACCAGCAACACATTTTCAACTCTGATCTCCAGCATCTGCAGACCTCACTTTTTACTAGCAGGAAAGGACAGGCTGGCTAGTGGCCATCCCTGTAAAGCAAGTTTCTACTCCATCTTGATTGACTACCTGGGAGGAAATGTGCTCAGTTTCAAGCTTAAACCTGCTCCAATATTCCCAGATCAAATTAATGAAGAGGACCTTTTGTATTAAATGCCTTTAAGAACACAAATTTCTAGCCAAACGACTGGGGTTAGAGTTTATGGGTAACTTAAAAGTTTTAATATCCTTATTTCAATGTGTATAATAAGTGCCAAAGAGATAAGTCACACCTGGGTGGTATATATGTGCAGAATGGTCTATTTTGGAGTTTTGTGTCTTTTGGTTCCCATTAGGACGGAAATAGTCATGATTCAGACTCAAAATGCCAGAGCTTTATTGTGTGTATTTCTTTCAGCTCTCCATGTGGCTGGTGAAACAGCACATTGTTTCAGTGTAGTAGCAGATTGTGACAGTCCTGATGTCTATTCTCATGACAATTATATTTCTTCACAAACAATATGACAACCTTCTTTCTTTTAAAAATATAATGCCACTATAACAATATAACCATTGCAATCATACACTCTTTTAAAGGAGATTAACTTTTTAATAAACAAATGCTTTTTATATATCACTGTCTTTTCTAAAAATATTATTCACGGTCTCACTTAATTGGTAGGCTACTGTGCCCCCAAAGTGCAGATTTTGCATTTACTTCTAAGCTTTCTTTTTTATCCTTTTGGTATTTTTCAAGGCAGGGTGGGGGGAGGGAGGTGAATCTCTAATTAATAGTGATGTGATACTTTTCAAAGCATCCAATGTTTCATCAAAATCTTCTGGGCACGGTTGTACTTCCGCTTCTTTGCTTCTGATCAGAGGGTGCTTCTCAATGGATGTAGTTACTTCAACCCTCAGCTTCAGCTCCTTTACTTTATGGTTTACCGAGTTAAGCTGCAGCTCTTTGCAACTTCCCAACCCCAGGATAGCAGGATGATTTCTTGGAGTGATGTAGAATACACAGTGATCATCGGTTCCTTTTGGGTGTCACTTTGATTTGGTCCTTTGTATGCTGTTAGTATGACTTTGCTCAATTTTACAACATGTTTCCTTGGATAAATATTTTCCTTCAAATTTTCATGAAAGACCTTTCAATATAGTTTGAGTGAGACGATGTTCCAATATCAATTTTCAGCTTTAGATTTTATGGCTATGAACCTGTTTCTTACCCTTTTCCTGATCTGAATGGATGTGTGAACTTATTTGCTTTGGGAATTGACACTTCTATTCGTTTCATGCAGTGCATGGTTCCTACGGCTATTGTGTCCTTAAACTCATCATTGTAGTTGTTTAGAAAAGAAGTGCATTATTATACTAATGTTACAGTTAAGTGACTTCTAACATAAGGAAGTGACTAGAGGTATCCATTTAAGAGTTAGCTTCTTAAAGATACAGTAGAAACTTTTGTTTTGTACATAGTGTCAGAGTGGAGCTGAGTCTGAGTATTGAGAGCTGTATAGAAGCACAGCTACTAAAGGAATGACACAAGAATGTGCTAAGAGCCGCTGAAGAGTTTTATGACTACACTCTGGATGCTGTTTGGAAAATACAACTGTGTGCATTTCCAAGGCTCCAGAAGAATATCATCACAGATGAAATTAGATAGATACTAATTTTTCCACAGTGAATGCTGTCATTGATGATGATCTGATGCAGAAACACAATGGAAGAAGACCATGGCTAACCATGATCAAAAGCTATAGTGGCTGCTAAGACAGACCTCACCAGATTAAACTGAAGCTGAACAAGTAAAAGAATTATAATTAAAGATCCTGTAAGTCGAGCACATAGGTTATGACCTGACAGCAAAAGATTTACACACAGATCTGGAAAAAGTGACAACTGTACTAGTGATTCAGTGATCAACAGACGTAAAAGCAAGGCAGTGATTTGTTGGATTCATTAACTATTTAGCAAACTTCATGTTCAATTTGTTGTCAAAGTATGAACCATTGCAACAACTCACTGCCAATTGATATGCTCTGGTATTCAGACACAGAGCAAAAAGTAACATTCATTGAAATCAAGTAACTAGTGATGGCAGCCCTAATGCTGAAATACTTTGTTATAAATGATGAAGTCACCCTGCAACAGGAAAGGATTTGGACCAACTCAAATATGGCAAAGATAATGGTTGTATCAATACAAATGTGCATGGAATGATGCCACACTTAGTTTGATAAAGAGCATCTGGCATTGTCTTTGCTTATGGAAAGTTTCATCAATACCTGCCAGAAAGAGACAAAGGGCTGAATTTCACCAAAAATCAGCTACAGTCCATTTGGAGGAGTTTCATGGTAAGTTACTGTCCATCCAGTGAGTTATCTCACATGATTCTCTGCAGTTCACCTCATTGCATATACTCCCATTTCTGTAGCGTTGTTTTTGCAGTGTTGTGCATTCACTAGCTTGCCACTGCTGGGATTTCCAAGCTTTCCATTACTGGTGCCATATTGAGCACCAGGTCAATCACTGCCAGTCATGAATAGCTATCCATTGTAGTGAAAGAAAAATGAAGAAGACAGCTTCGGAAGGCACATTTGTGACATTTGTAACACTTCATTAAAATAGCACCTCACATTCATAAATGTATTGCTACTTTACATCATTACCTGTCTGACTGACTGACATTGTGACAGCAACAAGAAGAATTAATCTACATAGGCTTCTTGTCCTTAGCACTGTTACATGTTACACCCTTTCAAAGTGACAGCTACTCTTCACCTCATATTCAGTATTGCATAGCATTGTATCATTGTTCAGGACTGAATGTGACCCACCCTCTTTGCCTGAGTCTGACTACTGACTAGACCCTGACTGATTTCAGAACATCTACTGACTAACATACTACTCATTCACTGTCAAGATGCACTGGCCAACTTCCCAGACTGTAGTGATCCAGGACCCCTGACTCTGATCACACCTAGTTACAAGTGATCTATATCCAAATCCCTGAATGATATCAGACAATGCCCTTGACTTGCACTGCCAGTATCTCTGATAACAATCTACCTTGACTTGTCTGAGGACTATACCCATTATGCTGTGAATCATGGCAATTTGGTTGAAGAGTATAAATACAGTGTGTATGCTGTGTGTGTCATTGGAAAATGCTGCAGGAGTGACATTGATATTTAGCACCATGTCCACCCCCTTTTGACTGATCACACTGGCAACCATGGCAAGCTATCTGGCTTCGTGTCTACATTAAAAGGGAAGGAGAAGCAGAAGTAGGGTGAGCCTGTAAGTTCTGAATGAGGCAGCAGCACACAAAA
This sequence comes from Hemiscyllium ocellatum, assembly GCF_020745735.1. Taxonomy (NCBI): domain Eukaryota; kingdom Metazoa; phylum Chordata; class Chondrichthyes; order Orectolobiformes; family Hemiscylliidae; genus Hemiscyllium; species Hemiscyllium ocellatum. The sequence goes on from NC_083415.1 coordinate 48,549,538, forward strand.
AGGTAAGCAACAATGCTGTTGTAGGTTGCAGAGTGACTGAATACTGGGAGAGTAAGCAAAGAATCCTGCGATGCAACATGCTCCAGTCCATAAGTTGTGTGTCTGTGTGCAAGCAACTTGGCAGCAACATCACAGTGTACAATGTAAGTGTCAGTGCACGTCAAAGTGCAGTATTGAAGTGAAGAACCATGTTCTAAGTGAGCCAGAAATGTACTTTGATGATCTGGTGAGGTGGATGAATGTCCAATGCCAACCTTTACGAAAGGAGCGTGCAGCACATCAGTGCCCATCAAGTTTCCCTGAGATGTTGGACAAGTTTGGCCAAGATGATGGTCCAGACAACCAACAGCGAGCTTGAACTACCAAGTACAAGCTCAGACTTACATATCAGGAATTGTTGCTGTTTAGTTTCTCATTGTTGCATGGGAAAATAGTAAACTGCATATAAATGAGTCAAAAACAGATTTCAATGCATGAAAATGGGCCTCTTGTTGCTCACTTATGAAATTCGAATCTCATCCTTCATACATTGGATGAAAAATTGGATTTTTTTTGACATGGAGGATTACATTTTTCATTTTATCATCATGATATATTGTTCCAACTGTCTCATTATTGTCCATGTCATTCAGGGGCTGGGAGAATTTAGCCCAAGGTGATGCACTTGAGTCCAACCGTAGATGTAAATAACTGACACACAGCAACTCCCAATGAAAAAAGTGAAGGATGCTGTAATAGAATGTGAAATCTTCCAGATCCAATATGAAACAGTAGCTTGACATTATCTGGAAATCATCAACTCAGCAAAGACATTGAATCTAACACACAAGCACTTTGATCAAAAGAAACAAACCATCCAACAAGATGCAATTCCCCAGATGTTGCAAGAATAAGTGATTAAAGGATGCACTAGAAACACTGAGAGTTCTCTGGTGCTACGAGAGCAAATAGGACATACAGAGATGAGTTGATAACCTCAGATGGCATTTTGCACAGAACATTGGAGTCATTATCACGAATGAACTGAAGGAAAGAAAATGGAGCCATGCAAACCAACAAGGAACTGAATGGATCTGTGGAAGTTAAGAGAAATGATCTACTGGGCAAACATGAACAACAAATTTAAGTGCCTGTAATGCTAATCTGTTAAGCTAATCAAGCTAGAGTTTCTGAAAACAATGGACACCCAAGACAGACCATGGTTGAAACTACGAGTCGACATCATGTCTCTCAGAGGACCTAATTATCTTCTTACCGTTGGTCACAATTCTAACTATTATGAGGTAGACCAGCAGACCTCATTGACTATCAATGAAATTATAGGTTGCATGAAAGCATACTTTATTCATTGTGGCATTTCAGACATTGTGATGAATGGCAATGGCTCTCAGTTTATGAGTGAAGAATTCAGCCACTTCATTAGGGATTTGGGAATTCAACACCACACATCATCTCCACACTCTTCCCAGTCAAATGAAAAGGCTAAGACTGCAGTCAAAATTGCCAAACTTCCAATCATAAAGCAATTGGGAAAACCCAGCACAGATATATACAAGACACTCCTCAGTGAGAGAAAAACATCAGGTATGAAAGTATAGAAAATAATCCATGGCAAACACTAACGTCACATCACACCCAAACTACTCCTTCAATGTGCTACTAAAGCCAGAAGTAGTAACAGATGTGGGGGAAAAGATCAAATTGAAAGTGATAGAAAACCAAATTTCATTTTGGCAATTTGCCCATGTAAAATGTTGGAAGGCTCTAAGTCAGGGTACAAACCTTCAATGCTCTCCATAAGAGTCAACCCCAGTTTCAAACAGGACCTACAGAGAGCAGTTGTCACTTTGATCATATGCAGTGCAATTAAGTAACTAGATATACTGTTGAAATGGTAGACATGTATATACAACTGGAGAATCTGCTGCACAATTGTAAGTGGCCAACTAGGATTAGATGAACTCACCATCTGCACAGATCATAGATCAACCTTCAGTCCCAAAATTCCAGAACACCTCAACAATAGAAACGGAACAACCCAAGGTATCACAATAAGAATGAATGACATGGGAATAACACTCCTTGATGAACAGGCAGTGACAACTGCATACATGTTCCATTAAGAGACCGGTATTCCAAAAAGATTATGGATTGAGTCTTGCACATTTTTTGGCTATGTCAGTTTTGTTGAGGTTTTCACATGATATCTCATTGTTTCTTACTACTCTTGCATCATAAACTTCCCATCCATATGTTAGCCCTCTCAACTTATTGTAGCCCAATTTTACCATGTGACTCATGCCACTCAGTCTGAGGCCTCTTGTGGTGTCACCAGTCAGAGGCAGGAAGAACAAAGCAGCGGACTTGACTGTGAAAGGTGCTGACCTTGCAGCCAGATGCTGCAGGACTGTAGCTACACTATGAGCACCCAGAAGCAAGCATGCAATAATCTAGCTACTTCTAGGGGCAGGTTGTTGGTCGCCATAGAGAGCCAGACCCAGCACCTCAGTGTCTCCTGGAGAGGTGCACTTGCACTCCAAGGACCAAGCTGGAACCAAAGGCAAGGTGACTGGGGAATACAGAACCTTGCATGCACTCCAGGTGTCCCTAGAGACTGAGTAGTGCTAAGAAACACCCGGCCTGAGGAGCAACCACACATCAGCCCCTCAGAACTCTTTTTTCAGGACATACCAGAGCTAGCCAGGGCCTCGCACCACCCTGCCTGCCACCCTTTCACCCTTGGAAGTTCAAGTCATGGAGGCTCCACTTGCCTCTTGGGCAAGAAGACCCTCAGATTGCCTGGACCAATCAAGTGCAAATGTTCTCAAGGTTGGCTACCTATCTCTGCTGTCAACCAAGGTCCATCTGCCTCATCTGCAGAACCTGGGACAAAACCAAGATTTTGTGACTGGAAAGAAAGATAAAGGCCTTTTGAAGATATTTTGGTGGTATGGGTAAAAGCACATTGTATGTAAGGTGTCACGTTTGGATGAATTTGATTAGTTTTGCAAAGATCTCCATTTGTTTGAGTCTCTATGTAGCCCCAAATGTAACTCGACCAGTGTGATGTCTAACTTCATGTCCATGTAGCATGTACCATGGATCAAGATCTGTGTTAAGAGCCTCTAGCAGCCTGTGGAAACCAGATGAACAAGGCATAAACAAAGTAATAGGTTGTTGGTGGTATCATTGTTGCTCATGGTCAACCATGCCTCTTCTTTCCTTGTTGCTTGTGAGCAGAAGCATTGGTGTGAATGCTCAGTGATGTCAGGGGGCAGCGAGTTATAAAACCAGCTAACATATTATAACCCCTGTGGATTAGGGAGCCTGTAGGCCTGTTTCAGTCTCTGTTTAATGTTGCTTCCTTCAAAAGATCCTTATATCAGTGGGTTCTGAAGCCCCATTTCTCACAGATCAAATCATTTACCCAACCCCTTCTCAGTGTGCTCATAGCTAATTTCTTTTCCTTTGCACATTTTTAATTTCCAGAATGATATTCTTTGATCAGTGGCTTCCAGCCTTTACCTCTGATTGTGGATGAGCTCCAGAACAACTACATCCTCTTCCTGATGACCTTTCCCATGGATCTTCCCAGGACCCCACCTAACCTGTCAACATGAGTCCATCTCCCCACCTTACCCACCCCAACCCCTGGTGACCATGTCAGGTCTGATCATACACTGTTCCTGCCCTTCAACACATTGTGCTCCTAACAGTGCATGAAATCCCTTCCCATTTTATGGCATTCCCATCCATGTTTTATCGTATACCTCCTCCCTTGCCACTTACAAATACAGTTGACCACCTTCATAATTGACATATCCTCTTCACCCCTGTCAGCAGCCTCAACTTGTCATAAATAGCTTCCCAAGTCTCCTTTCCCATGGCAGTGCCTTGCTTTATTCCCAACTCTCATTTTTCCTTTGTTTCTCTGAATAGATCAAATGGACTGACCTTGGACCAGACCCCTAGGCACTTCTTGTCTGAGAATGTCTTGTCAAGTTTCTTAAAAGGGTAGTTCATAGTCAGTCCTGACTGATGCTACATTGGTCCTAGACCCTGAGCTGGCCACTATGGAGCCACTGGACTGCCCATGACCCCTCCCCCGACATGAGGCACTGAGAATACCCCAGCCTGACTGTAACCAAACTCCTAGACTGGTATCAGTGGCTGCTATTCACTTATTCTGCTGGGACTGTCTGATTGAAGGGAGCCTCCATGGACTTCAATGAGGACTACTTCCCTAAGCCTTTGAGAGATAGCTGCCTGCTTCCTGCATAGACAGTGTGTTTGCTGTGTAAGCAGCGAGCACATGGCACAGATATGTGATTCACCTTCCTCACTGCCATACAGCAGACTGACAACTGCTAACCAGCAAAGCAAGTTGCCTGGTTGTCATCTGTGATGAGAGGCATGTCAAGGCAAGGCAGAGATGTGGTGATGATGCAGGTAGGCTCAGAGAAGGTGAGCAAGCAGCCCTGAGATGCATCCTGGTCCAATTCATGAGCAGTGTGCCTGACCTCACAGAAGCATTCAATTCTTGTTGCAGGTGCACTCTGCAATGTAGGTCTGAGCTTCCAAAGCATCCTGCAGATGGGTCAGAAGGTATCATGGAAACTATGAGGAGATGGTGGATGTTGTGTGCCAAGATCTGTGGATAGGAGGTGAATGTGGCTGGTACCCTCAGAACATTCCTGAGATGCTGTTGTGTGGTGACCAAAATGGAGACTCTTTGCAGTTGGTGTTGAGCTGAAGTTGTCATGACTTCCATGTTACGGATTATTGGCACCTCATTTGCTTTAGGTGTTTCATCAAATATCTTTCTTTCAGTTGTCTGTGTGACTGTCGAACTCATAAACAATGACATTATTGCTCAGTACATGACTCTAAGGCAATAATGACATGTGGCACCTCAGATTTACATTCTCATAACAATTACTTCCTATTTCTTTATAACGTAAGAATATAACTGGAGTCTATTCTTCACTTGATCCAACTGCACAATACAAATGGAAAATTATTTAAATTTTTATTTGTCATAGTCATAGAGTTGTACAGCATGGAAAGAGGCCCACTGGTCCAGATATCTTAAATTAATCTAGTCCATTTGCTAGCATTTGGCCCATATCCATCTAAACTCTTCCTTTTCATGTACCATCCAAATGTGTTATAAGTGCTGTAATTGTACTTGCCTCCACAACTCCCTCTAGCAGCTCATTCCAGGTACGAATTTGACCCTCTGCATGATAAAATTGCTCCTTGGGTCCCTTTTAAATCTTTCCCTTTTAACCTTAAATCTATGCCCTCTAATTTTGGACTCCTTTGCATTGGGAAAAAGAATTTGGCTAGTCACCCTATCTTTGCCCCTCATGATTTTATAAACCTCTATAAGGTCAGCCTCTGATGCTCCAGGAAAAATAGCCTTGGCCTATTCAGCCTCTTCCTGTAGCTCAAACCCTCCAATCCTGGCAACATCCTTGTAAGTATTTTCTGAACTCTTTCAAATTTACTGGGACAGAAAGAGAGGCATGACCAGCTTTTTGACTCCTATTTCCAAGTTAGGTTTTGTAATATTACTTCATACATTGGCAACATTGTTTCTCTACAGTCCTATCCAAGCAATGCCACATAGAAGTCTGATGGAAGAGCAAGATTCTACTCACTGCAGATGTCTGTATTGCAATTTTGGAAGAGTTATGCAAACCTTTCAATTCTTATACTGCGCAAAAAAAATCCACAATATAGATTACTCACTACACTTTTAATACAGAATGCTACGGATATGTGCAGCATGTCTAATATGCACACAGTTGTGGAAATCTAATTGATCTCAAAATGCTTCTTAATCACAGGTTTACCACCCTAGTAATATATTGTTGTCATATTGTTCATCATTTATTTAAATGAATTGCAATTAAGCCACATAATTTGCTTAAAAGCAACCTCTATCGCAACTGAAAAATTGAACTTCCCACTCTTATTACTGGAGTTAGGAACACTGGTATCACTTGGGAGATTTGTTTATATTCTGCAGATTAAGCTACTGAAAATTTCAAGGAGTTTGGTGTGTTTGACTGTTGGAGGGACAAATCTTGCTTTTCTGTATTACTAACAAAATCCAACCCTGGCCTCTTGTGCCTCTTCCAAACAAAATGATTGCATTGTTGTAAAGTGCAACCTCAGATTCTTTGGCCTGGTTTCCTCCCCAAATATCTCCGCCTCTCAACTCTTTTTCTTCTTAATTAAGATGCTCCTTAACACTTAGTCTTTGACCAATCTTTGGATCATCTGTCCAATAGGGGATAGAATAGGGTGCTCGTTGGAGACACCTTGGCCCGAATGGCCTCTTTCTGCATAGTAGAGATTCTATGTCTTCTTATTCAGCTTGGTATTCATTCTTGCTTGATAAATACTTCTAGAAGGTAACTTGGCAAATTTTAGTGTACTTTATACTGTGCTCATATTATGAATACAAGCTGATGTTGTGTACACCATCCCAGTTCATAGCTGAGACAGTAATAGCTTGCACTGAACTTTTTTTTGCATAAAGTCATCAAATGGAGTGCAAATGATCTTATTATTGTCAGCTGAACCTTTTTTGCTCTGTAGGTCAATTGTTTATCGTCTCCAGAGCTGTTTGTCAAGTTGTAAATGCAGAGACTTTCATAGTTTATCTGAGTATTGATGTTTATTGTAAAAACATTGTATTTTGTACCTTCTAAATAACTTGGACTACATACAACCCTTGATCTCTCTACATTTCCATAACTTTAATAAAATAATTAAAGAGTGAAATAAAAGACTCCCTTCAATGACCTTTTTTTGTTCCTTTAGGTCAAATTTTTTAATTTATTCTGCGTATTCCTCATAAATCTGTACACGGGAAGATAGATTTATCAATTGAATTGGCATTTTATACTCATTTATATGAAAGACCTCTTCTTTTTTAGTAAACAAAAGATTAATTGAGAACCAAAAACTTGTTAGTGATCTGGTACAGAAGACTCTCCCATGGCATTGTTGATAGATAGTTTGATTCCTGGTATAAGTTTGATCAAGTAATTACATAGCTTGTCCCTTTAAGGTTAATGTCCATATACATTTTCAGGAGAAAGGACCTAAGTACATTAAACTAAGTTATTATAATTGTTTGTACACTTATGGAATTATTCAGTGGGCAATTGTAAGTCATTTTAAATTTTAGACTCCAGATTAACAATTAACTTTGTCCACAGTTACTTGAAGATTAATTCCTAATTGTAACAGAATAGGAGATCGATCTAAAAGGTTCCCAGTTTTGCTCGGACAGTCCCAAAGTTCATTCAACATTCCAATGTCTCAACAATTCCCTAAAAGTGATTCAAATGTCCTGATTTTCACCATTTCCCTCTTCTTCAAATGAAAACTGGGTCTGGGTGGAAAGATCTATGTGAAATTCTGATCTTCTTTCTGTAAACATCCATGGCACCACAACTGCATTTTAGGCAGCAGACCTGTATTCCTACACCCACTGCCTCATTTGCTTCCTCTGCGGAGTTGTCACTAACATTTCAGTGCTGACTACTCCATTGCTTGTTGTACTTTTAAAGTGATTGGAATTGGGTTATCAACCATGGCTGGACACATTCTGGGAGATGTCATTATCTTACTTCCAGCCTTCAACCTATTGCTTCCCAGACTCTGGCCAACATGGAGACCTCCCTTTCCATTGCTTTTCAATGTATCCTAGTTCTGGCATTTGAAAATCTGGTCACCAGAGACTGTGGATCAATGCCAGATGCAAGACTTCATAAGGTAGAAATTTATCTTAAGCACCTGGATAGGAATTTAAATGATTGGAATAAAATGAAAATTGGGCAAATTTAATAAATATTGGGAGAAGGCCATGTCAAGAACAATATATATTCACATATAGAATATAAAGCATTTGACTCATTTTGTGAAAGCTTTTTATTGGGGTAAACCATTTAGGACTAAGATGGGGGAAAATGTCATCACTCAGTGTAGTGAACATATGGAATTCTCTCCCACTGAAGGGTATGGAGGACAAGTCATTGTATATATTCAAGAAAGAGATAGATACATTTCTAGATTTTGATTGCATTAAGTGGGCTATGGGGAGAAGCTAGGAATATGGCATTGAGATAAGGGATCAGTCATGATCTTTTGAATAGTGCAGCAGGCTTGAAAGGAATGGTTTATTCCTGCAATTATTTCTATATTTCTATGTTTCCATCTTGGCCTCAACAGGACAATTCACAAGAATACTAAACTGAAGGGAAAAGCAGCATTTATAATGCATGAGAGGAGTGTTGATTTATTGACAAGGGAACTCTGATTAGTAGAGGTGTTGCAATGGAAAATACACTACCTCATGGTTTTGGACAGTTAACTACCAATCTTTGTTTAATTTTAAACCAGGCAAGATGACTTTTATTGGTCAAGGAATTGACCTGAGAAATAAACAAGTCTGTCACCTACTTTAATGAATTGAAACAGACATAGCGAGTGTTCTTTCCGATCGCAAAGAACAGGACCCTGTTCAATAATATATATATAATTCCAGCATATACATATGCATACCGAAAGCCTGACTGACAATGTTAAATCACTTGTCAGCATAATTCTTCTGGCAATTGTAGCATCACATTGATTGTTGGCCACTCTGTTGTTTGTTTTACAAGGGTAGGCTGATTGGCTATGATCAGTATATTGCTAGTTGCAAACAGTCATAGGGATATACTATTTGATATAATCCGCCAGTCTTTGCTATGATTCAATTAGATGTGATTCTGCAATTGGACGACATTTGTTGGATACTCCTGAGTGTGCAAAGAATTATCCTGACAAACAATTTAGCATTGTCAATGAGGCCTGCAGTATAAACTGGAAGCTACATATATTAATACACAGAACCCTCTCCTTTGCACAAAGAAAAAGTTTAAGCATAATGCCTGTATTAGCTCAACAACATAGCTGACAGCCATCCCCCAGTTAATTTCCCAGGACAAGACATGGAGCAATCAGATACCTATTGCATTATTTAAAATTTAAACAAGTCTGGCAATTAATTGTCAGTCATCATTCTTGGGTATATTCTCATGGTCACATTTCAACCAGAGTTCACTTGCCGATCAAACAGTACTCTTCTCTTGTGCAACTTAAATGTTTTATTGCTCCTTAAATTGGCATTCTTATGAATTGTCTTGCTGAGTGCAAGATGAAACGTTTCTACCGTATGTCTCTTGTTTTGGCAATACCCAGGTTGTGTGCAACCAAACATACATATTATGTACACACATATGAAAAAATGATGAGCTCAGTGATTATGCATGAATGTATAATTATGAAACCTTCCATGCAATTTTATTTAAATGAAATGAACAAAAATGTACAGAGCTTTCAATTGTGATTGGACTGTTTGGATGGACATGTAATCTTGCAACACATACACAGATTCTGATCATTTCAAGAGCACAAATGTTTCATTGTTGTAGGTTTGTTGATGAACAATAATCATTAATGGTTGCTGTTGTCTACTGCTGACAATTTTTCAAACATAATGCAAAATAAATTTCAAGATTTCTAGTCTGACATACTCAGGGAAAAGTAATGGTTCTTATTCTTGTCAAGCCTTAATGTGGATGCATTACAGAAAAGATGATAGAGTCAGTTTTGTTAATAAGGTGCATAATTTGTCTTGCTTTACTATTTTTACTCTCCGTGAATCACATTCAATTCTGTTGCTGCTACAATTTGAAGCACTGCTGGAAGGTTGCTGCATTCTAAATTGAACCTGCATTTCTATCAAGCTTTAAAAGTGATGTAGATCTGAACTCTGGTTAAGTTTTGACAGTCAGATGCATTCTTCTTACTTTGAAAATGAGCTGACTGGATGGATACTTTGACTTTTAAGACTAATTTGTAATAGTTGGTAGTGCAACTCAACGGCAGTGTTGCTGGGCACTATCAAAGAAGTCTACACTAACCTTGAATGAATGATTAGGGTTTACCAACAGCCAACACACTTTGACCTCCCCCAGTAGTTGTATTTGGACAAATAGGGTACATACACTGACTCAGCACACCAAACTGATATCAATCTTTAAGGTGACTCTTATTACATACATTGATTCTTCAACCCATGTTTATTCCACACATGACACCCTGTTGGCTTAAGAAATAGATGAATATACCTTTTCAAGAGTGTCAAGTTACCTCATTTTGACAGAAAATGGTCAATAGATTCATGAGCTCAGCTTCTGTTTGGCATCAAATAGAGAAATGTGGCAGATATTACTGATTTGTTGATATACATTTCTCTCCGAGAAACAGAATCAGAAGTTGAAACTTCCTTTATGCAGGTAAAATTACAGCTTTCAGATCTCAGTACCAAGAATCTAAAATTGTTAGAAATATTTTAAACATATTTATTACCATTCGCGCACGCAACAGGAAAACTAGACTTTTTTTTACCTAATCATAATTATTCGTTAGTAATATGTTACAAGGAGTTTGCTACATAGTCCTGAGTGTGCAAAGAATCATGCTGACAACCAATTTAGGATTGCTAGTTAGGCTTGTGGCATGATGCATTTGTGTGTACAGGGAACAATAATATGTTAATACACAGGGCCCTATTCTTTACAGATAAAAGGAACATACAAATGCACTGCACCTGTTTTTAACTCAACTGAATAAGTGGCAGCCCCTTACTGGTTCATTTCTCAGAGCAATATTTTGACCAATCAGAGTCAACCTGGCTAGTTTAAATTTTAAATAAAACCTAGCAGTTAATTGTCAATCATCATTAATGGATGCATTATTTACAGCACTATCTTTACCAATCAGAGTCCATTTGCCAATGAATCAGCACTGTCCTCTCATATAGTATAAGTTTCGGTTTTCTCCTTAAAATAGTATCCCTGCAAAGAGCTTTAACAAATTGTGTCTTTTTTCAGCAATAATCCAGAAATTTATAACAAGGAAAGAATCCATTAACTATGCATTGTTATACATTTCTTTTGTATTTTCTGATACAAAATCCTAAAGTAGGTCAAAGCTAAGAGAAGATAGAACCCTCTGTTAGCTTGGTTCAATTGACTGGGAAGATGGATTTGGTGATGCAGCCGATTAGAAATTGCCTTTTCTGCTCCAAGACTGAAGCTTGAGCTCAAATCCAATGTAGATTGATGGAGACCTACACCACTTCTTTATGGCTATAAGGGTACAAAGTTAAATAGGTTCCTAACTTCCTAAGAAGCATGAATTCCTTCCACAAAAAGTAGCCATAATTCAGAACTAATTGCTACTCTGCTAGCCATCTCAGAAATCTCAATGTGGTTAGTGCAAGAATGCATAACTAATACAGTGTTAGGTGATTTTATGAAGTGGATGTTGAGAAAGATTAAAAGAGCTTTACTCTGCATCTAATAATGTAACATACATCTTGGAAATGCTTAATGCAGACAGAGGATGTCCTTAGTGTGATGTTCCTAACGTCTCTCACTTTGATGAGTAGGAGAAAAATAGACTCGACTGTTGTAATAATGGAAGAAAATTGTTGTAGTAACTCCAGTGAACCAGATAAAAGAGATTAAACCATTTATTTATATAATCAACACACAACTTGTACAAGTATTGATTAACTAATATTATAGGCTGGCTACACAAAAAAAAGATATTGCTTTGATGCATCATGATTTTCATGTTAGGGGAAAAAAACACTTTGAAAAAAATGTTAGAATAAAGATTTTTTTCCATATGCTCTTGGATTTCTACAGGTCTACTCAGTTAGGGTTCAGCCTACCAGTTTACATGTACATGATATATTAGCAGATGTCAAGCATCATAATTTCTCCATTGACAATGTCTTCATAGCTGTTTATCTTCAGCCTTCATTGACAGTTTCAGCTCAGGCACGTTCTCAGTCTCCAGCTCATGCTGAGGCGATCAATGCACAGCTACAGCTGGTTGAAGGGGACCAAATCCATAGAAGAGTTGATTTGGTTCCATTTTACCAGCTTTAGCAAAGCATTTGACTCAAGAAAGGGCAGCTGCATATCTGAAATATTGATTTATCATTTTCTTCAAAGAAAACACATTTTATGTAAGAATGTAATTTAATTACCATATATTAATTACCTACAAAACCACTGCCAGATAGAATAATACTGTACTCAAATACTGCACTGGTAAAATTTTTAGCCACAACAATCTTGTATGAATCTTTGAACCTATCACCATTCATTTAGTGTACATGGTTCTCCAAGTATTTTACTGCTATAACACTTATTTGTGGATAATTATTTCCTATTTAAATGCTTCAGCTCAGAAATTATTGCCTCCTAGAAAAGTGGAGGTAGACACATTTCATCCTCTTCAGAGGTTCCTAGTTATGAGCAGAAAAGAAAGGAATAGCATTAAAAGCAAATGTGATTTCTGTTTTCTGCAGATCAATTTGTGATCTCTGTGACAGCACTGTTCTGTGACTGGCACCATCTCTTAAGTTGTACTTCTTTGATGAATGTAACACCCGCATTCTATCATGACTACAGATCAGCAGCGAAACAGCTATAAATGGGGAGGTAGCAAAAATATACACTCAGTTGATACTAACTTTATTGAGTAAGACAGGAATCCTCTCACAACTCAAACAATGAGCAGAAACTTGCAAAATTTGTACAAAAGCTAAGGAACACATAATGGAATTCAATAAATAATTAAAAGAAGGGAAAAAAATCAACACTGATGGAGTAGGTATGAACTTTAGGAAGTTGTAAAAGGAATCTGGAATTAGTACAAGGTACATATGAGTAATTATTTTATGGCTTATGGCTTATTATATAAAAAAAATTGCAGTACTACTGATTCCCAATCCAGCTTTCTACTGAATTTATGTACTCACAGTGCAATGCATAGTGTTGTCATGACTTCCTGAATAAATATATAAAGCTCAGCAATAGTATTCATATTCTACAGTTATTGTAGGACAATGGGGAAAAAAGAACACTGGAATAAGTTCGGGAAGTGAGTGGTTTGATAGAGGATAGTGAGCAGGTTCAATCCAGTCAAGGCTGGTGATGGATGGCCATATCAGTTGTGTTTCAGTAAGCTGCAGTCTGTTCTCCTTTAGCAGCAGTCTTGGAGGGTGGGGGATGGGATGGTGGTGGTTAGCTCGGACTGCTGGTTTATAATGTCGAGTGACATAAATGATACAAGTTCAATTCCCACATCATCAGTCTACCAGAAGGTCCTACCTTTTTCAACCTCACCTGTGGTGTGGTGACCCTCAGCTTAAACACCCACCGATGATCCCACTCTCACGACAGAGCAGGATTATGGTGACTTTACCTGATTGAGATATGAGGACTTCAAAAATGGAGAAGTAAGAAGAGAAAATGAAAGTTTTGCTGGTGATAAGAGATGAGAGAGTGAATGAGCAAATGAACAGCTTCAGTAGAATCAAAGATGAAAAGGCAAAGCAATTAGAAATTTGGAAGTGCAATTGTGAACAATTAAGTGAGACTTTTTCTGGACACAGAAGAAAGTTGAATTGGGTGAAATTTTAGATTAGATTACTTACTTACAGTGTGGAAACAGGCCCTTTTGGCCCAACAAGTCCACACCGCCCTGCCAAAGCTCAACCCACCCATTCCCCCACACCCACCCCTTTACCTAAATCTATGGGCAATTTAGCATGGCCAATTCACCTGGCCTGCACATCTTTGGACTGTGGGAGGAAACCAGAGCGCCCAGAGGAAACCCACGCAGACACAGGGAGAACGTGCAAACTCCACATAGACAGTCGCCTGAGTCGGGAATTGAACCTGGGTCTCTGGCGCTGTGAGGCAGCAGTGCTAACCACTGTGCCACTGTGCCACCCCCGTTCTGACTGGTGTTGGTTCACTTGTTTATTTGATTAATTTGTTTTTATTTTCATATATCATTACTGAAAATAAATTTGTTGTGTGTCATTCTAAGAAAAATATATCCAAATTCCAAATAGATTTGTTTGAGAAAAATCATGATGTACGTCATGATATTCTCCAGGAAGTATTCTCTTATTTATATTTTCAGGTGATAAATCTGAGATGAACAATTCAGAAGAAGCCCTTTTCAAATGCTGAAACATTCCTGTGACATAAAATATCTGAAACTCAGATATGGTTTACACATTTGCTGAAGTTGAAGTTAAGTATGTATGAAATATGAATGGATATTTCAGCATACAAGTTCCAATATATTACTTTGAGTCTAGCAATATTATCATCCAATAGCAGTGATCTAAATTGTCTATTTAACTGTATGTTTAAAAACTACGCTCCATCTTTACAAGTACTGTCATTTCATAATGTTTAAGTTGCAGCAATTCTCTATAAACTCAGAAATTACTGTTACCTGTGGTTCCTATCAATCCTGGCAGTAGTGTCTTTGGAGTTGCGAGTTTTTTTTTCATTTGTTGAAGTACAACTTTCATAGTAAATTAGAACGGCAATGCTTAAGGAGCAGAGCATTATATAAGATGCCAACATTTCCAAAAACTATTAATCAATTAGAGCTGCGAAAGAATTGATATTATCAAATGTACAGTTGGTGGGCTCATGCTGAGTTATCTTCTCAGTTTTCTCAATCACATCTACTTCTTCTTTAGGCACTTGCTGTTATTTGTAAAAATATTCAGCGATGGATAACTTTCCTTCATATTGCTCAGTGTGTGTAGTTTGAAGCTTGTACTTGGAATTGTTGTAAAATATAGTATTGCACAGAGTAAATCAATTACCTGGACCATATATCACAATCAAGCAAAACTGATAAAAGGGAATATTGATCATCTTTAGAATTATTAACTACTAATTACTCTTACAATACTAAGAATAATGTTAGAAACATGAATAAATAACAAATGAATATTTTGCACCTTAGATGAGGAATCTTCTGACTGCAGAGAAGCTGGGATGGTTACTTTTGGAGTTGAGATCATGAAGGGGAGATTTAACAGAGGTATTCAAAATTATCAGGGGTTTTGATACAATAAATAAGGAGAAATCATTTCCACTGACAAGTGAGTCAATATAAAAGAACACAGATTTAAGACAGTTAATAAAATAACCAGTAAAATGAGAAGGATAAGGTGGTTTTGTGAGAGTTATTTTCTGAAATACACTACCTGGATGGAAGTAAATAGTAGCTTTTAAAGGGCAATTAGGTACACACTTGAAAAGGAAAATGTATGAAACTACGGTGAAAAAACTGAGTAAGAGGACAATTTCAATTACTCCATCAAAGAGTCAACAAAGGCACATGAGGTCAAATAGCCTCCTTCTGCTTTGTAAGTGTCATCAATTTTAATAACTTCTTGCTAAGTTTTATAATATAATGCACACTAAAAAAACCAAATAAAGAAGAAATAACAACTTCTACAATTTTACATGTGGATTGGTCTTAAATAAAATTTCTGTCCTAATTTAGACTTGCATCCAATTTTGCATTTTTTTACATGAGATTGGCAGCTTTCAGTAAAGCAATGTGTGATTCACTGATCAATTCATTCATTCCAACCATCCTGAGGAATTCCTCTTCTGATTTGATTTAATTTTACTTGTATGGCCCTCAAACTGCAACAAATTCTTACATGTTTCATATTTTTTTCTTGATGAGGAAAAATAGATTCCTTCCTTGCAAGAAATGGATTTTGAAATACTTTGAAACACTTTGCAATTTTATGATGCAACTGAATTCCACTAATTATATTTCCCTTTATGACCAACTAATTCTCAATTGGAGAACTAAAAAGTTGATAGATAAACTATGACTATGCAGACACTGTCATTAAGGCACAATTTCTAGCTGTTCATTTTAAATGCTTTTTTTTATTGTGGTGATAACATTTTATAATTCTGTTAAAATTCCTCCTGAACTATAGCCTCTTTATTTCATGTTTATTCACTGAATATGAAATGAGGTTCCTTTTTGACTGTAGAGAAATATAAAGTTTGAGGTGCTGAGTAGTATAAGAGCCTGGGAATTTTTGAAATATCATTTTTGTAGCCCAGGAGTGGTGTAGCACAAGTTTAAATTCAATAAGCTGTTCCACTCTGCTTTTAGTTTTAAAATGTGGAGGTACCAGTGTTGGACTGGGGTGAACAAAGTCAGAAGTCAGATGACACCAAGTTATAGTCCATCAGGTTTATTTGAAATCACCAGTTTTCAGAGCGTTGACTTCATCCGATTTAGCAATGCTCCTAAACCTTGTGATTTGAAATAAACCTGTTGGAGGATAACCTAGTATCCTCTGGCTTCTGACCTTCAGATCTATACTGGAGGAAAATGCTGAATAAAGTCAAAGGAAATGGGTGAGGTACCAATTACAGTCATGCCTCTGGATAATTAAGTGTCGAATTGGCACAAATTGGGAAGTACCCACATGACTTCACATCTACAGAAAGAGTAAGAGTCTGTACTGATCTTTCTCAGTTTTTTTTCCCCCTGAACAAGAACACGTTTTTGTTTATATATTGATTAGGGTAGTCATGCTTCCTATAATCATGTTTGTTAATAAGAGATCAGATGTCGTAAATTTCAGAAATGCATTTGGGTGACAATGCTGAGTCTTATCATTCATTCAAGCTGTTGACACTAGTTGCTAAAACTGGTGGCTTTATCTTAATATTTTAAATATTAACCCACTTTTCTCCTTAAAATGCCAATTGCTCTGTTGCGTGTTTCTTGCATTTACTGTTATCATTCCATAGTCATGACATTCATTTTATTCACAACATTGCTTTGTATGAATCATAGATTATACTGTGAACTTGTTGATTTAAAAAAAGATTTAAAGCATAAGACAATGTCCCCAAATTAGATTACAACCTAATGGAAAAGGTGTGTATTTGGATATTATCATTGAGAGTACGATTAGGAATCAGAACTTCAACACTAGCAGTATCTGAGAACTGATATTAAAATGTTCTGTAGTTATTTTAATTCGCAAAGTATATTCTTCACTATTGATGACCTTTAAGCTTAGTAACCTTCCAATAGAGTTTTCAACAAATTGAAAGCCACAGATTTATAGCATGGCAGCAAGAATGTTAAATATTGAACTGTTTCCTTCAAGAAACATAATAAATAACGATGGTTGAAGAAATCATTTCAAGTATGAAAAACATTTCAAATTCATTCCAATATTAATGAACATGTAATGACCAATTATTACTATTTTGTATTAGATATCATGGTGAGTAATTTAGTAAATGTTTGCACGTGCAAAAGTATAGAAGCTTAACATTCTTTTAAAAGGTGCAATAGGTTCAATCCTTCAAGATTTCTGGTTGAACAGGAACAATTTAGATTCATGTGAAAGATTTAAGCTTTATTATCATTTTTATTGTTTAATTTAACTAAGAAAGCCAACATAGAATATTTACTGTAAAATCCATTTTGTTTTAATGAAACGGACCTTCTTTGTTAGTTAGATTTTTAAATCACAATTATATAATCAACTGGGAACAATAATGACAATCATCAGTGGAAAGCAAAGCCCAAAAAAACGTGAAATGGGTTCCCACAGCCATTATTTTGAATATCTATTCAGCTATTGTGTTTATTCAAAGAAATCATTTCAACCTAATTGCATCACAAACATGTGAATTCAACTCTCAGTAAAGTAATTGTATCAAATTATGAATAAAATCCAAGGTAATTACTGCAGAATATTCAACATTTTGGCTTTACATGCTGATTTATTCCATTCTTTTTAAAGAAAAGTATAAGACATTGTCATTTTTTGGCCCTTCTTATTAATGCTACCACCACCTCTCTGTCCACATCTGTTAAACTAAACTTTAATGCATAAAAATATCTAATAATTCATATATTTGGTAATATTTTCACATCTAGACAGTGGCGAGTGGACTTTTAACTTTGAATTAGCCGCAGCATTTGTTTTATTGATGTGATTTGTGCTGAAGAAGTACAAATAAAATCCATCAGAAACTTTTGACATAGCAAATTCAAATATTTAATGAAGAAGCTGCTCTGATAAAATATTAATTATTCACTGTAAATTTCATTAAGAAATGCTTACAACATTGAACCAAATCAATGAGAAAAAATATTGACTTCAAATGGTTTAAACGAACATTCAGGACAGAAATTAAATTGCACATCTATTTTCTTTTGCTGTTCATGAAACACTGAACTAATTCAGTTTCTCCTACCAACTGACCTGAATTTGACTATCAGAGAGCAGTTGTACTGTTTAGCAGAACATATGAGAGGTAGCTACTTTATTGAACAGGCCCAAGGAAGAGTAATGTTAAGGATTAAGAATCACACTGAGTGTGAAGAGTTGGCTGTTTGGGTGATTTTCATCATATAACTGAGTACCCAGTGAATCCAGTATCTAATTCAACATACTAAAACACATCCTTTGCAAAAATAAAGTTGTAAAAATTTTCCATAAGACCCTTACATAGATCACACTAAAAATATCTTAGTGGTCGAACATAAAGTAAGCTTTAAATAGGATTTGTTGCTGCTATCTACAAGATAGGAAATTTGTTAGACAAATTGTAATTGTGTAGAATTTTACTCAGAAGATGTCATTCTATGTAATCCTCACTTTTTCTTTGTATATGCAGTTTAGCAGTTACTATGATTAATATGGGAGCTTAATATAGTTGTAATGCGTATTTTTTTATATATATGCAGTACTTACAAGATTAGATGATTCCAACAGAAAAAAGAAAATGTCAGTATTCCAAATATTGTTGGCTTAGGTGTGATAATTGACAGATAATACGTGTGTATATATAATAAAATGGATTTTGACAGCTTTCAATTTAAGCCATGATGGCCGACAACAGGAATAGTTCAGATTTATCTTGCCCAGCTGTTCAGCCACCAATCACTGTACACGACTGCATTTGGTTACCATGAAAAGCATCGTGCTGTTCCATTACAGGGACTGGTTAAGTGGGATTTCGGCACAGAGGGCAGCTGAGAATGAAGACTATTTATATCAGCTGTCATGGCGTTCTTGGACACTTTAGGCTGCCGGGGTGCTTATTTAGACAACAGCGCACTTCCATGCGCAGACCATATCAGGGCATGGCAAGTTACTAGCTCAAGCAGAAGAGCATTTCATGAAAAGCTGCATCTGTTCTGAATGTCAATCAGGCTTCCTGAAAAATTCCTTCAGCTACAACAGTGTCAGCAAATGTTCAGACCTCTACACCTTTTGGGAGGGGAGAGTGAATAGAGGAGAGGGTGGGTGGGGGAGGGGAAAGTTAATCACACTGGGAGATAACGCACTTCTCAGAAGAGAGCATGTGTGATGCAACCACGTCAGTACGGTGAAATGTCTTTAGGGGTCTCTTTGGCCTTTTCCCTACTTTTATCCGAATATAACTGTGGAAATAGGGCAAGATTAAATAGCCAGGCCAGTGTCAGACGCATAAAGAGATGCTGCAGTGCAGTGCTAATCTTTCTGCAATAGGACGTGCACAGCCCAAACTCTGACTCAGCAGATTTTTTTTTTGATTTGTTGATCCAGGTACCATACTCTCAATTTATGCTAAAATGGTAGCTGCCACTTCCCTTCTTTAACCATATATGAAATGCACACTTGTGTCAACCCTGTGCTTTCTACATCAAACTCATTCCATTCTTAAATGCTGAACACGTGTTTCTGATTTCACTTGCACCTATTTCCAGAAACAAAAATGTCGTACAATTCTCCATCCTGGCATGAGGGAAGTGATCGACCTCTAAAGCAGCAGCTGAAATATCTGTCCTTTGGGTCAATCTAATCATGCTTAATAGTGGTTTACTTCTCAACACAACATTTTTCACTTTGGGGTGACGGCGTAAAATGTGATTGCTTATGTGCTATTTACTAATGCTTACACAGAGACCAAATCTAGGGTTTTTAAACATTTGCACAACACAGTAGTTATTGTCTTTGAAAGTTGCACTGCCAAATTTGCATTATAAGATGGCTTATCACTTGTAGACACCACCATTCGCCAAATTGAAAGTTTACCAACTAACAATACGTGAAAGATCTCACTGACACTTTTTGGTTATGTAATAAATAAATAATGAATTGAGTTAATTTGCTGGATTCACTTCCGATATACCTTTCAGCATAAAGTACCTAATGAGTTATAAATTTGGATTCATGCTTTGAAGTAGGAAATAAGATCAGAAACTTCATTAAATGTAGCATATACTTGTAAAAGCAATATAAAGCATCGGACATCTTTTGCAAATATTTGGGATATTTTGATATGAGATCCTGCACGTGAAAATCAAAAATCTGAAATGATTTTTGTACTGGAGATTATGATACAGTTGTGAAAAATCTCTCAAAAATAGTCACTTCTATCTTCCAATTAATAAGTCATAAGTGCCCTGAAGTGCTGTCAATGAGTACTAAATAAAATACATTAACCAAATAGCCCAACACGGTCATAAAATTCTATTCACAGCTGCATGGCCAAATGAACTAAGATCCTAGCAGCAAGTACAGACTTATTCTGTGTAACTGTGTGTGTGTCAATGTAATAAAACCCATAATGCCTTTCTTCCACCCTCGACAAAGGTCATCCATTTATACCATAGAATGTTCTCAATCTAGTTTGTTTCCCACCTGTTGCTGCCGCAGTTCCTCTGCAGGGCTTAACATTAGTGGGATTCTCCTAAAGACCATGTATCACATGCTGATTGACTAATCAACAGCTTACGCTCTCTGACCTTTATCAGAAATTACCAACATCAAAATGCTTCTGCCTTGCCGTAACAGTGTATCACTAATACATCTTTTTCTGTTGCTGGATTCTAAGATCTTACAATCCTGGTTAGAAATTATGAGAACTTTCCACTTATAGTTTCTTCACTAGCTAATGAGTAGAAATCCTAAGTCATGACATGAAATTTGTTCCAAAGTATGATTACTAAAATGCCTCTATGGCCATGCCTGATGGAAGTAAAGTGTGGTTTAGCAAAAGTATCACTGAAAAATATTTCATTTGTAAATATATCTCAGTCTCTTCAGAAGAATGTTCAGATGTCATTTTCAGCCATAAAATAGTTCCATGCAAGCACTGAATTAAGGCGAAATCCATAAAAAACAAAATTTAGGCCAGAAGGCCCAGTTTCAAGTCTCTTCTTGTGACAGAGTGTCTGTACAAGTTGATTAAAAATACCTGAGACAAAACATATGTTTGAAGTGATTTGCAATGACATATGAGTTGCGATTTTACTCTCTGTCCTTTCCATTTACCAAAACAAAACCTTAAAACGGTGATGATCCAAACAATAATTCAAATCTGGAAAGGCGGTGCGACTTTGCGGCAAAACTTTTTTTTGTACGCTAGTTGGTTTCTAACCTAGACCAAGCTTCCCAAAGATACAGCCTTCAGTATGGGAGGTGGGCAACACTCTTGTGGATTTATATTTCAGAAAATGCTTTGAGAAAAGTGTCTGAGGTATAGCACATACAAATATTCCGTTTGCAAAATATTTGACTAAACATTGGCTGAAAATTCTTAAATTGCTAATGTAGATAATAGTAAGCATGGCATATTATAAAAGGTACCATCTCATGCTGAGAAAAAAAAATCAGTTTTAAATACAATTTTCCTGGTCCCAAAAGAATTAAGCCTGCTGATATATGCTGCTAGGCTAATCCAGAGATAAGGGTGCTCCTACAATATGAAGTACAAAGTGGTGAGTGCCTGACTAAACACAATTGTCACCATTTACTTGACATTATTCCCCTTTCAAAATAAATAAAATGAATGCTATTTTGATTCTGGTTTGTTAAAACAAATGCGGACAGGGAGCTTTCCTCTAGCCTTGCTTTTCAAAGCACTGCCGCAGTCAGCATATTGAATATTTAATGTCCTGATGAGCAATTCCACCTGCTGACACAGGAAAAGTGACAGAACAATACATGCACTACAACAAGCTCATCAACTGAATCCACATTCAGGCTGCCCTGTCAGGCAATTTTTTTTCCCCTCTAGAATGGTCACTCTTCTCCGTTGAATATTCCCAACCAGAAATACATACTTCTTTACATTCCATAGCTTGCAAGGTTCATATGGGCATATAAAGAAGTATGTGCTCCAAGTAGGTAATTGCTGGATGTACATCCTTCATGTAAAAAAAAATGCTGATTCATAAATCCATGCACCCTATGGCCTGGATTGCATGCAATTAATTTAGAAGAGCTACAGGGTGTCTTTTCCTGCTCCTTTCAACACTACTGTTAAGAACTACAAAATAGAATTGCAGTTTGCATTACAGTTTTCCATGGGCTGATGTACAGTAGAGTTTGGGGCAGAGGGAGACACTGAGGAATACTACATTTCTCAATGCTGTAAGTCAAAGGAATTTATGCAGCTATGACATACAGTGTTGTATATTTTAATTCCTGTTAAGCACAGAAAGAAGAGTTTTCATTATCCAAACTGGCTTGTCATTGCACAGTTGAGGAAAAAAAGTGTTTCGCTTACCTATGTTCAATTGAAAAATTCCATTAATCACAGGTCTCATAAGTCATATTTTGACTACTAGACATGTTGCTGCTCCCAGGATCACTTCTTGATTTCAGGGGACCTGCACTTTTAGACTTGGTGCAGCCGAAGCACACATCTGTTGCCATCACTGATAGTTCACTTGCACGTCGCTGTTAGGCAGCAAGGCTTCCCCACAAACAGATTTGATAAGGACGGACGCAGCAACCGGTTCAGCCCCTCATAATTTCCAGTCCCATCCTGTGCTTTTGGTCGCTCTTTCCAGTCTCTGTCTTTCTCTGTCTGCTTCACAGTCATCCCGAGCTGAGCTTTAAACCTCCCCTAACAATGTAGCCAGAGTGGCGGCGCTGAAAATGATGATCAGACTGAATAAAAGGCTATTATGGGCAGGATTTAGACACTAAAGCAAAAGCAAGAGGTCACACAGGGCACTTAATGCTCATTCAGCATTGCTGTAATGGTATGCTCTGCTCGTCCACTCACCTGCTTTGTTGACTGCTACTCCGTCCAAGCCTCACAGATCAATACCAATTTGCAGGCAAATGCGGAGCAAATGTCTCAGTGTTAATGAATTTTACAATTTCACACGTTCTGATCAGAACTACCTTTAAACAAACTTCAGCAGTGAACATTTGAAGCCAGTTAAGAACATAAATTCTCCAAATTGCAGAAAGGCCCTTCTGGGTTTTATTTGGTTATGTTACTTTTTTTAAGCAGCCCAGTTGAAAGAGGGAACTTGTCTGAAAGATATTTCTCATCATAAGCTTGCTAACTTTCCTCAGATGTCAGGGACAGTTCAGCTCCACTGCATTCTCTCAAACACTGGTTGGCACCTTTAAAAATTTCACATCATAACGGCAGCAAGGGAAGGTGAAGATGAATGTGTGACACATTCCTCTGCCATTTGACAAATGAGGAGGATAGATGATGAGAAACAAATGAAATCAGAAGCTGGCTACAGATGATCTCACCAAGGAAGCACTAAGAACACAAGGATGGCAGGAAATTAACCTCCCTATTCCCCCAACCCCCACCCAAGGCTACCCCTTTTAAATCTCATTCTTAGATTCAATGCTAATTTTAGAGAATTTCCCACACTGGGATATGAGATGAAAGTTTTTATTATGCTACAATTTAAGGGGCATGGGCTTTTACTAACTCTAGTCACACTATAAGGTACAATGCTATTAAGTAATTACTATTATTCTTGGTATTTATCACTGTTTTATTTACTACATCACTTCAGTCAGCATCCATCAAGCAGCCTGTCTCAGCATTAAGCATAAAAGGCTTTTTAACCTTTCAAAGTGATCGCATGTCAGAGGTCTCACATTTCTGTTTAGATCATTCTAGCCCATTGCTTGCTCTGCAGTTTTTTAAAAAGAAATGAAGTACACCATGGCAGAATTAAACCCCTCACAACCTCCTGCAGTCACACACACACACACACACGCGCGCACACACACACACACACACAAACACACACAGAAACAGGCTCCCACCATCACAGTAAAATATATGTACAGAAACAGACACACAGATCGACTGCCATGCGCACACATAATTCAGGGAGCATGTTGCATGGACAAGGGATTTCTGAGCCCCACTGTCAGGCACATATGCAGTCAGAGCAGTTAGAGGAGCAGGAAAGAACAGAAAGACATACCAGATCAGAGATTCTGTTGCAGCAGTTGTGTCACCAGAGCACTAGCTGAAAGCTGAATCAGCTTTGGAGAGTTAGGGATGCATAGAGGAGGGTCACAGTATCACGAGGTAATAATGCACTTCATGCAGCAACCGTCAGCCTTCTCTCATAACCAATCTCTTATGCAGAAACTGGGCCCTGTGATGGTATTAGTCCTCGGATGTAGGAATTCTTCGGAATTTAGCAGCCCCCAACTCCTTCTATCCTGCTGCAGCACAGACTTGCCACATTCGTGGGTGTTAGAATGTATAGCATACAAGCGACAAGCAGTAACTGAAAGGCAGAGAGAGAGAGAGAGAGAGAGAGAGAGAGAAAGAAAGAAGAGAGGCAGACCACACTGAAGGACAAAACCGGGAGTTTAGGAGAGGCAACCTTCACTCGAATGGATGCTGCAGCACAGCACACCTTGATACAGATGAGCTGCGCTGAACAGGACTGCAAGAAGCTACCTTCTCCCCTCCAGAGGTCAGTAGAGGTCGGGACTCACACACACAGGAGGGGGTTGCTGAGAATACTTTCTAATCAGAAAGTGGGACCACATTTCTAGTACTTATATACCCAGCTAAGCATCTGAAACATGCACAACCGACAACCAGTCTCTTCACTGTTGCTCCCTCCCTGACCATATTTAGTCAACCATAGCAAAAAATAGCCTGTCAGCTGCAGATTGCCGAGCCGGGAGTATTTGGAGTTCAATCGCTTGTTCAGCCCATTGACTACTTGTCCTGCAGTGGCCTGACTCTGCCATTTGACTGCTATTTTTAGCCAGGCCAAATAAAGAGGTATCTCATCTTACCACTAACATCTCCTGGTGATTCTGTAGGTCCCTACTATGTATGGTAAGCATCGATATAATAATAGATCTTGACAGAAACCGTGCTGAATCTGTTTAACTTTTTGTTTTGCTGAAGAAAACAATGGAAATGTCTTGAAAGGAAGGAACTTGAAAGGATATTGATTTCATCCCCCTTCTCCCTCCCTTCAACAGTATGGTGCAATTAAACAGAAAATGCTTAGGAAAGGTTATATTAAAGGTACAAACCAACTAGGATGGCCACACCTCTGTGACTCCGTCTCCTTTCATTAGTTTGTAACAACGTTTTTCAATAGCATTCGGATAGCACTTGTTATCCATGTATTCAATTTACTTATAGTAACAGGAAGATCAGTTTAGATAGCATGCTGTGAAACCTCCCTTTGGGTCCTTCTGAGCTGCTCTGGTGAGCACTAATCTACTGTAGGGCTTCCTCTCAGAGCTGAATAGTGTAAATCTCAATAGGTAGCAATTTTGGTCCCCAGTGATAACTGACCAAGAGAGGATCTCCAGACTCCAGCACACAACATTATACTCCAAAGATAACTGTCCATGAATAAGACCAGAGGGAATGTTCTGTTTAATGACAGATTCTTTATGCAGAGTTGGGGGGTAACGAGAGAGTTGATTTATTTGATTGCAGCAACCAGCTGTTCAGTACTAAAAGAAAGGATGCGAGCAGGGTTTAAAATGTAAGCGCACAGCTATAAAACTAACCAAGTTTCACCTTTCCCCTGTGAGCCATAATCTATACAATATTTTTGTAACATGCTCCAGAGCAGGAGGATTTCTGATCTTCATTATTGGTCCCAGGCTTCGTGTTCTTGTGACCGATTTTATACCAGACAAACTGCACGTACAAGAGATATAGTACTGCAAATTTCAGATTATATTTTATCTGTTCACTATAGATTTTACTCTTTTCCATAAATCCAAAAATTATCATCTGCCTGAACTGTTTTCAGTACATGAATTCGCATTTCCTTACAATTTGTATCAATATTTATACAGAAGATACAAATATAGACCAATATACAAATTCCACACACACACAGAACCACCTATCTATTCATGCTGTAATTTCAACACAATCCAGTGCAGCATCTTTAGCTAAGGTAGGCCAGCTGGAAAAACCTAAGGATATTTTGATACCATGATGTACTGCAGGAATATATTTATCACAAACAATGCGGCTAGTTTGGTTGGCATTGCATACAGCTACTGGTGTGATAAATCATACATTTAAGACAACTGAGGTGCATTAGACTTTTAGTGACAAAAGACTTTATTAATTTCCTACCTTTTCCTTTCTCAAGGATATGCACTGCAGAGAAATCTTACTGACTTGGATCGAATGATATATGTATTATCCCCTAATGATTCCAGGTTGAGGTGGCAAGAAAGTAAAATGTAGGTAATAATTTTAATGCCTGATTATATTTTAGAAATACAGGCATTCAAACAAAGCAATATTTATAGTAAGGACTGAAATATGTCAAATATTATTTATTCTGTATGTTAAATTATAGCTTTAACCCTATAACCCTGATGTGAACAAAAATGGAACTGCTTTAGTATGCTCTCAGACACATCTATTAAGAATTACTATGCCCCACAACTGTGAAAGCTTGGCCACTTTTTTTCCATCCATCATTTCTATAGTTAATTCATTACATTTTTAACAGGAGAATGAAATCACACAGTGAAGGAGAAATGTTTATTCCTGAATATTTTTATGTTTCTGAGAAAGGAAACATTCATGATCAGAGGTGTATCTTTCTAGGGTTTGTTTCTATAGATTTCTCTTCAAGTTAGTTTTTCCATTGAATTCTGTATTATTCCCAAAGCAGGAAAAAAAAGGGAAATTGTATGCATAATTTGTCTGCATAAAACTGTAATATATAATGTGTATTGCACATTTATATCAGTTTCTAGATTGTGCAGGGTGGAGTGGGAATGATACTTTAATGGTATTAAAGTGCTTGTTGTATTTGGGATATTGATTTGCTTGCAGCTATTCATTGAATGCTGTCTTCACTGAATGAAGGTACGTGGAAATTAAAATCGAAGAAAAATAAATTGGTCAAGAAAGAGGCAGGAGGAGATTAGAAATATTGTTATATTTTCCTCTGTGAATAGTCACTGAGGAATTGTTGGAAGATCCATTTTTATTCTTGTCCTGACCCATTATAATTTTAGTTCGAATTTATTTAATAATGCAGCTTTTACTAGTTTTCTGTTTCTCTCCCTTTTAATTGCACCTAACAAGACCCAAAAGTAAAATCCCAGTATACTTACTGAAGCTTAGGAATGTATATTACTAAAGGACCTTGAAAGAAAGGTGACAGTATCTGTCATTCTTTCAACTTAGTTTATGTTTTGAACTTTGTGGTAAATCTGAAATTGATAACATAGAATTGATTTTTAGCAATAAACAGTTACATTAAGTCCCATTAATATTTGTACCCTGTATGACACCAGTATGAGACATTTCAGGTGTCACTGAGATAAGGTCTAAGGTCACGCTGATGGTAATGCAATGATATCATACCATGTCATCACACTGGCATTCCTTATTGTCTGGGGATAAGCAACACGGCTGCAGAGTGGTCTCTAATGTCACACTGAAACTACATTTCCAGTGTGTTAAAACTGATGTCATAATCCCACAGCCACAAGGACTTAGATTTTTGGGTAAGTTTAGTCCTTGGGTGATTGTATGAAGAGTGAGGTCGGATCACATCAGCCACCACTATACTTTGCAAAATAAAAATTGTGAGATACACAATGATGATTCAAAACTTTTACCACCTATTTAACACTGTCAACCAAATCACACACATTCTCCTGTGTAGTGTTTTTGAAAACTCTTCCCAAGACTTGAATCTGGCAATCTCCCCAGAATAAATAAACGTTTGAAGTGAAACTTTGCTCACTTAATGTCTCAGTGAGTTAATCAGTGAGTTGTTAAACCACATGGACAATCTCAACTGAAGAGATAATAGAGGTTCTATAATTGGCTGCAGCATGTATGAGCAAAGAAGATGCAACTGGTCCAGGCTTCAGTGCAATTTTGCTCCTTCCATAAATGAATGGCCTGCTGACATTCAAAGTCAAGGTTCACAACTATAGACTGACTACCTGGGTAAAATTACCAAAGGGTACCTGGGACTGATGAAATCATACCACAGCAAAGAAATATCTGAGGAACTGTGCCCAAAATCAAGAAAAAGGAACTGATATCACTTGACCCACACCTAGACCCAGATCTTCCAGTCTCCAAATGGACATATCCTATAAGAGGCATGGCAGGATGTCTCAGAAATTCTGATGCCCTGACAATCCTGTATTTGCCCAACGCCAGGCAGTTATTCTGACTTAGAATCAGAGGCTTTGGAGGGTTCCTATTCACTTAACTTGCTAGCCAACCAGGAAATGTTGAGAAATTAAAATCTGCTCTAACTCTTCGAAAACTATAAAATCGACACCCCATGCTACCCCTCCCACTGGCCTACCACTCTGATCTGACCAACCCCTCGGATACCCAACTGACACCCTATCTCCTCCTATGGACACAAGGTGGGCTCACAACTCCAGTTGAACACCAGCCGAGGCCTACAACAATACTACCCAAATACCCAACTTGAACCCTCAACTACCTGACACTCAGACTTCAGGGTCCCTCCTGACATCTGATTCACCCATTCCTCTCCCCATTTAGCTAACACCCATAAACCACCCACGCATCTGTTTTGCCACCCCTCAAACACCTCACACCCTAACCCCTCACCTACCTGCCACCCTCAGCCCTCAACCATCTTGCTACCTAATAGCCCATCCAACTATCACTGTAAGTCCTCATGTACTTTCCAACTTATCCTTCACAGACCTGACACCTTGCCCCCATTGACCCCTTATCCTCACACCCATCTACAATTTGCTCCTCCTCATCCAATTGGCACCCTACCCCCTCAATTACCTATCACCCTGTTCCTCACTGGTAACCCCTTGCTACCACACCTTCCACTTGTATCCCTCACACATCCGATACCTTGCCCTCACCCGCCTGCTACCCAATCATCTCACCCATTTGCTACCTGTGCCTTCTCAACCATTTAGCATGTGGCTCTTTTACCCCTTCATGCACTTCATACCCTCCCCAATCCCACTTACCTATCGCATTTGTCTGAACTCAGTCGCTGCTAATGTAATTTGGGAACAATGAAGCAATGAATACAACAGGTCTTGCCACAGAAAGGGAAGGAGTGTCTGTGACTATTGACTCTGATGTGGTGCGAATGGTTTGCTGGACTGCTTTTGTCATGAAGGCTCCTGCCTCGGAAATTAGGCTACAAAAACTCTGGTCAGATCAGTGAGCATCCTTTGGCCTGATCTGGTTTGGATATGGGAGTTCTGACCTGGATAGGAACAATACAATGCAGAACAGGCCCTTCGGCCCTCGCTAAACGTTCAGACCATTATACTCAATGGTTGTAATATACCTTGCAATGAGTCAGTTTTAGTCCCAAGTCAATTTAGTTTAGTTGGATACAGAAGGTAGGAGGGAGAAACACAGCTCCAGTTGGCCTCAGTACCTTTAGCTTAAATGGAGGCATAGGAAGTGGATGTATATCAACCAGGTTTTGTAATTTACAGTAAGCTTCTGTTGGAAAAGAACATATAACTATAAAGTCAGTGTAGAATAGTGCTCAAATATGATACCCCTCTGCTGGAAGTCAGGTCCGAGTCATCCTGGAGTTGTGCAGACACCACTGCCCTTTAGAAATGAGTGGCTTCCCAGCCTGATATATCAGCCTCCTGGAGTGGCCTCCTGCACTGGCATAGCAGGCTGTTGGGGTGGCGACCCGGCATGGAACAGTGGCCTCCCCAAGTGGCCTTCTGGTGTGATCCCCTGGCCTGACATAGCAGGCTCCCAAAGGGGCCTCCCAGCCTGGCGTACTAGCCTCACAGAGTGGCCACTTGGCCTGGCATACCAGCCTCACAGAGTGGCCTCCCAGTCTGGTGCACTAGCCTCCCAGAGTGGTCTCCCAGCCTGGCGTACCAGCCTCCCAGAGTGGCCTCCCAGCCTGGCATACCAGCCTCCCAGGGTGGCCTCCTGGCCTGGCGTACCAGACTCCCAGAGTGGCCTCACGGTCTGGTATACTAGCCTCCCCGGGTGGTGCCCTGGCCTGGCCTAGCAGTCTCCCGGCATGGGGCCTGGCCTGGTGTACCAGCCTCTCAGAGTGGCCTCCCAGCTTGGCTTACTAGCCTCCCAGAGTGCCCTACCGGCCTGGCATAGCAGCCTCCCAGAGTGCCCTTCCAGCTGGTGTACCAGCTTCCCATATGGGTTACCGGCCTGGTGTAGCAGCTTCCCAGGGTGGCCTCCTGGCCTGGAGGAGCGGCCTCCCAGAGTGCCCTCCCAGCCTGGTGTAATGGCTTCCTTGGCCAGCCTCCCATCATGGCGTCCTGTCAGACCAGCATGGCATCCTCAGCCCAGAGTGGTGATATGGAGCAATGTCCAGGCGATCGGCAAAATGAAGCCTAGCACAGCCTGGACTGGAGACGTAGTGCCAGCTTGGAATGAATTGGGAGACCGCTGTTCTGGCATTTTATTTCTTCAATACTGGATATTTTATTTCCTTATTTTCTAAAATCTTGTAATTAAAGAAGCTTTACCTAGGTACCTTTGATGCTATACCTGGCAACGTATAAACTTTTTACTGTACTCATTGAGTATATGTGACAATAAAGCTATTTCATTTCATTTCATTTATTCATTTCATTTTATTTCCTTCTAAGGTTTACCCATGGTGAATACTTGATGAGTTCCTATATCGGATATAAAGACAAAGGATGATGATTGGAGGGGCATGGGTTGGTCTCCATGTCTAATCTCATACATGCAAAACTGTCACTTTGGCAAGGTATCTGAGACTATCAGATGCCATAAAACTGTGACTTTCAGAAAAAGAAGCAGTGGAAAAAAATCTATGAACAAAACAGTAAATGAGACTTTAAATTGAAATTGAGCTATTGCAATTGTGTCCACTATACAAACCTCTTGATGTTACCGAAAACTAATCAAGAATACTAGGAAATAAAACATTCATATGGATTAGATAAAAATAAAAACTCCTGTTGTAAATCCAAACAGTAATTCTTAAACAGACTGTCATAGAGATTCTATTAACTTTGATGATGGAGGGCAGGACAAGGTGTGTTATCGTTTTGAAAATCTTCTATACTAGGACCAAATAGATAAACTATTTTTATTGTGAAGTGCCTTGAACCATTTCATTGTGTTAAAGATACCACACAAATGTAAGTTGTTGTTAACATATAATCTAAAGGTCAATGTTTCTAAAATTCAAATCAAACAGTCAAAGTTTTGGCACTAGTTAAAAATCTGCTTACTAAATAGATAATTTAACTATTTATATATGTTAACCTATTAGTTGATAATAAATAGTGTTCAAGATGAGAGTTTCTCTTATGAAATACCTACTCCAAATGCAAAATCAGATGAAAGTACTGATTACATAGTTCTTGATTGCAAGTCTCGCTCAGACAATATAAAATATTCAAGTAATGTTTCATTGTGATAAAAAAAACTGATAAAGTCCTCATTTATTACAATGATATAAATTAAATCTAAAAATGACAAGGCAAAATTGGAAATGAAGGAGCAGAAACCAACTGTTTCTCCATTGGTATGTTTTGGTGCTAATGAGTTCTTTTTTTATTATTATGGAGTTATTGGTATCCCCGTATTAGTCATAAATGAGCACTTGAGACACTTTATCATCTGAAGAAGGAACCGCTGAGGTTTCAAAAGCTCACTTGTGCTATAAAATATGTCAGTGTTACATGAGGATTCATGGTTATACTACCAGTATTTTTATTATTATCTTACAACATCAGGCTAGCACCACTGCTTACTGCTCTTAGCAGGAGTTCTTACAGAGATCTGCAACAATCTGTTGAAATGCATATCATATGAACATATTACTGGGAACATGTACAATAAGTAAGCATCAGCTGATTGTGTCCTGAAATGGTGCTGTCTTGTTGGATGTTTTATGGATTAAGTAACTTGCTGGCAGTACGAGCTGATGCATTAATATGAGGATTGTAATGAATGGCCAAGGATTTCTTGTGCTGTCAATTCTGCAGCTTTGGAGATTGGTAATTAAATTGTCAACATATCCAATTATGTGTATACTTTGTACTTAACAGTGCTATTTAAATTATTTAAAGTAATGCATGATTTCCGAGAACCATTTGATAATTCCAATAATCAATAACTTAGTAGATACTTTGTGTGGCAGAGTTCATAAATGCAAAATAATAGAGAAATGAGACTGAGTTACAATGTTGTAATTCAGTTCAAGAGGAACAGGTAAAAACATAAAGAGACTGGAGCGTAACATTTTAACTCACATCCAGGGATTTATTACTTTGTCTATTATCTACTAATAGGGTAAATGCAGTGATCCTGCACTCTCAGTGGGCAGCTTTGCTCAATGGGAACATGATCAGAGACTTGGCTCAGTCATACTATAGACTTTTCTCTGACATGCACTGTCCTCATGTGAGGTTCTTCACCAGCAGCATCAGAATACCAAACATACCCTATACTTTTACTTTCTTTTTACTGAGCTGATGATTACATGGTTGAGAAGTACAGTAGAGAATCTAGGAGATTGCTGATTAGAGTTTTGTTGTTATGTTTCAGGAGTTGTGCATTAGAACACTTGGCTGCAACACTTTACTGGTCATTACACTACAAATTGTATGTATTATTGAAATCTGTTTTAATCATGTGGCACAAGTTTTTTTTCTCTCAAATTAGGAGATTTATTAACTTTCAACCCTTTATGTCAATTGGTTCGACAAATGCTCATAGCCACTCAGTTAGTCTTACCAAATAAGCCAGGTAATGAACCATGCAAACTGTTAGTTCAAAAAAAGTATACTGCTTCTTGCTATGGACCTAACTATGGGATGAAGTGAATAAAGCATATCTTGACCAACTGCAAATAGTGAAAAGACGTGTATTTTATATTTCTTTTCATAACATCAAGACATTCCAAGTGAGTCAACTGCCAATGGAATACTTTTGATTGTATTGTCAGAAATGCCCCAATCAACCTATACACAGCATGGTCCAACAATAAGCAATGTGAGAATGATAAAACAATCTGTTGTTTAATCATGGTGGTTGAGCCATAAGGTTACCGAGAAGAATTCCCTTGTTCTTTTTTTCAAATTTGCTATTTGACCTTTACATCCACTTTAACACTGCTCCCAAAAGACAATGCCTTGGACATTCTAGAATTCCCTCCATACAACGCTGGATTGTCAGTCTTGGTCTTGTGCTGAGATCTGGAGTGCAGCTTTAAACTAAAATCTCTGATTCAGAGGCAAGAGTGTTATCAAATGATCCATGGCTAATACCAGAGTTAACACTTAGATGATACTGTACATTGATTATCATAACGATGTGAACTGGCTGTTATCGTAATTGCAGGTTATCAGTTCTACTTAATAAGCCTCTGTTGGAACGCTGGCTAGTGCACAAGCCACAATTCAAGCAAATCTGAACTGCCCCATTAGAGTTGCAAGTCAAATTCCTCCTTCAGTACACCAGCCACTCAAAGCCAACTGCTACTAAACATATTTCTCTTGGTATGCCAGCACATGTTTATTCTAACTAATGTATAATGCACATGTAAGAAGAATAGTCTATTGTCAAGTGTCTAAGTGATCCAGTAACTTTAAGGTTCTAATGTAACCGTTCATGTTTCGGGAGAATGTTGGCAGGTATTTGACACTCTATCCAAGAAGTATCTGTGGACATATGCTTTGGCATACCTTCAAGCAATGAATATTTGTCTAAATGTACTCTATGGATGTCAGCAAAAATAGCTATAAACCATTCAATTTCACTAAACATCAAAATTCCTTTGAGAAAGTGTTCAATATGCTATAGGCAATAACAGCTGCAACTGGAAATTTAAACTGGAAGTATAAATGTCATCACACACACAGCATTGTCATTGGAGAATGTAGAACACAGATGTAGAGGATAAGTCATGGCCAGCAGCGTTATATGATAAATATCTTCACAAGCCAGCCTGACTGATTATGGTGAACCTCACAGAGAGCGAAATTTGTCACATCACACTGCTGGCAATAATATCATATTACATACTTCTAATATATTTTCAGATAAAAACAGCATATTGAAAATTATTACATGATATTAGTGTGCTGATGACAGCAACATATCTTCATTAAATTAATCGATTATACATTTTCAAATCATGAATCGCTTAGTCAGATGCAATTAGATGATATTAAACCGCAGGCACACTTTCAG
Source organism: Hemiscyllium ocellatum (assembly GCF_020745735.1). Classification (NCBI taxonomy): domain Eukaryota; kingdom Metazoa; phylum Chordata; class Chondrichthyes; order Orectolobiformes; family Hemiscylliidae; genus Hemiscyllium; species Hemiscyllium ocellatum. The sequence continues at coordinate 48,583,986 of NC_083415.1, forward strand.
AACTGTGTATATGCTTCAGGACAGTAATGTTTATCAGTTTCCCACCCCAGTTATCCTATGATCTCTTAAGTACAATTCTCAATTAGTACTGAATGAGGGGTTATTTTGTTCTATGGAAGCACAGTTACTGGCAAATAGATTCAACCCTCATGTGACCTGTCATATTAGACTACAAGATGCCTATTTTATGCATGAATAATGTGTGTCGCACAATCAGATTTTTAGGCCAAACATATAACCAACAATGTCTCTACCTTCAGTGAAACTGCTCTGCACACACTGACATTTCTGACTGATAGATGGTTCAATCCATTTGTTGATGAGTCACTGCTGCTGCTTTTGGCATGGCAAATACTTTAGAACATAGACTGTGAATCGAGAGAAAGCTATTTGGCACATCAAGGTCACTGTTATTTTGTATTGTAGTGCTTTGTGCAAAAGCCTTATGTGAAAGACATTCAAACCTCCTTGATTTAACAGAGTCAAGAAGGTATTTGGTTCCAAACTCAGTTTAGGTTTCTATCAGTGAAAGGAGTAAAACAAAGGAACAATGCTGTGGGGTGGGCTCTTTAAAACTGTTGAGGAGGTTACTGACATATAACTTTTCTCATACTTGTCCTTTTCCTAACCTTCACATTGAGAAATGTCTGCATCATATTGTGTGATACTACTATGGTGCTGACTAAAAAAAACTCACAAGAAATCTAGCAACTCAAAAAGAACTATTTTCCAATCAACCTTTTCAGAGATGTTATTACACACCTTTGGAACAGGTGGGATTTGAACCAGTGAGGGCTTTCAGCAGCAGAAATTCATTCTATCATAGTCTATAACCTTGTGGTCCAGCATATCTTTCACACTACTATTGTCATTAAAATTACAGAATCAATTCAATGAGGAATGCAGAAAAGCATACAAGAAACAATCAATTACTTCTCCATCAGTCAACTGTTAATCATCAGTGAAATATGGAATGGATCAGCTACAGTGCTGTCAAGCAGACCTTACTCACCACTAACCAGCCCACTAATGCTCAGGGCCAATCAGCTTCTCACCTCATTAAATTATTGGTCCCAATATGGATAACAGAGTTGAATTCTGGAAATGAGATGAGAGAGGGACAGTTCTTGATATCAAGGCAGAATTTGATCAATTGTGGCATCACAGGAGCCTCATTGAACTGAAGTCAAAGGAAATCAGAAGGAAAGTGTTTCACTAGAGTGATTGGTGGAACAAAAGAAGATGGTTTTGCTTGTTGGAGATAGAGGCATCTCAATCTGAGGTTCTCACTGCAGGGGGTTCTACAGTTTTGATGTGGAGGAGCCAGTGTTGGACTGGGGTGGACAAAGTTAAAAATCAACTAGGTAAAAACAATGACTGCAGATGCTGGAAACCAGATTTTGGATTAGTGATCTTCCAGCACAGAAGTTCAGGCAGTATCCGAGGAGCAGCAAAATCGACATTTTGGGCTATAGCCCTTCAACAGGAATAAAGACAGAGACCCTAAAGCTTGGAGAGATAAGCTAGAGGAGGGTAGGGGTGGGGAGAAAGTAGTATGGAGTACAATAGGTGAGTGGGGGAGGAGATGAAGGTGATAGGTCAGGGAGGAGAGGGTGGAGTGGATAGGTGGAAAAGAAGATAGACAGGTAGGACAAGACATGGGGACAATGCTGAGCTGGAAGTTTGGAACTAGGGTGAGGTGGGGGAAGGGGAAATGAGGAAACTGTTGAAGTCCACATTGATGCCCTGGGGTTGAAGTGTTCCGAGGCGGAAGATAAGGCGTTCTTTCTCCAGGCGTCTGGTGGTGAGGGAGCGGCGGTGAAGGAGGCCCAGGACTTCCATGTCCTCGGCAGAGTGGGAGGGGGAGTTGAAATGTTGGGCCACTGGGTGATGTGGTTGATTGCAGGTGTCCCGGAGATGTTCCCTAAAGCGCTCTGCTAGGAGGCGTCCAGTCTCCCCAGTGTAGAGGAGACCGCATCGGGAGCAACTGATGCAATAAATGATGTTAGTGGATGTGCAGGTAAAACTTTGATGGATGTGGAAGCCTCCATTAGGGCTTTGGATGGAGGTGAGGGAGGAGGTGTTTTGCAGTTCCTGCGGTGGTAGGGGAAGGTGTCAGGATGGGAGGGTGGGTTGTAGGGGGTCATGGACCTGACCAGGTAGTCATGGAGGGAACAGTCTTTGTGGAAGACGGAAAGGGGAGGGGAGGGAAATATATCCCTGGTGGTGGGGTTTTTGAAGGTGGCGGAAATGTCGGCGGATGATTTGGTTTATGCAAAAGTTTGTAGGGTGGAAGGTGAGCACCAGGGGCGTTCTATCCTTGTTACAGTTGGAGGGATGGGGTCTGAGGGCGGAGGTGCGGGATGTTGACAAGATGCGTTGGAGGGCATTTTAACCAATTGGGAAGGAAAATTGTGGTCTCTAAAGTAGGAGGCCAACTGGTGTGTTCTGTGGTGGAACAGGTCCTCCTGGGAGCAGATATGGCAGAGGCGGAGGAATTGGGATGGCATTTTTGCAAGAGGTAGGGTGGCCAGAGGTGTAATCCAGGTAGCTGTGGGAGCCAGTGGGTTTGCAAAAATGTCGGTGTCAAGTTGGTTGTCATTATTGGAGGTCGAGAGGTCCAGGAAGGGGAGGGAGGTGTCAGAGATGGTCCAGGTAAATTTAAGGTCAGGGTGGAATGTGTTGGTGAAGTTGATGAATTGCTCAACCTCCTCGCGGGAGTATGAGGTGGCGCCAATGCAGTCATCAATGTAACGGAGGAAGAGGTGGGGAGTGGTGCCGGTGTAATTACGGAAGATCGACTGTTCTATGTAGCCAACAAAGATACAGGCATAGCTGTGGCCCATACATGAGCCCATGGCTACCCCTTTGGTCTGGAGGAAGTGGGAGGATTCGAAAGAGAAATTGTTAAGGGTGAGGACCTGTTCGGCCAAACGAATGAAAGTGTCCGTGGAAGGGTACTGTTGGAGACGCCTGGAGAGGGAAAAATGGAGGACTTGGAGGACCTGGTCATGGCGGATGGAGGTGTAGAGGGATGGGATATCCATGGTGAAGATGAGGCATTGGGGGCCGGGGAAACGGAAGTCTTGGAGGAGGTGGAGGGCGTGGGTGGTGTCTCGAATGTATGTGGGGAGTTCCTGGATTAGGGGGGATAGGACAGTGTCGAGGTAGGTAGAGATGAGTTCAGTGGGGCAGGAGCATGCTGAGACAATGGGCTGGCCAGGATGGTCAGGCTTGTGAATCTTGGGAAGGAGGTAGAACCGGAGAGTGCGGGGTTCCCGGACTATGAGGTTGGAAGCTGTGGTTGGGAGATCTCCTGAGGTGATGAGGTTCTGTATGGTCTAGGAGATGATAGTTTGGTGATGGGAGGTGGGGTCATGGTCGAGGGGGCAGTAGGAAGAGGTGGCATTTGGCTTCAGCAGTGTAGAGGTCAATGCGCCAGACTACCACTGCGCCCCCTTTATCTGCTGGCTTGATGGTGAGGTTGGGATTGGAGAAATCACAAAACACCAGGTTATAGTCCAAAAGGTTTATTTGGAAGCACTAGCTTTCGAGGAACTGCCTCTTCAATCAGGTGGTTGTGGAATCGGACCATAAGACACAGAATTTATAGAGGAAAGGTTACAGTGTCTCAGAGCTGTAATGATATTTTAAACAAATTTAGATTAAGTCTTTCATCTTTTAGAATGGGATATGCTAGTTTCGGTTCTTTAATATGTAAATCCAAGAACTCCTTTTTAAGTTACATTCTCAAGATAGCTTCAGCCTTTCTAACAATAGGTGCCATCTCAGCTCAAACAATGCATTAAAGGTGTGATGTTAAAGTCTGTCTGTTTCCCAATGTTATAGACAATAGGCAATAGGTGCAGGAGTAGGCCATTTAGCCCTTCCAGCCAGCAGCACCAAACATTACGATCATGGCTGATCATCCACAATCGTAATCCTGTTCCAGACTTATCCCCATAACCCATGATTCCACTATTTTTAAGAGCTCTATCCATCTCTTTCTTGAAAGTATCCAAAGACTTGGCCTCCACTGCCTTCCGGGGCAGAGCATTCCATATATCCACCGCTCTCTGGGTGAAGAAGTTTCCCCTCAACTCATTTCTAAATGGCCTACCGTTTATTTTTAAACTGTGTCCATTAGTTTTGAATTTAGCCATCAATGGAATCATGCTTCCTGCCTCCAGAGTGTCCAATCTTTTAATAATCTTGTACATCTCAATCAAATCCCTTCTAAACTCAAGTATATACAAGCCCAGTCATTCCAATCTTTCAACATATGAGAGTCCTGCCATTGCGGGAATTGACCACGTGAACACATGCTGCACTCCCTCAATAGCCAGAATGTCCTTCCTCAAACTTGGAGATCAAAACTGCACACAATACTCCAAGGTGTGGTGTCACTAAGGCCCTGTACAGCTGCAGAAGGACATCTTTGCTCATATGCTCAATTCCTCTTGTTATGAAGGCTAGCATGCCATTAGCTTTCCTCACTGCCTGCTCTACCTGCATGCTTGCTTTCATTGACTGATGTACAAGAACACCTAAATCTCATTGTACTTACCCTTTACCTTACTTGACTCCATTTAGGTAGTAATCTGCCTTCCTGTTCTTGTGACCAAAGTGGATAACTACACGTTCATCCACATTAAACTGCATCTGCCATGCATCAGTCCACTCACCTAGCCTGTCCAAGCCATCCTGTATTCTCATAACATCCTCCACACATTTCACCCTGCCACCCAGCTTTGTGTCATCAGCTAATTTGTTAATATTACTTTTAATGCTTTCATCTATATCATTAATGTATATTGTAAACAGCTGTGGTCACAGTACCGAACCTTGTGGTACCCCATTGATCACCGCCTGTCATTCCGAAAGGGGCCCATTTACCACTACTCTTTGCCTCCTGTCAGTCAGCCAATTTTCAATCCAAGTCAGTATTTTGCTCCCAAAACCATGTGCCCTAATTTTACTCACTAATTTCCTATGTGGGACTTTACTAAAGGCTTTCTGAAAGTCCAGGTACATTACATTCACTGGCTCTCCCTTGTCCATCTTCATAGTTGCATCCTCAAAAAATTCCAGAAGATTAGTCAAGCACAATTTCTCCTTCATAAATCCATGCCGACCCTGACCTATCCAGTTACTGCTATCCAAATGAGTCGCAGTTTCATCTTTTATAATTGATTCCAGCATCTTTCCCATCACTAACATCAGGCTAACCAGTCTATAATTCCCTGTTTTCTCTCTCCCTCCCTTCTTGGAAAGTGGGACAACATTAGCCACCCTCCAATCCACAGGAAGTGATCCTGAGTCGAATAAATGTTGGAAAATGATTACCAATGCATCCACGATTTCCATAGCCACCTCCTTAAGTACCCTGGGATGCAAACCATCAGTTGAGTCAGACTGGTTCTATTTCTAAAGTGGGACTTACAGACTCTTACATGGATTAATGCAGTTTTTGTGCAAAATAGAAAGTAATTCTGAAAATACAATACACATCATAAACCTGTATGTGTGCACGTGCAGGAGAGACAGTGAGTGTGTGCACGTGAGTGAATGCATGTGGGTGGGAGTGCATGTGAAAGACTGTGTGTGTAAGCTTGGTCAAGTATGTGTCTGAGTGTGATGGGGTATAAGCCTATGACACGATGCATGCATAGGTGTGAGTGTGGTTCCACAGGGCATTCTCCTAGGTCCAAACAACTTAAGCTAATTCATGAATGATATTCTGCCTTTGAAGTGAGGACATTTGTCAAAGTTTGCAAAGTACTCAACATGATTCGTGTGTCCATAGATGATAAAGCTATCTGAGCCTGCATGCAGCAACACCTGGACAATATTCAGGCTTAGTGATATATGATGAGTGATGTTCATGCCACACAAGTGTCAGACAATAACCATCTCCAAAGTGACAGAGTTTAACCACCTCCCACTGATAATTTTTTTTAAATTCTCTCACGGGATGTCTCAGCGTCATTGGCTGGGTCAGCATTTATTGTCTATGCTTAATTGCGCAAAAGGCAGTTAAGTATCAACCACATTGCTGTGGCTCTGGGATCACATGTAGGCCAGGCCAGGTAAGAACAACAGATTTCCTACCCTAAAGGGCATTAGTGAACCCAATGGTTTTTATGACAATTGACAATAATTTCATTGCCATCATTAGATCCTTAATTCCACATTCTTTAATTGAATTCAAATTCCACCACCTGCCATGGTGGGATGTGAACCTGGATCCCCAGAACATTACCTGAATTTTTGGATTAATACCATTTCTGAATGGTATAATCATTGCTGAAATTAAATATCCTGGTGGTCTGGATGAACAAGTCTGCAGTAGGTGCCTCTATCAGGAATAACTTGAGCTCTGCAGTTTGGAGTTTGAGCAGCAGCTGGAGGCACTACAGTGAATTTATGAGGCCAAGAGGTTTATGGATAGAACATTTCAGGATGTAATCACCATGCAGTTTAAGGAAGTGCAGTTGGAGAGGGAATAAGTTGTGAGGGAATCTCCCGAGCACACATTCCTTGCACATCATTTGTTGGCCTCGGATAATACGAAGAGTGACAGTTCTTCTCTAGATGATTGCCAAAGCCAAGGCCAGGTACTGTGGATAGTCCAGTTGCTTGTTGTATTGAGGAAAAAAAAGAAGTATGCAAGGGGAATTGGTAGTGAGGGTAATAGACAGAAGGTTCTACTACTGTAGACATGATTCTTATTTGGTATGCTGCCTCCTTGGTGCCAGGATCAAGGATTTACAAATATAGTAAGGACAAAAGGGTCACTAGGGAGAGAATAGGACCCCTCAAAGATCAGCAAGGCGGCATTTGTGTGGAGCCACAGAAAATGGGGGAGGTACTAAATGGATATTTTGCATCAGTATTTATTGTGGAAAAGGATATGGAGATATAGACTGTAGGGAAATAGATGGTGACATCTTGCAAAATGTCCAGATTACAGAGGAGGAAGTGCTGGATGTCTTGAAACGGTTAAAAATGGATAAATCCCCTGGACATGATCAGGTGGACCCAAGAACTCTGTGGGAAGCTGGAGAAGTGATTGCCGGGCCTCTTGCTGAGATATTTGTATCAACGATAGTCACAGGTGAGATGCCGGAAGACTGGAGGTTGGCAAACATGGTGTCACTGTTTAAGAAGGGCGGTAAAGACAAGCCAGGGAACTATAGACTGGTGAGCCTGACCTTGGAGGTGGGCAAATTGTTAGAGGGAATCCTGAGGGACAGGATGTACATGTATTTGGAAGGGCAAGGACTGATTCAGGATAGTCAACATGGCTTTGTGCGTGGGAAATCATGTCTCACAAACTTGATTGAGTTTTTTGATGAAGTGGCAAAGAAGATTGATGAGGGCAGAGCAGTAGATGTGATCTATATGGACTTCAGTAAGGCGTTCAACAAGGTTCTCCATGGGAGATTGATTAGCAAGATTAAATCTCACGGATTACAGGTAGAACTAGCCATTTGGATACAGAACTGGCTCAAAGGTAGAAGACAGAGAGTGTTGGTGGAGGGTTGTTTTTCATACTGGAGGCCTGTGACCAGTAGAGTGCTACAAGAATCGGTGCTGGGTCCTCAACTTTTTGTCATTTACATAAATGATTTGGATGCGAGCATAAGAGTTTGTAAGTTTGCAGATGGCACCAAAATTGGAGGTGTAGTGGACAGCGAAAAGGGTTACTTCAGATTACAACAGGATCTGAACCAGATGGGCCAATGGGGTGAGAATTGGCAGATGGAGTTTAATTCAGATAAATGCGAGGTGTTGCATTTTGAGAAAGCAAATCTTAGCAGGACATATACACTTAATGTAAGGTCCTAGGGAGTGTTGCTGAACAAAGAGACTTGGAGTGCAGGTTGATAGCTCCTTGAAAGTGGAGTCGCAGGTAGATAGGCTAGTAAAGAAGGTGTTTGGTATGCTTTCCTTTATTGGTCAGAGTATTGAGTACAGGAGTTGGGAGGTCATGTTGTGGCTGTACAGGACATTGGTTCAGCCACAGTTGGAATATTGCATGCAATTCTGGTCTCCTCCCTATTGGAAAGATGTTGTGAAACTTGAAAAGGTTCAGAAAAGATTTACAAGGATGCTGCCAGGGTTGGAGGATCTGAGCTACAGGGAGAGGCTGAACAGACTGGAGCTGTTTTCCCTGGAGCATCGGAGGCTGAGGGGTGACCTTATACAGGTTTACAAAATTATGAGGGGCATAGATAGGATAAATAGACAAAGTCTTTTCACTGGGGTCGGGGAGTCCAGAACTAGAGGGCATAGATTTAGGGTGAGAGGGGAAAGATATAAAAGAGACCTAAGGGGCAACCTTTTCATGCAGAGGGTGATACGTGTGTGGAATGAGCTACCAGAGGATGTGGTGGAGGCTGGTACAATTGCAACATTTAAGAGGCATTTGGATGGGTACATAAATAGGAAGGGTTTGGAGGGATATGGGCTGGTGCTGGCAGGTGGGACTAGATCGGGTTGGGATATCTGGTCAGCATGGACTGGTTGGACTGAAGGGTCTGTTTCCATGCTGTACATCTCTATGACTCTATGTCACTAAAGGTCTGTCGGACATTCTGAAAGTAGTGGTGATCAGTGTGAGGTCATAGTCAATGCTAGGAAAAATGATATAGAAGGAAAAAGGAATAAGATCCTGAAAGCACACGTTAGGAATTTTGGTAAGAAATTGAATGATGGGACTTAAATTGGTAAACTTCCAGATTACTCCAGGTGCCATTCAATAGGGGATATAGGAAGAGAAGGGTAAAGCAGTGGGATGTGTGGCCGGAGAGTCTGTGCAATAGGGAAGTCTTTAGATTCCTGAGGTGTTAGGATCATTTCAGGAGCAGGTGGGCATTCTACGATTTTGATGCATTGCTTCTTAGCAACAATGGGATAGAGACCCATACAAGGAGTTTTGCCAATTCTGTTCGGGTGGATTTAAAGTAGGTTGAGAGTGGTATGTGAAACTGATTAGAGAGAATCTGCAATGGAATTTACAGGAAAGTGTGATTAACCGAATCTGGTAAGCAGAGGAAACAGACGAGAGAAGAAAGAAGTAAGTTGAGCAAGGGTAAATGGAATATATCTTAATGCAAGGAGCCTGAGGAATAAGACAGATGGGCTGGGGGCGTAAGTAAGCACAAGGGAGTATGATATAATAGCAATGATTGAGACTTGACTATAAGATGGACAGGATTGGCAGCTCAACATTTTATTCATTAGGTGGTCAGACAAATTAGAGAGGAAAATAGAAGAGGAGAGAGTGTCACAATATTGATCAAGAAATCAATTATAGCAGAGAGGAGGTACATTCTTGCAAGAATCATCAAATGTGGCTATGAAGGCAGAAGTGAAACACACAAAGGGCTCAAACACACTGTTAGATGTGATCTACAAGCCCTCAAACAGGCAGGGAGAGATAGAGGATCAATTATGTAATCAAATATCAGAGAAATGTAATAATAATAATAAGGTATTAATAGCAGGAGCTTTACCAAATATTAACTACAACCCCTCCTTTTCTATCCTCCAAGTTAGAAGAAGCAAAGTACTTAAATTGCTTCCAAGAGAAACCTTTTTTCACTAGTACCCAAAAAGCCTAAGTTCATGAAATGAGTCCATGCACATAGAAGCTTAATCAGTAAGGCAATGTTTTGGAGACATTGACCATAACTCATTTAAATTTAGGATAGTTATGGAAAAAAATAAGGATGGGCTGGAAGTAAAGTACCTAAACTTGGAAAAGGCTAATTTTACTAAGATACAACCTGGCTCAAGTGGATAGGGAACAACTGCTTGCAGTTAACATGGTGCCAACGGAGAGGGAGGCATTCAAGAAGGAAATGGTGAGAGAGCAAGGCAAGTATGTTTCTGCAAAGACAAAGGGTCTTTTAGAACCAAAATGGGAACTTTGGATGTCAAAGGACATCAGAGTTCGGATTAAGAAAAAAAATGAGAAGCTTATGGCAGATACAAGGGCTCAAAATAACAGAGCTCCCAGAGAGATATAAAAAGTACAAGAGAGGGGTTCAAATGCCTACTTAAAGATTTGTGCTTTCAAGACAAGCTTTGTATTTCTGGAATTAATCTACCTGAACCTTCTCTGACTGCCTTCAATGTAACTACATCTTTTCTCAAGTAAGGGAACCAAAACTGTACACAATACACCAGTTGAGTTCTCACCAATGTCTCATATAATTCTTTACTTCTATACTTCATTCCTTTAATAATAAATGCCAAGATTCTATTTGGCTTCCTTATTACTTGCTGTACCTACATATTGATTCATGAATGAGGACACCCAAATCCTTTTCACCAAGCATTTTGAAGTTTCTCTCCATTTAAATAAGTTGTATGTTTTTACAATCAACCAAAATGGATAATCTCACACTGATACGAATTAAACTTCATCTGCCAAATTTTGAGCCATTCTCTTAATTTATTCATATCCATTTTGTAAATTTCCTGTTTCTTCATTACAACTGACTTCCCCACCATTTTATTGTTTACAAATCTATGAAATTTTGCTTTGAATATACTGGTGGCTTAATTAAGTAGTATCTTAACTTGACCAACCACAAAAACCACTTCATCTGCAAGTTCAGAAGTCACATACTCGATGGTGAGGAACTGGGCTTCTAACTCCCCAGAGTTTTACTTTTTCCACTATCTACAAGGAACAACTGAAGAGCGATTTTAATTCCCTAGTTCAATGCCATTCCAAAAACACTTGAAATACTTAGCTGTGACCTGGACCAAGCAGCTATAGAGTCATATAGCATGAAAACAGACCCTTCGGTCCAACTCGTCCATGCCAACCAAGTTTCTCAAACTGAACTAGTCCCATTTGCCTGTGTTTGGCCTATTTCTGAGAGTGTGGTGCTGGAAAAGAACAGCAGGTCAGGCATCATCTGAAGAGCAGGAGAATTGACATTTCAGGCATAAGCCCTTCATCAGGAATGATGAAGGGCTTATGCCTGAAACGTCGATTGTCCTGCTCCCTGGATGCTGCCTGACCTGCTGTGCTTTTCCAGCACCACTCTGATCTCAATCTTCTGCCGTGCTCACTTTCTCCTTTGGCCCATATCCCTCTAAACCATTCCTATTCATGTACCTGTTGCTTTAAATGAAACTGCATCTAAACCATTGGGGAGGTGATGGCCTAGTGGTATTATCTCTGGACTGTTAATCCAGAGACCCTGATAATGTTCTGGGGACGTGAGTTTGAAACCTGCCATGGCAGACAATGGAATTTGAATTCAATAAAAAAAATCTGGAATTCAGAATCTAATGATGACTATGAATCGATTGTTGAAAAAAACCATCCGGCTCATTAATGTCTTTCAGGGAAGGAAGCTGCCAACCTTACCTGGTCTGCCCTACATGTGACTCCAGACCCACAGCCACGTGGTTGACTTTTAACTGCCCTCTGGGTAATAAATACTGCCTAGCCAGCGACGCCCGTGCATGAATAAACAAAATGCAGTCTCTAAACCACTGGCATATTGTGGCAGTAAATGTTCTGCCTGTTAGATTCACTGCAGCAACATGTCAAAGTATCTTTGGCACCAGCTCCTAAAGCTACAACCTGTACTATTGAAAAGGACAAGGGCAACAAGCACATAGCAACATTATCATCTACAAAACCACCTTCAAGCTACACATTATCCTGATTTGTCTGTAATGCCCACATCATCAGAAAAATAAAGTCACAGTTCTGCAATAAAATGGGAATAACTGCATCCCCTAATCTTAAGTGAGTTTTCTGTGATACGAACACCAGTAGTGTTTGCATCACCTTATTATTTTTCAACATTATCTATCCTTTATGAATTCCTGACACTGCAGGTGGCTTGCATTTAAATTAATTCTTCCCTGGTACTTCAAACATTTGATGGCTCATCTATAAAATCGGTGTCACTAAATTGATTTCACAGTTGTTCTCAGCAATGTGGTGTCAATTGCATAACCTCTGTTTACTCAGTCTTCGTGTCCAGATCTATTGATGCCAGCAGTCACAATATTAAATAGATTGATGGAAAGGTCCAGAGAATTTCCAATTTTGCTGGGCCAGGGTCCTCCCCCACCTCATACTAAAATTTCTACACATATTTTGAGGTGGCATATGTAGTATTTTCCAAGATGACTATTCTAGTGCCCTATGCTATTTTCCGACTCTACTAGTATTGTGATGTGTAAGGGTTGCTTGAAGTAGTTCACAGTCACGAATTTTACATCATCATTGCTTTATCTTGCCTTGAGCATAAACTACTGTAGAGTATTTACAAAAGAGACTCTAGATTTAGATAATAGAAAGGTTTACTGCATTACTGCAGCAATTGACCTTTGGCTATGTATAATTACTAGGACCTTGGGAGCCGCTACAGATTCATCTGCTCCCTGAGAAAGGTAGAGTCAACCTCCTTGTTTCCACTCACAGAGTGTGTACCACATCAGAGGAATGAGTGGAGCCAACTTATTAGAACAATAATCATTTCAGAACCATTCATCGTCCCCAGGCATTTTTGACTACTGTTCACCCATTATGTAATCATGTATGTATAAAACTATATTACATATATCACCCCCCCATCTCACACTAAGTCTCTGACTTCATAAATGCAGGTGATCTGGATGTTTCACATTTTTTCAGATAGCACTTTCTTCAGACTCAGAAAGTCCTTACTTGAGGACCGTTGACTTTGACCTGTGGATCAGTGCTCTGCTGGAGGATCATTTATCTCTCAGATATTCTTTGCAGAGGACGTTGTTCTTTGTAGACATTATTGTTGGTCACTTATCTATTCGGAAGGATCTTTAATCTCCTGAAATATCTACACAATGAATTCCTCCTCTGATAACTCAGGTAGTAGTCTAACAACATAATCTGGTGGATCTTTAAATTTCGTGAATGCCCATCTTGGAAGGAAGTTGCTTTACAGGAACAAATACTTCTTTCTTTGTAGTTTTGTGGATTTCTGTATCAGATAATCACTTTCTAATTGGAAAAATTTGTCATTTTTTGGAGTGTCCTAGATATTGAGACCAGATAATTTCTCCTTCTTGATCATTCCCTGAATCTGTGGATATTGGGCCAGCTCCCACAAGTGCAGATTAAAACCCTGGTATTGTTGATCCAACTGGACATCTTAAGTCACATTTTGTTATTGTCCGACTGGTGAGGTAGACATTTTAAAACTCACAGCCATGTTACTGAAAGATTGCAGCTCTTTCAGCACTCAGTTTGTCACTAGTTCTGTTTTAGAAGACAGAAGAGTAAACACTCCCACTGGTTCTGTAAAGTCTGTGAATTCCTTTATGTTGACAATATTAAACAACTCTCTCTGCCAACATAAGTGATCTTGCTTGGTACTTTCTTATACTTGGGTTCTGTCACAAGTCTGGGATGCCCAAAGAAGCTTTCCACTAGCTGCCTCTTGATTGGTTGGTCAATAGCAGTATGTTAATGTATTTGTACAGCTGTTCATTTATGGACCAACTGGTCTCTGGGCAGTTGTCAATATTCTTAAACTCCTCCGAAGAAATGATATTTCTCGTGAGAGCTGAGAGCTCTCTCTTACAGTTTTGAAGAAGGGTCACTGGACTTGAAACTTTTCTTTCTCTCCAAGATGATGCCAGACCTGCTATGTTTCTCCACCAATTTCTGTTTTTATTTTAGCTGTCTTTTACGCTTGCCTTTCCTTTCTGGTTTTTGTGCTGTTTTTCATGAAGTTATTTGTATTCCCGTAGGGACTTCTAACTTTACATCAATTGCTCAGTGCAGAGTCCCCATCACTAAGGTCTGTGAACTTTCTATGTGTGGTGGGCTGTTCCCTCTTTTCCGAGCCAAAATCTTGCCCCAGCACTTTTTAGCAGCTTCTGAATGGCGTTATGCATTTTGGTGTGTTGAGCTTATAATTTCGTTACTTCCATGGCCTCTGTTGTCTTTCTGTCAGTAATTGCATTTCAACTTCAGACTGACTCTGTTTTCTTAAAACAGAAATGCTCTTAAAATGGCAACCACACTTGATTGAAGTTCTACCGTTCTTTTCTTCTAGGTGTTGCATATTTCTTTGCCTTGTGTTGGCTTTCAGATTTGTACCAGTGGAAACAGGTGTTCTTTTTGCACATGACCACACCTGTGGTGCTGTATAAGGTTGTTTGAAGTAGTTTATTGCTATCCATCTTAGCTTGTACTTGTTTTGTCTTCTCTGCCTTGCGATTACTGGTAGAAGATACACCACCACAATGAAACTACAGAAAAGGCATTGTTAGAGAACGAATAGGTTTATAATAATAGGTTTTTATCATAATAAAAAGTGCAACTACATTTGTTCAAGGATAATCACTCGACCGTGGGGAGCAGGTACTAATAGTCTGCTTCCTTTGAAAGTTCAGGCAGAATTCACTGCTTCCTCCCAAAAAATGTGACATCAGTAAAATGGGAGAAGCTGATGTAATATAAATGCTAACCCCCTTCACAACCATTGCCTATTGTGCAATCATTTAACATGCCAATACCATGTCAGTTTCACAGGTTTTCATATGTGACTGGAGAAAGGATGTATTGGTAAATTCTTTGGTAACAGTGTGAGTTAGAAAGGTATGAGGTCTGAATGGACCATAGGCTGCTCTCTCATTCGAGAAAGACAGTTGGTGTTTTCATCTCAGGGTCATCAAACTTCAGGTGAGGGGCGAGATTAAGGTGGTGGGACCTTTATGGAAGCCTCAGAAAGCACAGGCATTGAACCCACACTGTTGGCATCACTCTACGTTGCACACCTGCCATCGAGGTTGGTTGATCAGCTATGATCACATTGAGTGGCAGAGCAAGCTCAAAGGCCCAAATTGTCCAGTTTGTGCTCGTTTTCTTTGTTTCTGTTTCTATGTTTACACATAAATCATTTTGTGTAGAACTTTTCTACTTTGGTCCAGTCCTTCTGCTGCTTTTTGTTTGCCCCTTGTCCATGCCCTCTGGCATTGCCCCACCCCAAAACCTCTAACCCACTCACTCAGCTCCCTCCCCCATCTACCCAGCCTGACTTCATTAGATTTCCCTGCTTGGAAAATGCTGATCTAGCAACTAAACTTATCACACAATGATGTTCACTGACCAATTGTGTGATCAGCAGTATTGCTTGAGCTGTGACAGCTAATGTATTTAAGTCTACATCGGTGCCAACATTCACAGAACGTCGAACATTTCAACGCAGTACAGGCTCTTCGGCCCTCAATGTTGCGTCAACCTGTGAAACCAATCTGAAGCCCTTCTAACCTACATTATTCCATTTTCATCCACATGCCGATCCAGTGAACGTTTGAATGCCTTTAACGTTGGCGAGTCTACTACTGTTGCAGGCAGTGCGTTCCACACTTCTACTACTCTCTGAGTAAAGAAACTGCCTCTGACATCTGTCCTATATCTATCACTCCTCAATTTAAAGCTATGTCCATCACTAGCCATCACTATCTGAGGAAAACTTCCCTTCATTCATCACCAAACTGGGCAAATGGTATGGGTTGGGATCATTTCCACCATTTAATTTTGATGAACCTCTGAGCCACACCTCTGAACTGATACTTTCAACAGGACCCAGGCATCATGATGGGACAATCACAGAGTGGTTCTGATTACTCATGCATCCAGGCATCAACAACATAAATTGGTCCAGTCCCAATCTTCCAGCATGCAAACTCTGTACCTCTTTTCAACAACACAGCTGGCCTCCACATGCTGGATCTCTGAATCTCTGATACATACAGCACAATATTCCTCATCACTCTCTAACACCTCTTCATGATTACCAATGCTAGCTAACACTCCAGGTTCCACTGCACAACTGAGTGGCCAGCTTGCCTCTTCATCATCTATCAGCATTTTAGAACCTTTCAACTTCCCTCTGGGAATGGCTCAAGGTGGCCCTTCAGTTACAGACTCAATGTCACAGGTGTGAGCACGGGTATCGAATTGCTTCTCTGATTTGGCCAAATGACATTTCCCATAGTTCTGGCAGTAATAATTCTTGTCAAAGCAGCTAACCTTTCTCATGTTTGGTGCCCTACCTGCTTGTGGACAGCTTCTAACACTTGGACCTTGAAAATGATTTATAGAACAAGTTGCTTCACTGCTCTCCCATTGTGATGGATCATTATAGAATATCCATCTCTCCATCTTTCTCTTTTCTCATTCTCTCACTCCATTAGTGCTGCCAGTCAATTTGGGAAGATATCCAATAGTTGCACGCCTGCTCAAGTTTCCATTCTAGATCAGCAAAGGAGGCTTCCTATTCCTCCTTCTTTGTCCATTGCTCCTACACCTTGGCTCTGCACCCCCAGCTTGTCAAAGATACTGTCCCTTGCAGGAAGAGACACAAAAAAACTGATGTGCTCTCTCCCACGATTGACACCTGACACATTAGCCTCTTATGTGTTCATTAATAGTGGGCACAATGTGAAATCAATCGTGGTCTAGATTTATAACAAATAACCTATTATGATTCACTTCTAGGAAAGAGATTCAATAGTGCTGAATGAGTTTATCTTGTTGAAAATGCTGTTATAGATATTTAGCCATCAGCCCGGACGTGAAATGTCTTCAAGGCAGAGATTGATAAATTCTTGATGTCACAAGGAATTAAGAGCTACAGGGAGAATGCGGGTAAGTGGAGTTGAAATGCCCATCGGACATGATTGAATGGCGGAGTGGACTCGGTGGGCCAAATGGCCTTACTTCCACTCCTATGTCTTATGGTCTTATGGTCTTATGGCAGCATGGTGGCTCAGTGGTCAGTACTGCTGCCTCACAGCACCAGGGACCTGGTTTGATTCCACCCTTGAGCGACTGTCTATGTGGAGTTTATACAATCTTCCCTTTTCTACGTGGGTTTCTGCCTGGTGCTCAGGTTTCCTCCCACAGTCCAAAGATGTGAAAGTTAGGTGGACTAGTCATGCTAAAATACCTGTAGTATTCTAGGGTGTGTAGTTAGGTGGATTAGTCACGGGAAAAGCAGGGTTACAGGGATAGGGCCACGGGATGGGTCTAGGTGGATGGTCTTTGGAGGATCAGTGTGGATTTGTTGGGCCAAATAGCCTGCTTCCACATTGTATGAACTCCATAGAATATCTTTCAAACAAACTCCACAGTTTCTTCTGCTTTGCCTTTAACTGTATTGGCATCACAGATTATTAACCATATTCCAGCAATAGTTTTATGGTTAGTGCTAGTTCTCTGGGCAAGATCTGCTGAGGTTGTCATCTTGATAAAGAAAACTTTTAAATGCAAATAATCTGACAATTTGTTTTGAGAAGTTAAATTGATGGGACTCTGCCTGTTTCCTTTTAGCAGCTTGTTCCATTGTACAATTGTACTTGGAAGAAAAAATTGGAAATAAGTGACCTTTGTAGTTTAATTGGATGCTACTTCATGTTTTACTGGAGGGCACCAGCCACTTGTTTTCTGTCAATTCCCATCAATCCATGGCTCACTGACATTTTATGCATATTGTGGAACACAGTGGAGACTGATGGGGTTACAGGAGAACTGACTGTTAATAGTGTAACATCTATGAGACTAATTCTTGGGCCCCAGTGAGGCCAGGAACAAAAATGAATAGGTGCTCAAACTAGCACCACTGTCCAGAGTACTGGTTCACTGGTACTATATGCTTTTGAGCTACTGGGCCATTTCCAACAAGTTCTGGGCAGTCAATTGAATGAATTAAGGGCCTTCTTGAGCCGATTGAGGCCTTTTGGCAGATGGTCACTTGGGATTTGTTTTAGTAGGGATACAGGACCCAATGGGGAGAAATTAGACTAAATGGAGGCAGCCTTTCAGTGACAGACCAGAAGGTGGAAAGAAAGACAGGGCAGGTCTTCAGATATACATTAATTGACAGCTTAAGGACCTCAATCAATATCTGAATCAGAAGGGAATGCCTATGAATGATACTGTAGTCAGTCAATAGGCTACTGATGCCAGCAGGATAATGCTATCCATGGCTCTTTTTGTTTTCTCGCTCCTTCTGCTGTGTTCATTTTTAGATGATCTCAAATTCTTTGGAAGAAACAATTTCTTAAAATTCATTTTTTCAGCTTCCTTAGCTTGCAACTATTGTGCTTCTCGCTTTATAGTAACAAATCTTTCACACTTCAATTGTGCCAGTTAGTCTTTCACCCATTATAATCAGTTACTGACGAATTTCCTTTGACGTTGGAGACATTCCTCTTTATTAGCCATCTTCTGTTTGATATTTGCACGCCTTGAATCACAGAGAATGCTTTTATTAAAGTATTCTCAGTTTGTGGGCTTAATATCATCATTTCATTTTATGCTCTATTATGTTACTATACTTTAACTATGCCACCAGTTGGCATGCATGAAAATTTATGTTGGTCGGTAATGTGTCATTTGCTTTAGAAAAGGATATTTGATTCGGAAGAATACATATTTAAGTCTGGTGTCTATATCGCTTTTTCTTCGACTTTTTACTGAACTGGTAAGGGAATCCATGTATCTCTTTTGCACAAAGAAAAAGTCATTTATTTCCTTGTTCATTACACAAGAACCATCTGACTAAAAGAAAAATCAGGATTAAGCAAGATCAGGGAGTTTTCGTTCATTTATAAATACAGTGAGACCGTCACGTTGTGGAATGATTCAAATGCCCACATGCAGATGTGGAGTTTTTTTTAAGTAAGCTAAATTTCCAGTTCAGGAGTACTGCCAATGTGTTCACTATGAGTTTTCAACTGAGAAATCAGTAGAATTTCCATGGACATGTGATAAGCTGATATAAAAAAAATTACACCATTTCTTCAAAGCTTCCACTGCAGCCAATGATTGGGATAACAGTGGAAATCCAAAATGGAGGCTGATTCTATCTGTTCAAATGAGCATTAAAGATCCTACAATATCTTTCCTGGTATTATGGCCCACAGTTTGTTCATCAATTAAAGAAACGTTTAATGTTCAAAGATTTGAAGCTTATGTAATATATTTGGTACTTGGTTTTGTAAGATTAGGTCTGCATTTTGGTAAGTAAACGTTAAAAGGCTTTAAGCCCATCACTATTTACAAGAAGGGGGAGATGTCATGGTAATGTCACCAGTTTAATAATCCAGATAATCAGATTAATGCAGCATATACATGGGTTCAAATCCCACTACAGCAGCTGTTGGAATTTAAGTTCCATTAATAAATTTGGAATTGAAGCCAATGATAGTGACTATGAAAGACTCTGCATTCAAGTCCACCAGATATGTCATAACATCACTGAACAGGCTCATTAGTTAATATCTAATATCGCAAATTGAAAGTTAGTCTCAGTCATGGTGAATATCTTCACTTGTGAAAACCCATTTCATTCATTAATGTCCCTCAGGGTAGGGATGGGCCACTCTTATCTGGTCTGGCCTACATGTGAGTCTCGCCCCACACCAATAGGATTGACTCTGAAATGGTCAATAAATGTTGGCCTCACTAGAGACACCCAAATGGCATAAAAAAATGAATGGATAAGAAGGACATATCTGGGGCCTTGCACACTCAACGTTAAAGACCAGGTCTGAAAGAATAAATACCTGATCAAGAACAATGAACAGTACATCATAGGATGATGTGATGATGCTACAGGACTTGGTCAGAGAATAAAGCAGGAGCTTGTAGGAGACAGACTGAGCAGCAGTAGGTAATTGAGCATCTCGAGTTTGTTCCACCAAGATAAAAAATCATGGCTGATCTGATTGTCATCTCAAATCCCTATTTCCACTTACCCAATAACCTGCCTCCTCCTTGGTTAACACAATGCCTCTGGGTGAAAAAAATATTTAAAGATATTGCTTCCAGCACTTTTTCAGGGAGATATATAACCTATATATAGTTGCAGGAATGTAATATTTACTTGTTTACTAAACAGGACCTTTCCAGTTACAACAGAAAGGTGGCTATCAGTCCATAATAGATCCTGAAGGGACCCATACAGACAACACTCTGGACCAGGTTTCACTTCAATGGGCCTACATTATGGCATAACTGCTCATGTAGCTACTTGGTAGCTGCTGTTAGTATAACAGTACAGTTAACCCTTTACTCAAGTTGGTCATTGTGTTTCTTTACATTAGAGCCACATAAAAGGACTTCTTTGTGTATGAAGCATCTTGCACATTCATGCAAAAAGGCGCTATCACAACAACATGAGGATATGCTGTAGTGGGCACTGGCAGCTGATGATATCATGCTCAATTAGTCATTGTAAATGCTCAAGTAGTCTTTTGGTTGTTGCTACATTTTCCTCTTTCCACTATTTCACATGTATGCTTTGGAACTCAGGCTGGCAGGAAGCATTATTGCAGGAAGATTCAACACACAGGGATCAAAACCTGTACATTCCTTCTCTTGCCCTCTATGCAGCTGTACTCTCTGCGTATCAGCAGGCCTTTTGCTGCTGGAGACCATTATACCAGAGGCCTTTTCTGGACCTGTGCATAAGTCAGCAATAAACATTGAAGAACAATTTCCAACTCAATAATACCAAGGGCATTTGTCAATTTCCAAATGATGGCTTGGCTAAGATCAGACATTTCAATCCAATATAGGATAACACTTGCAGATCTGTATGACTCATGGAATAGTACATTCACCCATAGCAGGCCACAGCATAATACCATGAGAAAGTGGATTTATATTGCTCTCGTTTAAACGCAGTGCTGTGCAAACTGTGTCACTCTGTAGGATGGTGAGAAGAGTAATTTTATTACCATTCATGCTATAACTCAAAGTAAATACTGAAAGATCAAACTGACATTACATCTTGTAATTTGAATAGAATCTTAATCTAAAGTACTGTAACAGATGAATGCCTATTTATCATGTAATTATAGTTAACCATTCTTTAGCTAGCGAATAGAAAATTATGCATTGACACTCTCTTCTTTACTCTGCAACGTCCAATAATTTTGTATAGTCAGATTCCCACCTTGTTTGAAAACAGCTAAAAGTATGTGAAATCACAGATCTCTCAGTAATATTCCAAACAAGAAAACCCACATAAAAACAAATACAATTCAGATAGATTAGTATCATTCATTCATTTGCAATGACTTGGAACTTCTATTTCAAAATTATGGCTGGAAATTATTTTGATCATTAATGAAAATTAAGTATTCCCTCAATATTTTCTTAAATAGATGCAAATGCAGAGCTAACAAATAACTATTTGTCTGAATGGAAAATGTTAATCCATTCTTCTCCCAAATAAATTATACCACTCTCAGCTGGAGATGCTTGGTATGCTTTGTGGGCATCTTGTATCCAATTTCCTTGATAGTGAGTTCCCTAATCCTACCAGGGCATGTCTGACAGAATAGAAAGTTGAAGCTGAAGTCACCCAAAGAAAAAAATGATAAGCTATACAGAGAAATGATGAAGAATCTCCCAAAAATGTGTTGCTAAGGAATGATCTCCCAGATTCTGTATTATCTGGAATATTACCTATGTTGAGGTCTATCGTTTCCTGTATTTGAGAAAAAAACCAGACATGTTCTTTAAATTAGATTTTGCTACTACTTATTAATTATTTTAATAAACTTCTTGTTGCAAACAGTTGAAAGGATAAGCTGTTCAAATACGACTCACTAGACATTGGGACATATGGTCTACATAACTGGCACCAAACCAAGAAGGTGTTCAGCCTATCACACAAATGACTAGTATGGTATATGAACTTCAGTGCCACTGTGATGCCAAGAATGTGGGCTGTATGTCCCAGAGACTGGCAGATCGCATCAACTTGCATATTCTTCAGATGTTTACAACAAGCAAAATACCAATTGCACCCAACCAGTCTATGCTTGAAAAACTCACAATAGTGTCTAACATTGGAAGAGATTCTACAAATGGGCAACATTTTCTGGATAATCCTGACTGTGCAAAGTGCATAGGACTCTGTAATTTGCAGACAGAAAGAACATATACCTGCACTATATTTGTTTTAACTCAAAAAAAATGGTGACAGCCATTCAGTGGTTCATTTCTCAGGGAAGTGCCTTAACTAATCAGAATCATGCTAACTGTTTTAAATTTTAAATAAAACCAGGCAATTAACTGTCAATTAGCATTAACTGTTGCATTTTGAATGGTGGTATCTCTCCAAAACTGAGTCCACTTGCTAATGAATCAGCTGGATTCTCTCACTAAGTATTAGTGTTGTTTTTTTTCTTAAAATGTTTTTCTTATGAATTGTCCAGATGAATGCAATATAAATGTGTCAATTTTTCAGTTAACTAAATATATCAACAAAAGTTTTCATTCAAGCTATATCATTGCTGATTTAGAAGGTGTTAGGTTTGGATAATTATGTTGAAAATTGTCAAGACCAATGGTATAGTTATGTTTGGGAAGAATTGTGTTACGAGAAGAATGTGAACAAAAAAATGCAAAAAATGGTCAGTAATTTCAGGACTACCAAATACCAACGAGGTTTACATCAAGAATGTCATTGATGAATTTGTTGGAATTGTAAACACTGATCTCAGTTTGGAGCCTGAAGCAGATCTTTGTATGCCCTTATAATCGGTTCAAGCATTTGTGTTATATTTATTGGATCTGTCATGGCTATGCCATTGAAGGTCTGAGTTACAGAGTCCTGTCATTATGGGCGTAACATGAAAACCTATTCCAGAGTTAGCAATTACTAGGGTCATGATCCAAGACAGGCACTTGAGACAGAGATCCTGTTCGTTTATCACTGAAAATGGACTTTCTAGCTCTTGTGGTGTTTAAAGCCTTGTGCTTAAAGCTTTTGACAGAATGGATGCAACAATGTTGTTAGATTAGAAAGTGACCACTTCACACTTCAACATTTCAACACTTTCAACAATTTCTCACTTTTATGCTGTTGTGGTAAAAAGAATAGTTTGTATTCTTTGTAGGAAGCTCTATTAAGCAGGGCTAGAAGTTTGAAGTACCTTGCATGTTGCTGGTGTATTAGAATTCAGCCTGGACTGGGGGGAAATAAACTGATTATTGTTCAGAGTTCTTCCCCTTTATTGTATAGACATTGCCCTCTTTATCCCAGAATCACAAAGCTATTATGGCACAGAGGGGGGGCATTCAGCCCATTATGTCTGTACTGTTTCTATGAGTCAGCATTTCATAGGAACATTGGAACAGGAGTAGGCCATTCAACCCCTCAAGCCTGCTCCACAATTCAATAAGATCATGGCTGATCTGTGGCCTAACTCCATTTGCTTGCCTTGGGCACATATCCATTGATATCCTTGCTTAGTAAAAATGTATCTATCTCAGATTTGAATTTAATAACTAAGTTAACATTGACTGCCATTTGAAAAAGAGAATTCCAAACCTCCATTAATCTTTGCATGTAGAAGTGCTTTCTAATATTTCTCCTGAATGGCCTGGACCTAATTCTTAGATTATTCTTCCTTGCTCTAGAATCTTTCACTGGACACAATTGTTCTGCCTTCTCCTCATAACGGTAAACACACTGCCTTGTCAAATAGCAGTCAAATTATCTTTGGATGCATCCATCAAATCTGCTTCCACCAAACTTTTAGGCAGCTCCCACCGTCGGGACAAGTTTTTACTTATCACTTTTGCTTCTTTTGCCAATTACTTCCATCAGTGCCCTCCTGTTCTTGATCCTTTCAAAAGTAGGCACAGATTCTCTCTATCTCCTCCGTCCAGGCCCCTCAGATTTTTGAATACCTCTATCAGAACTCCACTCAGCTTTTTCTTTTCCAAGGAAAACTATTGAAGATGTTCAGGCAATCTTCATAATTGAAATTCCGCTCCTTGAACTTATTCTTACGAAACTTTTCTCAACTCTCTCTCCAATCTGCCTGATGCCTTCACATTCTTCCAAAAGTACAGCACCCCGTACTGGATAAGAAGGAAAAGAAAGTTTTTTAGCCGGTGTAAAGAGATTAATAAATGGAGGCCCGAGTGAATTATAGAAAGTGAAGGGAGAAACTAAGAAAGCAATTAAGAGAGCAAAGAGGGGGCATGGAGAAAGTACTGGTAAGTAAGATGAGGGAGAATCCCAAGATGTTCTGTAAGTATATCAAGGGAATAGGGTAACCAGAGGAGAGTATAGCCCACAAGTGACTGAGGAGGCATTCTGTTTGTGAAGCCAAAGGACACTATAGAGTCATAGAAATTGATAAGACTGACATAAAGAGGGATGATGCATTGGATGTTTTAGAAGGCTTAAAAGTGGACAAGGAGAAAGTGAGCACTGCAGATGCTGGAGATCAGTCGAAAAGTATGATGTTGGAAAAGTACAGCAGGTCAGGCAGCATCCGAGGAGCAGGAGAATCAACGTTTCGGGCTTAAGTCCTTCTGCATCAGCAGTCCTGACGAAGGGCCTGTGCCTGAAACATTGATTCTCCTGCTTCTTGGACATTGCCTGACTTGCTGTGCTTTTCCAGCACCACACTCTTCGACTTAAAAATGAACACAACTTGCAGTCCAGCTGAGTGGTGGCCAAGGCTGTGGGAGGCGAGGGATGAAATCCTTGCCCAAATTTTTAATTCCTCTCTAGCCACAGGGATGATGCTAGACGACTGAAGGACACTGCAGCTAATGTGGTTTCACTTTTCAAGAAAGGTGGTAGGGATAAACCAGAGAGTTACAGAACAATGAGTGTCATATCTGTGATAGGAAAACTGTGTATAAAATTCTGAAGGAGAGAATGAATTTCCATTTGGAGAGGTAAGATTTGATCAGGGATAGTTAGCATGACTTTGTCAGAGGGAGGTCACGTCTAACAAATTTGATTGACAAAGAAGGTAAAAGCATATGGGATCCAGTGCAACTTGGCAACATGGATCCAGAATTAACTTAGTCGGAGGAGATAGAGGATGGTGGTAGAAAGCTGTTTGTGTGACTGGAGGTCAATGCCCAATGGCATACACAAGAATTAGTGCTGGCTCCCTGATCGTTCATGAGATATAAATATAAATGATGTAACAGAGAATGTGGGGGATGGTAAGTACGTTTGCAAATGACATGAACATTGGCTGAACATATGAGGAAAAAGGTATCAGATCACAAGAAAATATAGACTGATATGTCAGATGGGAAGATCAGTGTGAGGTAATGCACTTTGGAAGAAGGGAGTGCTCAAAGAATGGCAGGACACTCAAAAACTCAGAAGAATCTTGGAATGCGCATCCATAGATCATTGAAGGCAACAAGAGAGGTTAAGAGTGTGGTTAAGATGCTTAAGAAGAACATTACTCATGGCATGGATTACAAGAGTAGAGAGAGGTTATACTGGAGGTATACTGTTGGGCCACAGCTGGAGTACTGCATACAGTTCTCAATACAGCAAGGGTGTGATTGCACTGAAGGGTTGCAGAGGAGATTCAACAGGATGTTGCCTGGTTTTGAACACTTTATCTTTGAGGAGAGGCAGGATAGGATCAAACAGAGAAGGCTGAGGGGAGACGTGATTGAAGTGTCCAGGATTATGAGGGACATAGACAAAGTTTCCTTTTTGGTTATTCATGGGATGTGAACATTGCTGGCTTGGCCAGTATTTATTATCCATTCCTAGTTGCCCTTGAGAAGGTCTGGTGAGTTGCCTGCAAAGCAAGGCAGGATGGTGGGTGGCTTGGAAGAGAACTTGCAAGTAGTGGTGGTCCCATTTATTTGCTGCCTTTATCCTTCTAGATGGAAATTGCTGTGGGCTTGGAAGGTGCTGTCTAAAGATATTTGGTGAATTTCTGCAGTGCATCTTGGAGATGCACTCCAAAACACTCTTGACTTGTGCCTTGTAGATGTTGGACAGGCTTTGGGATGTAAGGAGCTGAGTTACTTATTACAGTATTTCTAGCCTTTGACCTGTTCTTGTAGCCACTTTGTTACTGTGACAAGCCCAGTTGAGTTTCTGTTCAATGGTGACCTCAGAACATTGATAGCGGGTGATTCAGTGTTGGCAACACCATTGAATGTCATGGGGCAGTGATCAGGTAGTCCCTCATTTGAGATGGTCTTTGTCTGGCATTTATATGGTACGAATGTTACTGGTCAAGTCGATCCAAGCCTGGAAATTATCCAGATCTTGTTGACTTTAAACATGGACTGCTTCCAGTATCTGAGGAGTCACGAATAGTGTTGAACATTGTGCAATCATTTGTGAACATCCCTACTTCTGGCCTTATGATGGAGCAGTTGAAGATGGTTGAGCTTAGGACACTCCCCTGAGGAACTTCTCTGGATATATCCTGAGCTGAAAATGACTGACCTACAATAACAACAAGAATCTTTCTATGTGTCAGGTATGACTCTGAGAAATAGAGAGTTTGCCTCCTGATACCATTGATTTTGGTTTTACTAGGACTCCTTGATGCTACACTCAATAAAATGTGGCCTTAATGTCAAGGGCTTTAACTCTCACCTCATCTTTTGAATTCAGTTCTTTTGTCCATTTTGAACAATGGACAAAATGAGGTCAGGAGTTGTGTGGCCTTGGTGGAACCCAAACTGGGCGTCACCGAACAGTTATTGCTGATAGATAGCATTGTTGATGACACCTTCAATCACTGATAAAGAATAGATTGATTTAGCAGTGAATGGCCAGATTGGATATGTCCTGTCTTTTGTGTAAAGGATATACCTAGGCAATTTTCCACATTGTTAGGTGGATAACTGTTGCAATTGTATTGGAAGAGCATGGCTAGGGAAACAGTAAGTTCTGGAGCACAAGTCTTCAGTACTATTGCTGGGATGTTGTCAGGGCCCATAGCCTTGATATCATATGGAATGAATTGAATTGGCTGATGGGGCAGCATTACAGAACTTAGATTTGATCTATCAATTGTGGGGTTGTTTAGCTCTGTCCATTACTTGCAAGTAGTCCTGTTTGGTCGCTTAACCAGGTTGACACCTCATTTCTGGGTATTCCTGTTGCTGTTCCTGGCATGCCTTCCTGTACTCTCCATTAAACCAGGGTTGATCTCTTGGCTTAATGATAATAGTTGCATGAGGGATATACCAAGCCATAAGACTAGAGATTGTGCTGGAGTACTATTCTGTTGTGATTGATGGTCCACAATGCCTCATGGACATCCAGTTGTGAGTTGCTAGATCTGTTCAAAATCTGTCTCATCTAGCGCAATGATAGTGCTACTCAACATGATGAAGGGTATTCTCAATGGAAAGGTGGGACTACATTTGTTCAAGGTCTGTGTGGTTGTCACTCTTACTGATAACGTGATGGACAAATATATCTGTGGCCGGCAGTTTGGTGAGGATGAGGTTAAATATGTTTTTCCCTCTTGCTGATTCCCTCACTATCGGCCGCAGACCAATCTTGCTGCTATGCCCTTTAGAACCCAACCAGCTTGATCAGTAATGCTGCTGCTGAGCCAGAGTGCATTTGCTGCCCTTGCCACCCTCTTTGCTTCCTCCAAGTGTTGTTTCACATGGAGGAGTGGATGTTCTCCTTAGTTGAAGAATCAATAACCAAGGGACAGTTGATTTAGAGGGAAATTGATGAAAGATTTTTTTCACCTAGAGGATAATGGGAATCTGGAATGTACTGCCTGGAAGGGCAATAGAGGCAGGAAATCTCAGGACCTATAAGAGGTATGTGGATGAGAAATTGAAATGTCATAACATGAAAGGCTATTGGCCAAGTGCAAAATAGATCCATTTTTAAGGATAGGTCATTGCAGACTAGATTGGCCAATGGCCTCTCCTGTGCTATATGCCTCTATTGATGCAACACTAGAGCTGACGTCTAACATGTGTCTTTTACAGGTTCAACAAAATTTCCTTGTTCTTGTACACTATGCCCTTATTAAGAGAGCCAGTGACATTGTATGCTTCAAAAACTGCTCCTCAATCTCTCCTGTCACCTCTGTGCACCAAGTCCATTTGCTTCTGTACCCCTTTGAATTTGTACCCTTAATTTTTTGTCACCTGTTCATGCTATTCCTACTAAACTGTACCACCTCACATTTCTCCACATTGAACTTGATCTTCCATTGTCTGCCCTTTCCGTCAACTCACCCATGCCCATTTGAAGTTCAACAATATCATCCTTGTAGTTTGTAACATTTCCAACAATATCCTGTGCTGGGTACATTATTGTCAAGGTCATTTGTTTATATTAGGAAGAATAGTAGTCCTAATACCAACAGATGGGTATTTCCACCATAAATAGCAAAAATACTGAAGACTTGTGCTCCAGATTTAACCATTCCCAAGCCATGCTGGTTCAGTAACAGCTAAAACAGTGACATCTAATCAGCAGTGTGAAAAAATACCCAAATACCTCCTGAACTCGAAAAACAAGACAACTCCAACCCAAAAAATTACTACTCCATCAGTCTATTTTCAATAATCAGTAAAGTGATGAAAAGGTGGTCAACAATGCTATCAAACGGTCTTTTCACATTCATTAACTGTCTACAGACAATTGCTTTGAGTCTTCTCATTTTTTTGTCCAAAAATGGACAAAAGAGCTTAACTGCAGAGGTGAGATAGGAGTAGTTGCCCTTGACATCAAAGTAGCATTTGACTGAGTGTGGCATCAAGGAGGCTTAGCAAAGCTGGAGTCAATGGGAATCAGGAGGAAGTCTTTACATTGATTGGAATCATCCCTAGCACAAAGGAAGATGGTTGTGATCATAATAGGCAGTTAATCTCAGTCCCAGAACATCATTGCAAGAGTCTTTGAAAGCAATATCCTTGGCCCCATCATCTTTAGTGCTTTCTCAATGATGTTCCCATCACCAGAAGGGTAGGATGTTTGTTGATGATTGTCATGATAAGAGTGGTGCTGGAAAAGCACAGCAGGTCAGGCAGCATCCGAGAAGCAAGAAATTCGACGTTTCCAGCAAAAACCCTTCATCAGGAAGGATGCTGCCTGACCTGCTGTGCTTTTCCAGCATCACTCTAATCTTGACTCTGATCTCCAGCATCTGCAGTATTCACTTTCACCTGTTTGTTGATGATTGCGCAATATTCAACAATATTTGTGGTGGCTCAATATTTTTTCAGATACTGAAGTAATCTATATTGTTACACCGCAAAACTGGGACAACATGCATGCTGATAATTGGAAAGTAACATTTATGTCACAATGGCTATCTCCAAAATGACAAATGCATGACAGATGCATGTAAAATCACAAGCTGCTGGATAGCTTCCAAGCTACACCCTATCTCGGTGTGGAATGGTATCACTGTTCTCTCACTGTTGCTGGGACAAAGTCTTTGAATTCCCTTCTCAACAGCAAAGTGAGTGAAGCTAATTCCCCACGCCCTATCCCCACACTGCCAGGACTGCCATAGTTAAAGCTGACAGTTCATCACCACATTTTCAAGAGCAATGAGGGATGAGCAATAAATGCTGGGCTAGCCAGTAAAACACATTTCCTGTGAAGAACAACAAAACTTTCTCCACTCTGAAAAACACCACATTCTGTTTCCTGTCTCTCAGCCAATTTTGTATGCATGTAGCTGCTGAAACTTTCATTCCATGATTTATAACTTTGCTCACGAATCTGTATCTGTATAAAATGTCTTTTTTGAGGCTCATCTGCACATTAACAGCATTGTTCATAATAACAGTCTGTTTAACTTAATCAAAAAACTCTATCAAATTAATTAGATGTGCATTTTCTGTAAGAAATCAATACAGGCTTTCCTTACTTAACATATACTTGTCTATGTGACTATTAATTTAATCCTGTATTATCATTTCCAGAAGTTTACTCATCATCAGAGGTAAACTGACTAGGCTATAATTTTTGG
Source organism: Hemiscyllium ocellatum (assembly GCF_020745735.1). Taxonomy (NCBI): domain Eukaryota; kingdom Metazoa; phylum Chordata; class Chondrichthyes; order Orectolobiformes; family Hemiscylliidae; genus Hemiscyllium; species Hemiscyllium ocellatum. The sequence continues at coordinate 48,613,794 of NC_083415.1, forward strand.
TCTTATCTTGATCTACCCACTTTCAGAAACCACACCAGCAGCATCTCTTCTCTCTTTGAAATATACCAGAGTAGAAATGTTTTGTGAATCCACTTTTACCCCCCCCTGCCCTTTAAACTATTACTATTCCAATTGTCATGGATAACTGGAGAATTAAAGTCATCCATTGTAACTACTCCATAATATTTCTTTAGTTTTCTTCCAATGTTATTTAATGTTCATATGTTTAGAAGATTACTTATTCTTTGAATTTCCATTATGTATTCGGATTGTTTCACTTTCATTATGCAATGGATTGCTATGGGAAGATGGACAAATACCTGCTAAAATATTTAAACCACTGGTATTGTAAAAGGCAATACTTCCCAGGCATTGAGACTGACCTATAAAGCCTCAATTATCTTTTCCAGCTCTGGCATGACTATATTCTCTGGAGTCCTGATGAAACGTCCTGACCCGAAACATCACCTGCTCCTCTGATGCTGCTTGACCTGCTGTGCTTTTTCCAGCTCCACATTTTATCGACCGCGACTCATGAAGGAAAACAACTTCCTCTAGTAATAAATAATTTTGAAATAATTCTTAAAAATTTACAATTTTAACAAAGTTTTTCATCTTACAATGTCCACGACAATTTACATTAATATTAATGTAAAGGGGATAAATATTTTTCTGTCCAGGCAATTCTTTTATAACTTACGTGGATGGGCTTAATTGTAAACTTCATTCCTGATGAAGGGCTTTTGCCCAAAATGTCGATTTCGCTGCTCCTTGGATGCTGCCTGAACTGCTGTGCTCTTCCAGCACCACTAATCCAGAATTAATTGTAAACTTACCTTACATTACTGCCTTTGACCCTTTAAATTTTATTTTAATTACATACGCACAGGTTCCCAACATGCAAGCACATGTGGTACATGCATCTATTTCTACCTTTGAGATCTACAAGCCTTTGTTAAATTCTGCACATAATTTTCAGTAATTTTTCATTTACCTCTTTTTCTTTGACTTCTTTATCCAGTAGAAGCAGCTCTGCCAGCAATTTTCACAGATTTTCAATGTAGTTCCCTTTAAGTGGATTGTCAACTTTGCAAAGTGCAATTTTACAATCAACATGCTTGAGTTTATCTTGATTTCTGCTCACTCAGTAAAGGTTCCTATTACAATTCACAAATACAAGTTTATGTTCTTTATGGATAAAGGACTGTTTCTGTGTACTTTGCCAGATTCACTGAGATAAAAGTAAGTTGTTTTTAACTTGCTCTTTATCTTTATCTTCTGAATTTATCTTCTGAATTTTCTTGTCCCTCCTCACATCAATATATAATGCAATGCTACCATTGCTTGAACAGAAATGACAGAGTTGCTAATTGTTACATTGCTGAATAAACCAAAATGAACAGAATTTGCTATATAGCAGAAATGCTATAATTCTCACAACAATGTTATTGTTATGTTCATTTGAATTCATTCAAGGTTATTATACAGTAATTCAGAATATAGCCTTTGCAAATTATGTTGAACCCTAGTGGCACTATAGATTTGGTAATAATTTATTGTTGTGTTGTCAAAACTATGTTAATAATATTATTGCCTGTGCAGATGTAATGAAATACGATAGTTGTATATTGTACTTTAATTTGTCTACTGTTCAGTCTTGAATGTATTTCAGATGAAGTAAATGGTCTGTCAACCAATACTTCACTCATTTATTTCAAAGGAAATATATTTACATTGGTTTACTTAGCAATATTCAAGAGCCAATTTAGATATCATAATAAATCCATATACAAGAGTAAATCTCAAAATCTTCTCTGCATTCAGTTGACTTCACATTGGTGGTAAAATATAGATGATCAATTTTTAACTTCCATCATCAGATTTTAACATCTGAAACCTTCATGGACTAAAATAGTTTTAAAGGATAGTAAAGCATGGACCTAAAATGGCTGCAGTTACCACCTAAACAAATATTGGCAAGATTCAGAAAACCAATGTGAAATCAATAAAATCATTTAAAGTGAATGGTAAGTTAAGGGTAAGGTCCTAGGAAGTGTTGCTGAACGAAGAGACCTTGGAGTGCAGGACCATAGTCTCTTGAAAGTAAAGTAACAGGTAGAAAGGATAGTGAAGGAGGGGTTTGGTATGTTTGCCTTTGTTGGTCAGAGCATCGGAGTTGGAAGGTCATGTTGCGGCTGTACAGGATGTTGGTTCAGCCACTTTTGGAGTATTACAAGCAATTCTGGTCTCCTTCCTGTAGGAAAGATGTTGTGAAACTTGAAAGGGCTCAGAAAAGATTTATCAGGATGTTGCCAGGGTTGGAGGGTTTGGACTAATGCGAGAGGCTGAATAGGCTGGGGCTATTACCCCAATGGACGCTGAGGAATGACGTTATAGTGGTTTATAAAATCATGAGGATGCGAGTAGGGTAAATACACAAACTCTTTTCCCTGGGGTAGGGTAAACCTAAACTAGAGGTTTAAGATGAGAGGGGAGAGACATAATAGGAACCTAAGGGACAACATTTTCAGGCAAAGGATGATGTGTGTATGGAATGAGCTGCCAGAGGAAGTGGTGGAGGCCAGTACAATTACAACATTTAAAAGGCACCTGGATGGGTATAAGAATAGGAAGGATTTAGAGGGATATGGGCCAACTGCTGACAATTAGGACTAAAGTTGTGTAGGATAGCTAGTTGGTATGGGTGAGTTGGATCAAAGGGTCTGTTTCCATGCTGTATATGAGATTAGATTCCCTACAGTATGGAAACAGGCCCTTTGGCCCAACATCCACACCGACCCTCTGAAGAGTAACCCACCCAGTTCCATTCCCCTCTGACTAATGCACCTAACACTATGGGCAATTTAGTATGGCCAATTCACCTGACATGCACATCTTTGGACTGTGGGAAGAAACCTGAGCACCCAGAGGAAACCTACGCAGACAAGGGGAGAATGTTAAACTCCATACAGACAGTCTGTCCGAGGCTGGAATCGAACCTGGGTCCCTGTCGCTGTGTGGCAGCAGTGCTAATCACTGAGCCACCGTGCCACCCATATCTCTATCATTCTATGACTCTATGAAGCTGCCATTTTACTCAGTGACTGTGAAACAAGTAAACTAAGTCAAGCATCAAGAAATTATAATCTATACCTCCCTTATGGATAAGGTTTCAAAATATTGAGATTAAAGGTTTGTTTCAACTGACCAGGTTGGAAAAACAATGAATCTAGATATTGCTATACACAGTGGAACTGTACTTCTAGCAACACATTGGTAGAACAGAAAGAAATGAAAAGAAAAATTGGATTCTTGCCACAAGGAGTGAAAAAATTCTTTATCTCTCGCTCTCTTTCTCTGTCTCTCTCCCTCTCTAATTCTACTTCTCAAGAGCCAGCATCAGTGATAAAGTAAATGGAAAAGCAGCAATTCACAGAAAATGTTACAATTCTACAAATTTTGCTACTGCTGAGGACAGAAGACATTAGCTGAAGAGTCTTGGATCATGTTCACACACAATAGTTGAAGGACTCTGAGAACTCTGTACAATTTGGCATATACTCTCTCTTCCATTTGTACTAGACATTTTCCACGTTTTAAAATATTATGCCTTTGTTTACCCATGAGTTTGATGTAATGTTTAATTATTTTCTTAAGGTTATTAAGAAGGAAAATTTCTGCTCCTTTCACTTATGAGTAGCACAAGTGCTATTAATTTCATGACCTCCAAACAAGTCTGGGCTGAAAATATGCCATTTATGGCTTAAAAGCCAGTAAGAGGGAATCTTCAGAAAAGCAGAAAGTTATAGAAGAGTTTATGGAATCTATTTTACGAAATAAATAAGCTGTATTAACATGTTGTTTTATTGTCTCAGGAAAATACGTTAAATAAATCAGAAACTAAAAGTGATTAACCAACCGAACAAAGAGTTTTAAAGTGGAGACAATTGACCCTCCATTGTGATTTGAATATCCACAAGGTTGTTAGATTAAAAGGGTTGATTTGTATTTCTGATTTTTGTAATAAGACCGTTATAAATAATTCTTCTCTAATGTAACATTAATTGTGGGTCTTCTGGAACGTAATTCACTTTGATACTCTTTTGCTAAAAGTACTTTGGTAGCATTTTGTGAATATGTTCAATTCCTCACCACAATAATGAATATATAGCAAAAGTATACTTTATGGTCAATCAAGACATATCTCACTTTGAGACAAAACACAAAGAACTGCGATTTGAGACAGAACTGGACCAAATAGTTGACTTTGATTTCTCTCCACAATTGATGCCAGACCTGTTGTGTTTCTCCAGCAATTTCTGTTTTTGTTTCAGATGTCGCTTGGCATTTGATTTGTCCAGATTAGAGTGGTGCTGGAAAAGCACAGCAGGTCAGGCAACATCCAAGGAGCAGGAAAATCAATGTTTCAGGCCAAAGCCCTTCATCAGGAATGAATCATTCCTGATGAAGGGCTTTCGCCTGAAACATCGATTTTTCTGCCCCTTGGATACTGCCTGACCTGCTGTGCTTTTCCAGCACCACTCTAGTCTAGACTTTGATCTCCAGCATCTGCAGTCCTTACTTTTGCCTATTTGATTTGCCCAGTACCATCAGCTGGGTTCATAACAAAAGCTGCTTGTCGGCTTGAAATATTTTGAATTTAAGAGGAATTGGTGAATCCTTAAGACTAAATGCATGAATGTACTGACCATTGCAAAAAAGATGTTGCTGTGAAGTATATCACACAGGTTGGAGTTTTGAAATGGCTTTGACTGTGCCAGGACCTTTTTGGAAGTAGAAAATGCAATGGTGAATTCATTAAAATCTGTGATTAAGGCCAAGCAGAGAGTTAGTGGATTAAATACAGTGAGAAATAAAACCAAGATCTAATAAGTGTGAGATGCTGGAAGTTATTACCAATTATTTAGCAATAAAAGGTGGGAAATATGACATTGATTAGTGACTATTCAGTTAGAATTATTTTAAAAGCTTGAATTAGAAAAGAAAAAGAGAAATTGTAGGGGTAGAGAACGGAAAGGAAAGAGTCATTGAAGAAGAGGAGAAGGAAAGAAAAAGAGTATTGGATATGAGAAAGCTTGAATTAGAAATTGAGGTTAATAAAAAAAAGGAACAGGAAGAAGAGGAGAAAGAAACAGCAAAGGGCAATGGAAAGTGAAATGGAATTTTTAAAAAAACTTGCCCTCTAAAAGTGAGGCAAATCAGACAAATCTAATTGAGTTTTTTGATGTGATGACCAAGAAGAAAGATGAAGACAGTGCAGTCACCTATATGAACTTTAGCAAGGCCTTTGACAAGGTTCTGCATGGCAGACTGGTTAGTAAGGTTGGATCACATGGGATCCATGGAGAGCTAGCCAATTGGATACAAAATTGACTTGTCATTAGGAGGCAGAGGGTGGTGGTAGAGGGTTGTTGTTAAGACTGGAGGCCTGCGACCAGTGGTGTGCCACAAGGATCGGTGCTGGATCTACTGCTGTTTGTTATGTTTGTAAATGATTTTGATGAGTATTTAGGAGGTACAGTTAGTAAGTTTGCAGATGATACTGAAGTTGGTGGTACAGTGGGTAGTGAAGAAGTTAGCTAAGAGTACAACAGGATCTTGATCAATGGGGGCAATGGACCAAGAAATGGCAGATAGAGTTTAATTTAGATAAATACGAGGTGTTGCATTTTGATAAGTCAAGACAGGACAGGATTTACACAGTTAATGGTAGAGCCCTGGGGAGTGTTGCCAAACCTAAGGGTGCAGGCAAGTAGTTTCGTGAAAGTGGCATCACAAGTAGAAAGGGTGACGAGGAAGGTGTTTGGCACACTTGCCTTCATCAGTTAGAGCATTGAGTACAGAAGTTAGGACGTCATGTTACAACTGTACAAGACATTGGTGAGGCCATATTTGGAATACTGCACATAATTCTGGTCACCCTGCTATTGGAAGGATGTTATTAAACTGGAAAATGTGCAAAAGAAATTTACAAGAATGTTACTGAAGCTGGAAGGTCTGAGTGATAAGGAGAGGCTGGATAAGCTGGGACTTTTTTCCCTGAAGTGTAAGATGGGTGACCTTATAGAGGTTTATAAAAGTATAGATAAGGTAAATAGCCAATGTCATTTCCCCACAGTACTGGAATCCAAAACTTGAAGGCTTAGGTCTGAGGTGAGGGGGGAAGGACATAAAAAGAATCTGAGGGGTAACATTTTCACACAGAGAATGGTGTGTATATGGGGCAAGCTGCTGGAGGAGGTGGTAGAGGCAGGTACAATTACAACATTTAAATTACATTTGGACAGGTAAAGGTTTGGAAAGGCTTAGAGGGATATAGACCAAGTGTAGGAAAATGAAACTAGTTTAGTTTAAGAAACCTGGTTAGCATGGACAAGTTGGCTGGAAGATCTGTTTCCGTGCTGTATGACTCAATGAGTCCATGACTCTATGCCTTGGCTAGAGAAAAGGGGAAAGCAAAGGAAGAAAGGGGAGGATGATTCTAATAAAGGAATTGATTAAACTAGATATTTATGATCAGTGACTAAATTTACAAAGTGTGGGAGTTGAACAAAATTTCACCTCATTTGAAAAGAAAGCTATGAAGTTGAAGTGGCCAAATGATATTTGGATCTTAATTCTACAGGTAGGCCCAGCTATGAATGTGTATTGCTAAAACACTTGCTGAGTTTTATTACTTGTGATTCTTTGAGTAATTTTGATTTGGATTGTGAAATGGGACGGGTGAGCTGGACATGACATGTAGGTTTGGAATAACTTGTGGTAAGAGAAAAATGCTAGATCAACCAAACTTTGTGAGGGGAGGCCTGGAGGTTAATTGTAGGCAGACTTTTGATTAAAGGGGTTCGAACAGACACAGTGATCCCACAACAAGCATTGTGTTACAACACAGAGACAAAAGCATTCTGCTTAGACAGAGAGCACAAGTTGGCAATTTTTGAAATCAGTATCTGGGATTTAATTCTGGCAAGTCTGGAAGGGACCCTATGTTCAAACAGATCACAGTTGTTGAGTGGTAATTAAGGCCGAAGGGAGGAGCATTCAGTGTATCAGGGCAGAACCAGAATGGAAGTGGTCTTTTTGAATAATCTTTTCTGGCAGATGAGTGTCGCTGCTGACAAAAGAGAACAAATATTTGAAAGCTCCCTGCCTAATCTGCTACAGCAGGTTCTTGAAACACAAAGAATAGAAAGCTGAGTTGGAGCTATTGATTCCTATACCTGAGTGGACTGAGAAGGTGATCCCCTTTGACAGTTATGGAACAGGAGTCAAGGAGACCATACTTGCGCCTGTGACATTGTGAAAACCATTTAAGAATTCTGGCCAATTTTCTAATTTCATTTATCCCTTAACTCTGCTTGTTTGTTTGTTTGGTTGTCTGTACTTTTGTGTTAAGAGGGCTGAAAACAAATGCTTTGGGTTTAAAGCATAGATATTAATCAGCTTACCTTATCTTTCTTCTGCTAAAGTTATTGTGTATATAATACATAATTAAGTCTTTTGTTTGAAAGACAAAATCTGTGTCTGGCATTAATTATTTGCAAAGTGTGGGACTGGTTATCCACAAATCTGGTTAGGAGCCATTGGAGTAATTATTGGGGGACTTTGACGGTTCAGTTTTACCGTGTTGTGAATACAGAGGTAAAAGGCTGATTTGGTTTAGCTGTCTGTCTCTGTGTCTTAACATAATTGGAGGCATGAGGTTTGGATCTTGAAACACAGGCAACATTGATGTGGACTTGGATTTTAATCTTAAAGGGAGCAATCAGATACCTGGCTTGTACTCAGACTTAAGTTGGCACTGGAAATTGTTGAAGAGGTTTTAAATGTGTCAGAAGTTTTCCTGGTACGGTTGCATGGTATGACTAAATTTAAACTAACAGAGTTAGCAGCAGACTGGGAATAAACTTGCCAGAACAAACTAAAAAGGCAGACATTATAGATTTAGTAATAAAACTGTTGGGTTTATGGAAATGAAGAGGCCAGGTGAGACAAGCAGTACTGGATGCAACAGGAACGTCGAGTTACAGTTCAGGCAAATGGAAATGAGAAAATTGGAATTGGGAATCCAAAGAGAGTTAAACTTAAAACAAACTGGAATTTGAAAGGGAATGGGAAGAGAGAGAATGAAAATTTAAATTAAAAACAATCCAGCTTCAGCAAGTTGAACTGGAGGCTTGGGAAAACAGGGAAGAGAGCGGTTTCAGTCCTAATTCATGGCTCAGTCAGGTGCTGTATAAGGTGCTACTGGCTTTGCCAAATTCGAAAAGAAAAACGTGGAAACATTTTTCACATCGTATGAGAAGATAGCAACACAAATGAGGTGGTCAAAACAGATTGGATTTGCCTTTGCAAAGTAAGTTAACTGGTAAAGCACAAGAGATTTATATATCCCTGTCAGAGGAATATTCTTGGGATTATGATGAGGTGAAAATGGCTATTCAAAGCATTTATGCGTCGATCCTAGAAACACGCAGGCAGGGGTTTAGGAACTTACAGGGACAGCATGGAAAATCTTAGACTAAATTTGAAAGAGTGAAACAGAATAATTTTGATGAGTGGATAAGAGTCCTGATGAAGGGTTAAACTCGAAATGTCAGCTCTCTTGCTCCTCTGATGCTGCCTGACCTGCTGTGCTTTTTCCAGTCCCATCCTTTATTGACTGACTTTTCCAGCATCTGCTGTCCTCACTATCTCCTACAAGTATTAAAGATCTGAGTGTACTCATAATCCTCTCGGAGAAATTTTCTTTTAGAAGAATGAAAATTTCTTTACTTTGTGTAATCAGATTTCATGTGGAAAACCAAATGGTAACAACAGCTATTATAATGGATTGTGATTATGAACTGATCCTTAAACCTTTATTCTGTCACCCCGAATTCCACAAATTTGAGAAAAATAAGAAGTGGGAAGCGTAAGGAAGGGAATTTGCCAGGATATGGAATGAACACCACAAGAATTCTTCAGGTTAAGAAGGAAGTTGCTGAGCATAGAGGTGAAGTGGGGAGCTTAAATATTTATATTGAAATAAGTCAGACCCTGTCTGTTCGAAATGCTGGAAGATGTGAGGCAGGGCCATGGGTTTTGGAGGAGTTAGTGAAAATGAGTCAGAAAGAAAACATAAAAAGATTTTGTGTATTCTGTCCTTCATAAAGGAAGTTGTAAGGTAGATGAATGGTATGCAGAATTGTTATCAAAAGGAATGGTGACTCCTTTTACTTCAGGTAGCTAAACCCATCACCATAAGAAGAGATGCAAGAGAACACAATCATTTTTATGAGAGAAAGAATTGATTTTTCCTTCAGAGAGTTCAATTGGAGCTAAGGTATTAATAAATGGGATTGGTGGAGAATATATTCCGGTTCCATTATATAAAGTACAACTAGAATGTGATTTGTTATCAAGTGGTGATTTTCAAAGTATTAAAAACGTTACCTGTTGTCAGTGTAAATTTAGTTCTGGATAATGATTTTAGTAACTAAACATAGTAGCTTCACCAATAATTATAGAATGCCCAAAGGAGGTACAAGAAACAGGACAATTATAGAAACATATTCCTGGTATCTTTCTTCCATGTGTGGTAACCAGGGCAATGATTAAACAAAATCCATCAATAATGATTGATGTGATGCCACAAGCAAGTGAAAGAATAGCTGAGTGTTCCAGAAAGGTGAAAATAATCCACGTGAAGTGTTGGTATGACACCTCTATTCACAGCATAAAAAGCAGATCCTAAATAACATGAACTAGTACAGTCAGCTCATACAAAGTTAGGGGAGTTGCAGAATGCTATTATCTTAAGAACAGACTGCTAATGAGGAAGGGAGACCCCCTCATAGCCCCACAGGTTGTACTTCGGGAAGTAGTAATGCCCAGACATCACAAAGAAATATTGCAAGCAGCACATGAGATCTCCATGGCAGGATTCATGGGAATTCGGAAAACTCAGACATCCAAAACAGTTACTTCACCTGGCCAAAATTTCATAAAGGTGTGATGCTGTTTTGCAAAACAAGTTAGGCTGTAGGTAAACCTCAATATGTAATTAAACCAATATCCTTAATTTCTCCACCAGTTCTTGAGGAACCATTCAGTCATGTATTGTGTAGGACCATGAAAGCTGAAAATGCACATATCCTTACCATTATGAATATGACTACTCAGTCTGCAGAGGCTATTCCCTTAAGAACAATCAAAGCTAAAGTGGTATTAGAAAAGCTCACAACAGTATTTCACTTGTTATTGTTTACCAATGGAAGTACAGTCTGACCAAGCATCAAGCATTATGTCAAAAGTTTTTCAAGATATCATCAGTAATTTTGGGATTAAACATTTGCAATCGACTGCATACCATCCACAGGCCCAAGGTGCTTTGGAGAGTTATCATGAAACTGTCAAAATCATGAACAAAGCTAATTATTACGAGTGTCCAAGAGAAAAAGGCTGAGATTTTCTCTTATTCACAGCCAGAGATTCTGCAAATTAATCTATTGGCTCCAGCCCATTCGCATTAGTTTACGGCTGTGAAGTAAGAGGACCATTAAAACTGATTAGAGATGACTTGCTAAACCAGAAAGACAAGTCTTCAACATTAGAGTATGTGTCCATACATCTGAAAAGGTTAATGGGGACATATAGAATTGCATCTAAAAAACTTCCTAAAACAAGATGAAAGAGTGAGCAGATAGATTTGTGAATTTTTAAAGCAGGAAATGACGTTTTGGTATTGTTACCTTTACAGAGTGAACCATTTAAACCAGAATTCAGTTGTCCCCACAAAGTAATTAAAAGGATGACACTGGTAGCATATTTACTTCATTTGATGTAGGAAAAATAATCAATTGTGTCACGTGAACATGTTAAAAAGTTATTATTTTAGAGCAGACAATGAGAATGTACAGATATGTCAAGTAGTGAGTGTAGTAGAGGAGGGTATGAGGAAAAAGGAGAATTGGACAGTTCCCAGAATTGAAGAATTCTCTACTATTAGATTGGCAAATTTGGAGATGGTCAAGAATTCAGACTTGGTATTTTCGTATCTGGACAAAGATCAAAAGAGAGATGTAGTGAGGTTGCTTGGAAAAGTAAAAAAAAAATTGTAAAGATATACTTGGATGGACCACATTAACCTATCACGATGTGGATGTAGGTAATTTGGATCCAATAAAACAAACTCCAGAGAAACAGATCAAAGTAAGAAAGGAATTGCAATATGTGTTGGAGGATCAGTTGATCAAACCAAGTCAGATTAATCATAGTTCTCTTGTAGTATTAGTTCCTAAATCAAATGGTTCAATTAGATTATGTGTGGACTTTAGAAAGGTGAATGTAGTCATAAAGATGGATTCATACCCTATTCCTAGTCTAGAAGATTATATTCATAGGGTTGGTAGTGTGTCATTCTATTCCAAAATTGATTCGGTAAAAGGATATTGGCAAACAAGTAGGGTAGCATGGTGGTTCAGTGACTAGCACTGCAGCCTCACAGCAACAGTGACCTGGGTTCGATTCCAGCCTTGGACTACTGTCTGTGTTTGCACATTCTCCCTCTGTCTGCATGAGTTTCTCCAGGTAGTCTGGTTTCCTCCCACAGTCCAATGATATGCAGGTTAAGTAGATTGGCATGCTAATTTGCCCATTATGTCCAGAGATGTATAGGCCAGTTTGATTAGCCATGGGAAATTCAAGACTACAGGAATAGAGTTGGGGAATGATCTGGGTGGGATGCTCTTTGGAGGGTCAGTGTGGACTCGTTGGGCCAAATGGCCTGCTTCCATGCTGTAGGGATTTTATGATAAGTACCAATGACAACAAAAGCGAAGGAAATTTCCACATTATTCACATCTAATGGAATATACCAATGTCAAGTTCTGCCATTTGGTTTTAAGCACATCCCAAACACATTTCAATGACTAATGAATGGAGTTTTAGCTGAAGTGCCTAATTGTGTCATTTAGTTGGATGACAACGTAATATTTACTACTACATGGAAGAAACACATAGAACAGTTAGAAAAGTTCTTTGCACATTTACAGTCAACTAAGTTAGCATTAAATAGCAAAAAGTGAGTTTGCAAAAGCCAAGGTGATATTCTGAGGACAGGTTATGGGACAGGGATCACCAAAAGCAGCAGAAGTGAAATCTATAATTGACTTCCCGCCCTTAAAACAACATTGAAGATAATGAGATTTTTGAAAACACGTAGATTTTATGGAAAGTTTGCACCATTCTTTTGTGTAGTTGGCCATGTCTTTAAATAATTTACTTCATAAACAAATGACGATGGCAAGAACTACAGAAGGGCAAGCTGCTTTTGACAAGCTAAAAGCAATGTAATGAATGAACCTCTACTAACTGCACAAACCTTTAACAACCCATTTAAATTAGCAGTAGATGCTCGCAAGCTTGGGATTAAAGCAGAATGATGAAGCTGGAAATTAAAGGCCCATGGCTTAATTTTTCAAAGAAATTGAACAGATATTAACAGAGCTACTCCATGATTGAAAAATATTACTTTGTCTGCCCAACTGTTTTCTCTCTTTCTGGGTTCCATCTTTACTTATCATTTACTCCTCCTGCACCCCCATCCTTTTCTTTAGCATTTGGGGTGGCACAGTGGCTCAGTGATTTGCACTGCTGTCTCACAGCACCAGGGTCCCAGGTTCAATTCCAGCCTCGGGTGACTGACTGTGTGGAGTTTGCACATTCCCCCGTGTCTGCGTGAGTTTCCTCCAGGTGCTCCAGTTTCCTCCCACAGTCCAAAGATGTGCAGGTTAGGTGAATTGGCCAGGCTAAATTGCCCATAGTGTTAGGTGCATTAGTCAGAGGGAAATGGGTCTGGGTGGGTTACTCCTCGGATGGTCAGTGTAGACTGGTTGGGCCAAAGGGCCTGTTTTGACACTGTATGGAATCTAATCTCATCATACATATGAAGTGTTTTCTAGCTACACTCAGTTCTGAAGAAAAGTCACTGGACATTTGATATTGACTCTGCTTTCTCTCCACAGATGCAGCTAGACCTGTTGAGTTTTTACAGCAATTGCTGCTTTTGTAACTGATTTCCAGTTCTTTATTAATTTTTGCTCCTATCATTCATTTTATCTTCTGTTCTAATTGGGAGGTGCTGTATTTTGGGAAAGCAAATCTTAGCAGGACTTATACACTTAATGGTATGGTCCTAGGGAGTATTGCTGAACAAAGAGATGTTTGTACAATGTGTGCAGGAGGGTTTCCTGACACAATATGTCGACAGGCCAACAAGAGGGGAGGCTATATTGGATTTGGTTCTAGGTAATGAACCAGGCCAGGTGTTAGACTTGGAGGTAGGTGAGCACTTCGGGGACAGTGACCACAACTCGGTGACTTTTACTTTAGTGATGGAGAGGGATAATCGTGCGCCGCAGGGCAAGAGCTATAGCTGGGGGCAGGGAAATTATGATGCAGTGAGGCATGACTTAGGATGTGTGGATTGGAAAAACAGGCTTCAAGAGAAGAACACTAATGAGATGTGGGGAGTGTTCAAGGAGCAGCTACTGCGTGTCCTCGATAGGTATGTACCAGTCAGGCATGGTGTAAAGGGCCTTGTGAGGCTGCCGTGGTTTAGTAAGGAATTGGAGTCCCTTGTGAAAGGGAAGAAGGCGGCATATGTAAAGATGAGGCGTGAAGGTTCAGTAGGGGCGATTGAGAGTTATAAGGTAGCCAGGAAGGAGCTAAAGAGGGAGCTAAGAGAAGCGAGAAGGGGACATGAAAAGTCTTTAGCTGGTAGGATTAGGGAAAACCCAAAGGCTTTCTATAGGTACGTCAAGAATAAAAGGATGACTAGGGTAGGTATCGGTCCAGTCAAGGATAGTAGTGGGAAGTTGTGTGTGGAGGCGGAGGAGATTGGAGAGACATTAAATCAGTACTTTTCATCAGTATTCACTCAGGAACAGGACACTGTTGCTGATGTGAATATGGAATCACAAATAATTAGAATGGATGCCCTGGAAATATGCAGGGAAGAGGTTTTGGGAATATTGGAAAGGATGAATATAGATAAGTCTCCTGGGCCTGATGGCATTTACCCCAGGATCCTATGGGAAGCTAGGGAGGAGATAGCAGAGCCATTGGCCTGGATTTTTATGTCGTCGTTGTCAACAGGAATAGTACCAGAGGACTGGAGGATAGCGAATGTGGTCCCATTGTTCAAGAAAGGGAGTAGGGATAGCCCTAGCAACTATAGGCCAGTGAGTCTGACTTCAGTGGTGGGCAAAGTCTTAGAGAGAATGGTAAGGGATAAGATTTATGAACATCTGGGTAGGAATAACGTGATCAGGGATAGCCAGCATGGTTTTGTGAAGGGCAGGTCGTGCCTCACAAACCTTATTGAGTTCTTCGAGAAGGTGACTAAGGAAGTGGATGAGGGTAAAGCAGTAGATGTTGTGTATATGGATTTTAGTAAAGCGTTCGATAAGGTTCCCCATGGTAGGCTAATGCTAAAACTTCGGAGGTATGGCATTGAGGATACATTAGAGGTTTGGATTAGGAATTGGCTGGCTGGAAGGAGACAGAGGGTAGTAGTTGATGGATTATGTTCATCTTGGAGTGCAGTTACTAGCGGTGTACCACAAGGATCTGTTTTGGGACCATTGCTTTTTGTTATCTTTATAAATGATCTAGAGGAAGGACTTGAAAGCTGGGTAAGCAAGTTTGCGGATGACACAAAAGTCGGTGGAGTTGTGGATAGTGAGGAAGGAAGTGGTAGGTTACAGCGGGATATAGATAAGTTGCAGAGCTGGGCGGAAATGTGGCAAATGGAATTCAATGTAGCTAAGTGCGAAGTCGTTCACTTTGGTAGGAATAACAAGATGATGGATTACTGGGCTAATGGTAGGCTACTTGGTAGTGTGGATGAGCAGAGGGATCTTGGTGTCCATGTACACAGATCTCTGAAAGTTGCCACCCAGGTAAATAGTGCTGTGAGGAAGGCATATGGTGTACTGGGCTTTATTGGCAGAGGAATTGAGTTCCGGAGTCCTGAGGTCATGTTGCAACTGTATAAGACTCTGGTGCGGCCTCATCTGGAGTATTGTGTGCAGTTTTGGTCGCCATACTATAGGAAGGATGTGGAAGCTTTAGAACGAGTGCAGAGGAGGTTTACCAGGATGTTGCCTGGAATGGTAGGAAAATCTTATGAGGAAAGGCTGAGGCACTTGGGGCTGTTCTCATTGGAGAAGAGAAGGTTTAGGGGAGATCTGATAGAAGTGTATAAGATGATTAGGGGTTTAGATAGGGTAGATACTAAGAACCTTTTACCGCTAATGGAGTCAGGTGTTACTAGGGGACATAGCTTTAAATTAAGGGGTGGTAGGTATAGGACAGATGTTAGGGGTAGATTCTTCACACAGCGGGTTGTGAGTTCATGGAATGCCCTGCCCGTATCAGTGGTGAACTCTCCTTCTTTATGGTCATTTAAGCGGGCATTGGATAGGCATTTGGAAGTTATTGGGCTAGTATAGGTTAGGTAGGATTCGGTCGGCGCAACATCGAGGGCCGAAGGGCCTGTACTGCGCTGTATCCTTCTATGTTCTATGTTCTATGTTCTAAAGAGACCTTGGAGTGCTCCTTGAAAGTGGAGTCACAGGTAGATAGGATAGTGAAGAATACATTTGGTGTGCTTTCCCTTATTGGTCAGAGTATTGAGTACAGGAGTTGGGAGGTCATGCTGCGGCTGTACAGGACATTGATTAGGTCACTGTTGGAATATTGCGTGCAATTCTAGTCTCCTACCTATCCAAGTGAAACTTGAAAGGGTTCAGAGAAGATGTGCAAGGATGTTGCCAAGGTTGGAGGATTTGAGCTATGGGAAGAGGTTGAACAGTCTGGGGCTTTTTTTCCCTGGAGCATTGGAGGCTGATGGCTGACCTTATAGAGGTTTATAAAATCATGAGGGACAAGGATAGGATAAATATACAATTTGTTTTTCCCTGGGGTGGGAGAGTCCAGACAAGAGGGCATAGGTTTAGGATGAGAGGGGAAGGATATAAAAGAGACCTAAGGGCCAACGTTTTCACGCAAAATGTGGTACGTGTATGGAATGAGCTGCCAGAGGAAGCGGTGGAGACTAGTACAATTAGAACATTTGAAAGGCATGTAAATACGTATATGAATAGGAAAGGTTTGGAGGGATGTGGGTCGGGTGCTGGCAAGTGGGACTAGATTGGGTTAGGATTACTGGTCGGCATGGATAAGTTGGACCAAATAATCTGTTTCTGTTCTGTACATCTCTATGATTGTAGAATTTATGTTAACTAGCCTAAGCTAATTTGTTAAAAGTTTAATAGCACTTGCAACATCCTTTCTTTGCAGTTAACTGACTAAACTTTTCTGTTAAACTCTTACTAGTATTTGTTTAGCTTTTTCAACAGCAGCTAGTTTGCAGTCTGCCAAGCTCATTAAACATTTGCTAAAATCACATAAAACTCAGCTATTGAAGCACTCTTCATTTCATGTTTACAAACAGGAGATATTTTTGTGAAAATAAAGCATGCTAGGGTTTCATTAAATTAATTTTATCTTCGATGTCAAATTTTAACTGTGATTCTATTTCTTTGCACCCTTTGGTACTTTAAACATCATCTGATTTACCTTTTCGTTTCTCGTTTGGGATTATATATGCTTTATAATTATGCCTCATAATTAATATTAATTATCTTTTTACGATCTGCAGGTGATCATTTCAAAGTAATGGATGTTCACAAATGGATTCCACTACTTGACTTTAACCTGGTCTTTTATTTTAATCTGCATGGAATTACTCAATAGAATGTCCTTGCAGGCATTGAGAACATTTCCATTTTATATCCTGGTGACTGCACCCTTTTTATAGGTCAGTTTAATATAGCTTATATGAAGTGTAAAATTCCCCAGCCTGAATCTGGCTTTCTGGAGAAAAACGTCAGAGCTAATGTTTTAGAGTCCAATATGACATTCATATGAAAAAGTCATTGGACACGAACCCTGAGCTTTGTTTCTCACTCCACAGATGCTACCAGTCCTGCTAAGTTTCTCCAACACTTTATGTTTTAATTTCAGATTTGCAGACTCCAGAATATCTTGCTTTTACATCTTTTAGTTTGATTGTGTAGGTGTGCTTTGTGGATCCTCTGGGGTTGTGCATAAAGTTTAACTGACTTTCATATATCTCATGCTATTGATATCAATGCATCTTATTGTTATTATCTGGAATGTCTCCATTAGTGAGAAAAGAACATTCAATTAATTTTAACAAAGACTTCTGGACTGTTACAATTCAAAACTGAAAAATTCTCAAATAAATACAACTTGACTTGGAAGGCTAAACTGTCTGAAATTATGTGCCACTTAAGAAGTCATGGGATGCTGTTATTGTTCCTAAATACAGTTTCTAATTATTGCATGATATTCTCAAGCAATCATCTCATTCAGAGTGAAACTCTGAAATATTCATGAAGAATGCCAAGCATTAACCTATCCAAAGAATTCCTATTGTGGAAATGGCCATTCGGCCCAACAACTCCACACTGACTCTCTGAAAAGCAATCCACCCAAACTCACTGCTCCCAACACCACACCCCACCCCCATCCCATTCCAGCTCTGCAACCCTGCATGTCCCATAGCTAATCCACCTAACCTACACATCCCTGGACACTTTGAGCAATTTAGCATGGCTGATCCACCTAACCTTTGCACTGTGGAAGGAAACCAGAGCACCTGGAGGAAACCCATGCAGACACAGGAAGAAGGTGCAAACTCCACACAGTTGCCCCGAGGCTGGAATCAAACCCAGGTCCCTGTCGCTGTGAGGAGGCAGTGCTAACTACTGAACCACCAAACTGCCAGGCTGAATAGCCTGTTTCATCATTGTGGGGATTCTACACAAAAAAAACCTCTCTCAA
This sequence comes from Hemiscyllium ocellatum, assembly GCF_020745735.1. NCBI lineage: Eukaryota > Metazoa > Chordata > Chondrichthyes > Orectolobiformes > Hemiscylliidae > Hemiscyllium > Hemiscyllium ocellatum. The sequence continues at coordinate 48,631,731 of NC_083415.1, forward strand.
CTTTAGTTACCACTGTGTACAGCCCATGTTTCCTATGGGCAAAAACTTATTCTTATTTAGCATTTCATTTTTAGGGATGTTAGAAAGAAGTCCAAATTCTTGTTTGAATGGAACCAAGATTAGTTTTTATCATTTCAAAGAATTTGAACAATCTGCCTTATGTTACTCCAGAGGTGTTTGCCTTCTGTACAATATTATCTGCATCTTTTGCTTTGTTTCCTGACTTACTTTTATCTTCCAGACAGGCACTTCTATGGCTGAGCCTTTTCTTTTAGCTGTGATCCTTTGTCACAATTGTCCCTGGCTCATTGACAGCCCACTCTGTGCTTCATGTTGAAATTCATTTTCTTGCCTCTGACTAACAGAATGGAAAGGATGTTAATCTTGCTTCTGTTATCGATTGTTGATGAAGTCTAGATGCTTTTGGCAGTAGATTCTGCCAAAGCTGTGTGAGAAAATGGCTGGTCCTCTGTCTCCTCAAGATGTTTACAATCACTTTACTGCTATTTCTTCATATTAAATATAACGTCAGCAGCAAGATTTATTCTACTCCTGAAATTGAGTCAGCAGTCTTATAAACTATCTGTTGGTGATGTGACTGCCTATATCAATGAAAGAGTTTTAACTGTTGCAAGGTGGCCTCTGTTAAGGTAGAAACATTCCTTTAAAGTGCAAATTATTGTGGATACTGGAAATCTGACACAAACCCAGAAGAGCTGGAGAAACTCAATAGATATGGTGGCATTCGTGGAGAGAGAAACAGTGTTAAAACTTTGAAAGCAGAATGTCTCATCTTCAGTTTGAAACCTTCCAGCTTGAGCGTGGAACAAGAAAGAGTGAATAAGAGCATAAGGTGCAGGAGCAGAAGTAGACCACTCAACCCATCGAGTCTGCTCTGTAATTCAATGAGATCATTGTTGATCTGATCATCCCCAACTCTACTTTCTTGCTGTATCCCCATAACCCTTGAGCCCCTGACTGACTAAAGGCAAGCTGTCTCAGCCCTGAATGCTCTTAACAAACCAACCTTGACATCCCAGTGCAGTGAAGAATTCCACAGATTCACTGCTCTCTAAACGAAGAAAGTCCTCCTTATCTCAGTTTTAAATGTGTAGCTATATATGCTGAGTTGGGAATTTGTGTTGCAGATGTTTCATGCCCTGTCTTGGTGACATCCTCAGTGCTTGGGAGCCTCCTGTGAAGCGCTTCTGTGATGTTTCCTCTGGCATTTATAGTGGTTTGAATCTGCCGCTTCCGGTTGTCAGTTCCAGCTGTCTGCTGCAGTGGCCGGTATATTGGGTCCAGGTCGATGTGCTTGTTGATTGAACCTGTGGATGAGTGCCATGCCTCTAGGAATTCCCTGGCTGTTCTCTGTTTGGCTTGTCCTATAATAGTAGTGTTGCCCCAGTCAAATTCATGTTGCTTGTCATGTTGCATGTGTGGCTACTAAGGATAGCTGGTCATGTCGTTTCGTGGCTAGTTGGTGTTCATGGAGTATACCGGCCACTGCAACGGACAGCTGGAACTGACAACCAGAAGCGGCAGATACAAACCACTATAAATGCCGGAGGAAACATCACAGAAGCGCTTCACAGGAGGCTCCCAAGCACTGAGGGTGTCACCTAGGCAGGGGATGAAACGTCTGCAACACAAGTTCCCAGCTCAGCGAACAGAATCACAACAATATGCACCCGAGCTACAAATCTTTCACAAACTTTGAACATAGGCTGAGTCGAGAGTGTGGTGCTGGAAAAGCACAGCAGGTCAGGCAGCATCCAAGGAGTTGATGAATCGGCATTTCAGGCATTAGTCCTCCATCAGGAAAGCCTGATGAAGGGCTTATGCCCAAAACGTCGATTCTTCTGCTCCTCGGATGCTGCCTGACCTGCTGTGCTTTGCCAGCACCACAGTCTCGATTCTGATTTCCAGCATCTGCAGTCCTCACTTTCTACAACTCTATGTGCTGAGTTTTCTGGTCCTAGACTCTCCCACAAAGGGAAATACCATCTCCGCACCTACTCTGTCAAGCCCATAAAAAGTTTGTATGTTTCTAAGTGTCTCCCCTCATTCTTCTAAACTCCAGTGAGTACAAGCCAACTTACCCAACCTCTACTCCTGAAGAAAATTTCTCCATACCTGGAATTAATCTAAAGAACCATCTCTGCACTGCCTCCAATGCCATATGTCTTTGCTTAGATGAGAGGACAAAAACTTTTCAGATGAGTCCAGGTGTGGTCTGACCAATACTTTGCATTGTTTATCAAGACCATTCTATTTTTATACTTCATTCCCTTTAAATAAAGTCAAACAATCCATTTGCCTTTATTGTTATCTGCTGAACTTAGCTGATAGATTTTTCTGATTTATGCTCTGTACAGCAGCTTCCCTCATTTAAATAACATTCTTCTTTTTGATCTGCCAAGTGCATAACCTCACATTTTCCCACATTGTATTCAATACGCTAGGTTTTCGCTTACTCACTTGACCAGTCTACATCCCTCTGTAGACTCTTTGCATTACAGTCAATATTTGACTTCCTTCCTATTTAGGGTCATAGAGTCATAGAGATGTACAGCATGGAAACAGACCCTTCAGACCAACCTGTCCATGCCGACCAGATATCCCAACCCAATCTAGTCCCACCTGTCAGCACCCGGCCCATATCCCTCCAAACCCTTCCTATTCACACACCCATCCAAATGCCTCTTAAATGTTGCAATTGTACCAGCCTCCACCACATCCTCTGGCAGCTCATTTCATACTCATACCACACTCTGTGTGAAAAAGTTGGCCCTTAGGTCTCTTTTATATCTTTCCCCTCTCACCCTAAACCTATGCCCTCTAGTTATGGACTCCCCGCCCCCCGGGAAAAATACTTTGTCTATTTATCCTATCCATGCCCCTCATAATTTTGTAAACCTCTATAAGGTCACCCCAGCCTTCAACGCTCCAGGGAAAACAACCCCAGCCTGTTCAGCCTCTTACTGTAGCTCAGATCCTCCAACCCTGGCAACATCCTTGTAAATCTTTTCTGAACCCTTTTCAAGTTTCACAACATCTTTCCGATAGGAAGGAGACCAGAATTGCACGCAATATTCTAACAGTGGCCTAATCAATGTCCTGTACAGCCGCAACATGACCCCCCAACTCCTGTACTCAATACTCTGACCAATGAAGGAAAGCATACCAAACGCCTTCTTCACTAGCCTACCTACCTGCGACTCCACTTTCTAGGAGCTATGAACCTGCACTCCAAGGTTTCTTTGTTCAGCAACACTCTCTAAGTCCTGCTAAGATTTGCTTTCCCAAAATACAGCACCTCGCATTTATCTGAATTAAACTCCATCTGCCACTTCTCAGCCCATTGGCCCATCTGGTCAAGATCCTGTTGTAATCTGAGGTAACCCTCTTTGCTGTCCACTACACCTCCAATTTTGGTGTCATCTGCAAATTTACTAACTGTACCTCTTATGCTTGTATCCAAATCATTTATGTAAATGACAAAAAGTAGAGGATCCAGCACCGATCCTTGTGGCACTCCACTGGTCACAGGCCTCCAGTCTGAAAAACAACCCTCCACCACCATCAACTGTCTTTTACCATCTAGCCAGTTCTGTATCCAAATGGCTAGTTCTCCCTGTATTCCATGAGATCTAACCTTGCTAATCAGTCTCCCATGGGGAACCTTGTCAAACCCTTACTGAAGTCCATACAGATCACATTTCTATGACATCCACAAATCTGACAATAGTATATTCACTTCTGCCATCCAACTCATTAAATACATTGCAAATAATTGTGTCCTGAACACAAACCCATGTAGCACTCTATTGATTATAAGTTGCCATCCTGAAAATGCTCCCCATCTCCTCCTCCTGTATTATCTTCTGTTAGTTAGCTATTCCTTGCACATTCTCATATACTGCTCACAGTATCATGGGTTCTGATCTTATTAAGTAACTTATGTGTGGTAGCTTATCAAATAACTTTGGGAAATCCAAACATCTATTCCTTCCCATTTTTGAATCTTGCTTTTTAATTTCTAAAGAATGGTAATGCTTTACCCTCCATTAAACCATTTTGACACTGCTTGATTATATTGTGCATTTTTAAAGCTTTTACTATTATATCCTTTATAATATTCTCTAATGCTTTACCAATGACAGGTGTTAAACTAACTGGCATGTAGTTATTAAAAATTGAAATGATTGTGGATACTGGAAATCAGAAACGAAAACAGAAGTTGCTGGAAAAGCTCAGCAAATCTGGCTGCATCTTTGGAGAAGTATCAGAATTAATGTTTTGGGTCCAGTGACCCTTCCTCAGAATTTGAAGTCCATTTGAATGCTGGAATTGTTCTGAAGTAAGGCTGCGTGATCATGCTGTCAATTATTTACAGTCGCTTTTTCGCAATCATAGAGCAAACTATCAGAAATAATATTTGGAAGAAGACTCTCAGCAGTTTATCATTGTTTGAGTGTATATTTGCTTCCAAAATATATATAACATTTTTAGTGCTGAAGTACTTTGTTTTGCTTGGCTTTTGATTAAACTTATTTGACACAATATAAACATATGACTACTTCTTCCAGATTGGTCTGTAATTAATTTGATATTTGGCATTAATTTGCCTGATATAACTTCATTATGAACAAATATTTATTTGAAAACATAACATTCAGTGGATCTGGTGGTTAACTGGGTAAAATTATGTAATTCAGTGATGAAACAAACTAATTATGAGGTAAGGTCACTGGCTCTGAAATATTATCTCTGATTCACCTCCACAGATGCTGCCAGACCTCCTGATCTTTTACAGCAAATTTTGTTTCTGTTTGTGGCATGAAGTTAGCTTTAATAGTATCCTTTCCTTTTTGAATAAGCATGTTATATTGGCAGTTTTCCAATCCTGTTGGACTTTTCCAGAGTCTGAGGATTCTTGGAAGATTATTACTAGAGCATCCATTATCTTAAACATTTTCCTCTTAAAATTGAAGGATGCAGATAGTAACCATGAGATTATTTACCTTGGAAAGTGTATTTTTTGTGTTTTGCTCCTAATGGTTCAAACTATTTCAGCATCAATTTGTCCTTTCCAGTACTATCAACATCATGAGCATCAATGTGAATTCAACAATTGGTTCCTTCCCCTTCAAGCCAGCCCAAGGGAAAATCCTTAAGCTTGGAACCAAGCAAGCAACTTAGCTTTTAGGAGTCACTTCTGCAGAAAATAGAATCCTCCTAATTTTACAATCCCCTGTCACTACTGCATTCCTATATCCCCAATTTAAAGCCTCTCTGTACCAAGATGTAGCCATTTTGCTCATCCTCCCTGAAGTCCCTAATGTCATCCACACAGCTTGCAAGAACCTCGTAACTGTTGGACAACTGCAACTCCTCAATGGTTGTTGGGTTACTTGCATCACAATTACCCTGAGCACTGGAGGAGCTCTCCTGCTGTTCTTCAAAACAGTGCTATGGGAACTTTGACACACAACTGAAAGATCAGGTAACCTCAAGTTAATTCCTATTCTGAAAGCTGGTTCATGTGACAATGCAGCACTCCCTCATTCCTACGCTGTAGTGTCAGTCTATATTTTTGTGCTGGATTCTCTGGTGTGGAATTTGACTCACAATCATTGAATTAAAATGCAAAGGTTTAACTAACTGAGGTGCAGATAGTATGCTCGGATTTTTAGCTTGGATCTTTGTAATTGCTATTCCCTACTTTCACCATTTGTCCATTGTTTTAGGATGTTGATTAAGAATTGGCAAAAGTCTGAAATGAGTGAGTCTACTGGACAACCATTGAAATTCAATTCATCAACTTCTGGTTGGAAGTTAAGTGAGGGCAGGGGAGAGGAAAACTGAGAGGGTAATTTATTACCTAACTCATTTAGCGGTTGATAGTTGGCAAATTTCTCGCTGTGCTCTTTGGACATACGTCATCAAACTTGAATATACACTTGAAGTAAATGAAAAAAGCTGACAGGAAAATTTTGTGACAACTGCATTCCGACTGAATTAATGACCTACAAATTGAACAATATCCTTCCAGTTAATCATATACCATGACAAAACTTCCACCAAATACTGTTACTTTAAAGCTGAGACATATCCTTCAATAGTAAAAGCTATAGAATTGATTTTGTTTTCTATTTGATGTATTGCAAGGATTTACTGCTGGTCTTAATCAATGTATTTGAAAAATAGGTTTGGTGGGAGCAATCACATATTTTCATATTCCATTGAAATAAATCTTCAAAAGGGCTTCAGAATATCATTAGTTTCAGGAACCACTGTTAAACATCCGAAACTGAAATAATCTTTCGAAGTTTCTGAGTCATATTCCGACTTGTGGGTATTGGAACTCTTTGGACAATTTTGTATCAGTAAATTATTTTCTTTACTTTTGAAGTACCACAATAAGAAAAAGCAACTTAATTTATCATCAGCGTTCTGAAAGTGTTTTAAATAATTCAGACCCAATTATGTTTAAAACATGAAAAATCACAAACTTTATGTCCAAGTTAATTCAAGACATTAGCCAACGTAAGGAACAAAATGGCAAGAAGAACACTATTGATATCATCGAGTTTAACCCCGTGATTACAGCTCATTGAGTATTTTGCTATCATCTCAGTAACTAGATTATTAATAAGCTCAATGTCGCTGTTTCAGCAAAACTAAATTAAATAAATTACATTGCTATTGGCTTATAGCTGCATGTGGGATCTTGCTGCGTGCAAACTAGTTACCACATTTCTTATCAGTACAGCAATGGCCATGCGTGCTTTAATTTGCTTTGTGATATACTGATATTCTTAAAAGTTTTATTTTCCTCTCATAAACATCATGTACAGATTATTCCTTGAAAAGGCCTCAGGAGCCTCAGCAAATGGAGACAAGAATTCTAAAGCATGATTTTCAATCTGGAGTCAAGTAACCAGTAACTGATCAGTTCTGTGGTGCCTCACATGAATGCTACTTTCAAATGCAGATCACCTTATTAGGCCAAAAGCAAATCTGGTGCCCAATTAACCGAAAAGCAAAGAGAATGGCCCAAACAAGGTGACACATCACAAGTTTTGACACAACAACCCATTCTGGCAATTGTTTGCTTCAGGATTAACAGTATTAAATATCCCGAGGTGACCCAACAAATGTATGCTAGACTGTTTGGTTATATCATCTGTTTTTTAAGATTTGCCTTCTAGCCCACTTCAGCTTATTGCCAAAAATTTCAAGGAGCTTAGCAGACAGTAAATCAGAAATGGGCAAGTTCCTGGCATCCCCCACTACTCCACAGGTAGCACACACCCCACCCCATCGTATGATGGCCCAGATTCTGGTCCAATCAGATCTATACCTGGTGAGTGCCATTTCTAAAGCACAACCGTGCACCAGCTCAAGTGCTGCCAGTCAGGATCTGCTGCCACAGTATATGTGGTGGGAGGGGAATGAGAAAGAAACATTCTTCAGGAAACATCAGTGGCACAGGTAGCACTTCACTGTAAATAAGGGTGCGCATTCATAAATGTTTTCCAATTTTACATCATTGTCTGATTGGCAGTCATTGTTACTGCAGCTTCAAGAACCAAGCCACGAATGTAACCCAACATTAGTGTCATCCCGATTAGAACACTGTCTGAGGGAATGCTGCTCTTTCCCTAATGCCCAGTGTATCACAAGAACTTCTCATGGGTCAAAGTGGAGCATTACAGGCTAGAAAGGCATTACAGGCTGGAAAGGCATTACAGACTACAAAGGCATTACAGGCTGGAAAGGTATTAAGGCTGGAAAGGCATTACAGGCTGGAAAGGCATTACAGGCTGGAAAGACTGGAACTGAAAGTAGCAAAGCAAAGAAAAAAAAGAGATAAAAACTGCATTTGCTTTTGAAAACAGGAGGGAACCTTTTGTTGTTTGATCAACAACAAATTGACAGTCAATGAATAATTACTGCACCTGTTCATACCCATTGCAATCAGATGTCAATTAAATTGCGTCTGGCTTGTTGCACCCAATACTGAAGCTTTCTGTGCTCTGTTCCTCCTCCTCAATGTCTTCACCTTACTCCTCAGGAGACATTTGCAGAAATCTAGAATTCAGTTTTTATGTCCGTGCTTGGACGATGGGTTTAATTAGGTCAGCAACTTAATGTTTCTGACAGAACAGAAACTAAGCATCAAATAACAGGTTATTGTTGAGTAAGTGCTACTTGATAGCACTGTTGATCACATCATTCAGCACTCTACTGATTATCAAGAGTAGACTGTTGGGTTGGTGATTGGCTGGGTTGGATTTATTCAGCCTTACATGTATAGGAGTTTCCTGGGTAATTTTCCACATACAGAGGAATCTCGATTATCCGGCATTGGCAAGGTCCCGATGCTTGGCTAACCTGTGTTATCCGTCATTCGATTAGCTGCTGCAATCCTTTCGACTTGTTCCCAGTCCATCACATCCCCTCTTTGCCTGCTCCAGTTTTACAGAGCACGGTGAGCTAGAATTATGTGGCACGCTCTCACTGGATTATGCTGCAATGCATCCTCAGTCTGACCAAAGCATCAAAGTTTATCTTCAGGAGGCCTATCTTCTGTTTCACCATGGCTCTGGTTGAAGGATGGACTGCACTGGATCAATGCTCAGCCTCAGTCAAGGGGTTAATGGAGTCATCAGTCATAACTGTGGAGGGTGGTCCTTGTCTCCTAATAACCATACTTGTAAGGCCTCTGGCCCTTGAAATGAAGGAGGAACATGACATCACAGCAGGTCCTTGGGTACTTGGTGCAAATTTTTGTGATGTGATACCGTGGTCACAGATGAAGTGCAATCCTTTTGAGTTAGTTATGATTCAGTGCTCTCAATGCAACATGCATACAGTCTATACCACCCTGAACCTGGGGGGTAGGCCTGTTGTGTTGGCAATCACTATGGATGGACTGCAGCATTGACTACACCACGGGGAAAATATGAAGCAGTTGGATCTAGTGCAAACCATTTTGAAAGGATGATTCAACATGGCCTCCTCCAGAGACCCTGTCATCACAGATGTCAGTTTTCAGCTGATTCAATTTACTCCATGTAATATTAAGGAATGGCTGGAGGCACTGGATACTGCAAACACAAAGCCACTAACAGCATTCCAGCAATGGTACTGAATACTTGTGCTCCAGAGTTTGCTGCACCCCCAGCTAAGCTGTTCAAGTATAGCTTCAGCTATCCAATTACAGAGTGACCTCAGTTATCCGAAGGACTCAGACAGGGAGTATTTCGCTTGGTCAATCGAATGCCGGACACCATAGGTTAGCCAATCATCGGGACCTCGTGAATGCCGGATAATCGAGGTTCCTCTGTATGTGAAAAATTATCCAGATATCTCCTGTAATTTACAGCCTAGGGACAGGCCTTTCGGCCCTCCAAGTAATATACATATAAAGCTGATCAAATCCAACCCAGCCAATCACCAAACCAATCAGTAGAGTGATGAATGTTGTCATCAACAGTGCTATCAAGTAGCACTTACTCAACAATGACCAGTTGTTTGATGCTTAGTTTGTGTTTTGTCAGAAGCATTAAGTTGCTGACCTAATTGAACCCATTGTTCAAAATTTGAGTAAGTTGGCATCAATGAACCCTGGTAAAACTAACATCAATGAGTCTCTTGGGAATACTCTCTTTTGACTTGAGTTAGACCTAGCACAAAGGAAAAGCACTATGGTTCTGGTTGGAGAGCAGTCATCTCAGCTTCAGTATATCATTGTAAGAGGGCCTCAGCGTAGTCTCCTCAGTCCAACCATCCTCAACTGCTTCCTCAGTGACCTAAGGTGAAAAGCCATTGCTGGGAAAGTTTTTCTTTTAATTGAGAAGGTTCGTGGTAAGAACAGTTTCTGCTGGAGAAAGGAGTTAAATTCAGAACAGTTGAGAAATTAGTTACGCAAACAGAAATTTCTGGAGAAATGCAGCAGGTTTGACAGCTAATGTCTGAACGAGGGTGACTGGACCTGAATTGTAACTCTGCCCTCTCTCCACAGATCCTGCCAGACCTACTGAGTTTCTCCAGTAATTTCTGTCTTTGTTTCAGATTTCCAGTGTCTGCAGATCTTTAGTTTATTTTAGGAAATTGTTTACCTCACTGTAAGGGTTTTAGTGTGAAATTCTATACCAGAAATCTTTGGTTATAATCCTGAAGAGGTTATTTGAAGTTGCAAAAGTCTGAGCTCAGTTATGTGAATGATCAAGGAAATGTCTATCAAACTCTCAAGACCAGGAATTAAAAGAAACAGTTAGGTCAAACTTATAGACATGACAGAGAAGTGAACTCTCTTGAACACTGAAAAATAATGGTGTTGAGATAGATGTGTTTGTATTTTTATCATGAGTTTTTTAAATCCATCAAATTATTTAATATGTGAACAGTTTGGTTTATTCTGTTTTATCTTAATTTCTTTTGAATAAAATGCTTTTAATTGTTAAAATCAAATCAGCAGAATTGTGTGCTTGTGTTGTCTGTGAAAGATAATCTTGTTAAATAAAAGCAAAATGAAATATGATCTATCAATCCAGATTTCAGTCTGCGATCTGACTGGCCCTGTAATAAAAGCAGTTGGGATCATAGCAAGGGGATTCAATGTATGTGGGCACGATGCCAATCCAGTAAGCTGTTTCATCCTGGATGGTAATGTTATTGTTTATTATTAAAGATCAGAAATCACTCTTGGATTCCCATAGCCCATTGTTATGATTCCAGGTTACTGCCAATCTTATAACCTTCAGAACTCCAACTGCAACAAAATCAATTGCCATTTATTGAAGATTACTGTAGAATTCTTCTTTTACCTTTCAACTGAAAGAAATTACAGTTATTTTCCTTTTATGTGTGAATTTATCCCGACATCCAAGAGTTTGGGTTCAAGACAGGCTGATGCTGGTGAAGGCAACATCAAGAGCTGTGTTTAGAATTAGGCTTCTTTTTATAACATTACTACATATTAAAACTAAATATTACAATATCTGGTATTCAGAGATATACCAGATTCTAAACGTACCATTATGTTCTCAAAGAATAATTCCATGATCTCTACCGGTCAACTCTACACACCCCTTGGCACATTTCCATCATTTACATGAATTGACTTCAGGCTTCTGCCATTCTCTCCACGTATTCTCCACTTCTATTCTTTCATAAATCCCCTTCACATTGTGTCATTTATTTCCAATGAGGAGCAGCTCCATGACATGATTGCAAATTTACTTCAAGGTCATGAAGTCCATACAAATACACCTTCCCAAGGTTTCTTCCCTGTCAAAAACATTGATTTGTATTGATTCACTGTTATGATCCCTGTTGCTTGTTCTTCCTGGATCAGAGAATGAAATCTGCCTTGATAGATCATATTTATTTTGGTTTGGTTTTAACACTCTTGTTTCTCACTGAGGCAAAAACATGCAATGTTGCAGGTTTGTTTTGCTGAATACATTTCTGTTTTATTGTTAAAAGAAATGAAGATAAAATAGAATAAACCAATTGTTTTACTTAAATACAAATTTCAAGGGAATTCGACACATGGTAAAAGTGTAGTTAATATAAGAAGTAAAGCGTATGTATAATAAGCAAAAGAAACATTTTTCTGCAAAGCATATAATTATATCTGTGAAAAGTAATTTCCTTCAGAAATTTGGTCTAAGTTCCATTTTAGATGATTTGCCATCAGCAATTACTGAGCCAGATTTAGCAAAAGCAAGTGGCTTATCTCAGTTTCTGAATGGCAAGTGGTCATAATTTCAACTAATTGGTGCATAAACATAATGCTGACTGCAAATTCTCACAGTGAAATTCAGAAAACATTTGTCTCTGATTGATTGCATAAATATGTGCCTATTCATATTCATTGATGAATGTAATAAAATAACATATATTGATAGATTGAATGGCACAATGATTTGCAATGTTGCAAAACAATGATTTCTAATGTTTTGGAAGTTTCACGAGACTTTCCATCCAAGTTACAGCTCAAAAGTGGCTCTTGTAATTAATAAAATGCAGAAGATAAAAGGTGCAGCATTCTGCGTAATAAATATCACAACAGAGAACGTTGCCGCAAAAGTGCTGGAAAGCCATGAGAATCAGAAGTCCCAACCCCAGAAATGTCATTTCTGAGCTCGTCGTGGGTCGATTTGTGGACACCCTGGCTTCATGTATGCCTGAAGTTCCAGGAAATAGTTGTCCATTTAAGTGTTCATCTGTCTCTGTTTTAATCAAAATCACTCTCTAACATAGACTGCACAGTGGAGGCCACATTAAAGCATATGCTATTTCAGTGGGTATATTTTGCAAAATCAGGATGTCACTTTGGAGAGCTGATGTATCCATTACATTTAGTGCTAAAGGGTCTAACTGTTAATAAAATATTGTAGAACATTGAAAGTTTGCTCTCTATTCAGGCTTTCTTTACGGACAGGTCAATCAGGAGTCTATGGATGATGTACTCTATTCCTTCAGAGTTCTTCCAGTTTCCAATTCACTATCTGTTTCGTTTTATTGTTTTAATGAAATATGAAATCAAAATTTTGCATTAGTCAGCATGTGATGTCTGAGTTCTGATAGACGGAAAGTGGAAATGTGTGCCCAAAGACTTTGCAATATGATAGACACATATACAAATATGTGACTGAAGTCTAAATACTGCCGCGAGAAAGTTTAAAAAGATGCACAGATGTTTACGTACTAAATAACTATTTCAATTGTATCATGTTTTACTGAAGTAAATGCTAGGAGTCTGAGTGGTGTGGTAAATAGCAAAGAGAGAGCCTTAAACAACAGGACAATGTGGACAAACTGGCCAGATGGGCTGAACAGTGGCGAATGGATTTTAATCCTGAAAAGTGTGAGGTAATACATTTTGTCAGGACTAGTGACATAAGGGAGTACATAATGAATCATAATAACTGAAGATGTCCAAAGAATCAGGGACATCTTGGTGTGCTGGAGTTACTTTCCTTAGAGCAGAGAATGCTGAGTGAGGTGTACAAAGTTCTGAAGGACATATACAGGGTAGATCAGGAGAAATGTTTTCCTTTAATAGGGCTGTCAATAAACAGGGTGCACAGTTTCAAGTTAAGGTGCAGGACATTTAGAGGGGTTTGAGGAAGACAGTTTCCATGCAGAAGGTTATGGGGTATGGGAACTCACTGTCTAAAGGGGTGGTAGGGGTAGGAACTTTCAAGATGTTTCCAACTTATTTTAATCAAAGCTTGAAATGTCATAGCATGCAAGGCTCCAGGCAGAAGTGGGTACTGCAGACGCTGGAGATTAGAGTCAAGATTAGAGTGGTGCTGGAAAAACACAGCAGTCAAGCATCATCTGAGGAGCAGGAAAGTCGATGTTTCAGGCAAAAGCCCTTCATGCAAGGCTACAGGCCAAGTACTGGAAAATGGGATTAGAATAGATGGATGTTTGACCAGTGTGAGGACAAAGGGCTGAAAGACCTCTTTCCGTGCTGTAAAATCTCTATGACTCTAAGATAACTCATTGACCCGAAACATTAACTTGACTTGTCTCTCCACAGATGCTGCCAGACTTCTTGTAGTTTCCAAGACTTTCTATCTTTGGGATATATATATGCCCATATTAATTGTATTCAGAAATCACACAGTTGGCACAGTAGTTTAAATATCCATCAGTTTATGGTTGAATAAGGTATTAATGCCAGTTGGATATAAAAGGATAAATGTGCAGAAGCAGCTACTCAGTAAGGTTCAATTTAAATAAGAATGATCTTTACAAACTTATTACTATTCTGGAGTGATAACTTAGTATGTACAGCAACCTTTTAACTCCATCTTATTTGTCTTGAGCTGCTCATATTAAAGGAAGAAGTTGGTAGCAGCTACTAGACTGTGAAGAATTAAACCAAGGACACAAGTTCTAAATAACATGAATATTTGCATTATAAAGACAAAGTGACACTATAACGTTACAAATCTGAACACATTTGGTAAATCCAGTTGATAATTATATTTGCATTATGAAGGCAAAGAAATCCCATTAGTAATACATTTAAAAAGCACTGAATTACAGTAAACTAATACTATGCTAGATCATAATAGCACAAGAATGTCTCCTCCATCTTAAGAGTTGCTGATCTCGGCTGATTTTGAGAAGTCAACAATAAAGGGAAAGGCGGTTCACATCGTTATTAGCACTTTCAGCTCACCAGTTCAAAAATTCCATCAACTACTGCCTGTAGCTTAAGTCAGTGACTAAAGCATGGTGTTGAATGACCCAAGGAGTATAAACAAAGGTTTGCAAGTATTCGAAAGACAATATTAATTGCAAAGGTGTTGTGTAAGAGTTAAGTATTATTTATATAGAGCACAAGCTCCATTTACACGCAAATGATCGGATTACTAAATCTCTTGGAGATAGCACACAAACATGCACATCCAATACAGCATTTGCTGACAAATATAGACTTCCCATTAGTGACATCCACTTGTTTGCTATTTTGTCATAACAATGCCTTACAAGTGCATCAAGTATTGTACAATAGCTTCACAAACAATAATTTCTATGTCAACTAGATGGGAATATGTTTAAGTGGGAAAACAAACACTATTTAACTGATTATCATGAATATTTATTACAGCCAAAGCATAACAATTGAATAATTAAATGTGTCAGTAAATTTCCAGTTTACCCAATTCAATAAACACTTCCAAAGTGGCAGGATTACAGTTCTGTGTTCAAACACCATGAGGCAAAATTTACTGGGATTCAGGGACAAAATTTAAGTGCAGCTCAAAGCAAAACGTCAGATGCAAGAAAAATAATCTTCACCATTCAAATATTCTCATATTTATTGAAGATTCTAAGTAAAGCTAGATTTATGTCATCAGTGTGGGAAAGGGAAGCCCTTGTAGATTTTTGACATAGTACTGGCTATTAAGACTGCACAAATGACTGCATAATTTTGAATTTACTTTATTTAACCACACAATTATCTTCACTGAAAATGTACACTATTTCTATTTCAGCAACAATGTGTGGCCTCTTTAATGTTTGAATCTGCTGGAAATCTCATTAGTTATATGGAATTCACCAAGTGGTTGAATGGGAGTCTGATTATTGAAGATGGTTCATTACTTTTCAATGAGGGAATGCCATGACCCACAGTTTGTAAATGTATTGAGCTTTCCAGATTATTCTTCTTATTTTTCTCCAGCTATATTTTTATCTGATTCAAATAGAAACCTGAGAAAAATATATCACTAAATCCAGTGACCTTGAAATCCCAACTTGAGATATGATTATATGAACACTCAACACATTCATCTGAAACTTTTTCTCTCAGTAAATGGATTAACACCACCACTAAACTAGCATGAAGTGAATTTTCCAAATAACCATGTTAGGGTATTTGTGCATTATTACAGATCAGCACGGTTTTGTAACAATATTTTGAAGATGATTTTGGAAATATTGATATAACCTCATGAGTATACGGTAAGCAGCAGCATATTATTTGGGTGGCACGGTGGCACAGTGGTTAGCACTGCTGCCTCACAGCGCCAGGGACCTGGGTTCAATTCCCGCCTCAGGCGACTGACTGTGCGGAGTTTGCACATTCTCCCCGTGTCTGCATGGGTTTCCTCCGGGTGCTCCGGTTTCCTCCCACAGTCCAAAGATGTGCGGGTCAGGTGAATTGGCCATGCTGAATTGCCCGTAGTGTTAGGTAAGGGGTAAATGTAGGGGTATGGGTGGGTTGCGCTTCGGCGGGTCGGTGTGGACTTGTTGGGCCGAAGGGCCTGTTTCCACACTGTAAGTAATCTAATCTAAAAATCTAATTAGAATTCACTAAATATAAAATATTAACATGATTAACCAGGAGTGGCAGATATTGTAGTGATCTATATTTGAATAATGGAACTCACTACGTCCGGGCTAGTAATAATAACAAAGTACAATTACCAATATATTTTGCCTAATAGTCCTGGGAGATATTGCTACACTGTATATCATAAAGTTAGGTGAGTAGGGTAGTGTTGGCTTTACTGGCATTATCATAGCGAAATATTGAAAGTTAATATCCTTCTCCTAATTCATAATAGATCCAAAATATTACCAATAATGTCTCTGGTGAGGATGAAGGTCTTGGATTTTGCAATAAGGGTGTGTTCTTTTTTAATGTTCACCCACTTATTGATTATGTTAACCTGCTTAAATCTCTTTGAATTTCTCTGTACAAAATGAATGGCTTGGTAATGTACATGAATCATTTTGTTTACTTTTTGCTTTATGGCTTTGTACAAGACAACTCTTAGCTTGGAAGACATCTTGTCTTCTGGGCTGCTCCTGCCATCATCATCTGCTCATGGTACTCAATGTTTCTTCACATGTAGCCCCAACAACTTGATTGCCTAACCACTAAACAATGACAACCCATAGTGTTAAAGGTGTTCCTTCACCATGTGCTGTTTCATCCTGCAAGAAGTGAGAGGGACTTCATGAGTGGTTGTTTAAAAGGACAGCTGGGATCTTATGGGCAATGTGAGTTGAGAAGTGTTGAAGAAACAGGATGGGATGGGGATGGGGATGGGGATTTAATACATGTGAAGGTATGTGTCAAGTATGAATCTTGGAATGAGTGATGTGACAATTTGGTTATACAGCAAAGGCAAGTTATGAGAAGGAGAGGAAGGATGGGGGAAGAAGTGAAGGATCATTGGGAGATTCTGTAGCTCGCATTGGAGAGGTGAAGTGCTGTGCTCATCTTTGTTACTCTTCTAACTCATCGTACTGAGGGTAACATTGGAGGTACTTCTGTTCATTCCTGCTTTATATTGGATTTAGATATGATTTTATGGCTGCTGGTACAGACAATCTTCTTCTTTGCCTTGACTTTGTGCACCAGTCTCTCCAAGCAGATGTTAGAAATGTGAGGATATGTTCATCTAGCAGCAGGATTTTTTTTAATATTCCTCTCTGAAAAAAATGTGAAGCAGGGAATTGCAATCTTGCTTTCGGGCATACAACCTTACTTTAAATAGGCCATGGAGGGGATAATGCAGTAAGTGTACGTGGCAGACTTGGGGCTACTTGGTATCCAATGCAATCAATGATGCACCCCATCAATCAAATGCAAATGGCACTATTCAATTAAAAATCACACCCATTATGGGGAACAAGCTAAAATCTAATATCAGGGAATATAGCCTGTGCTTTTGCAGGGGAAATATTGCAAAGAGTCCTCAGAAATATTTTGACAGAAGTATTTTTGGAGACAACAAATGTTTTAATGGCACAAATATGTCCGTTAAGGAATTGGAGTAATGAGAAAACTAAAAATAGTTCATAGCAGATCGCTTTGTTAATAAGACTAGCCTCATTGTGTCATTGAGAAATTGAAAAATAATATGTTTTGTGAAGCCTATAGAGAGCTTCAGAGAAAGTAATGCTAGAATCTAAATACTCGATTCAGAAATGGGTAAAAACGTACCTCTAGAAATCATTTAAATTCCAAAGTTGTGTAGGGTTGGTTCTGTTCTATAAATCATAAAAACCTAAGAAGTAGTAGCATTGAACCTTTCAAATCCAGTCCACCATTCAATGCCATCAGGGATGATCTTCTACTTCAATACAATTGTTCTGAACTATCACCATACTCAGTTTTGAACATCTCCACAGCACTCTGGAGGTACAGAATTTCAAAGGTCCACCGCACTCTGAGTTAAGAAATTCCTCTTCATCTCAGTCCTAAATGTTTTGCCCCTGGTAAAATGATGGTATCCCCTGGCTCTAGACCATTTCCAGTGAAATGGTTATTGACACAATGTCAGGACATTGCTCATGTGCATTCCAGCAAAATGTTCACCTAGTCTTTCTGCATTTCAAAATATTCAACTTCAGAAGAATAATCAAATCTCCTAACAAGGATTTCAATCACTACCGTGAAGAAATTTAAACCAACTCTTGACCCTTGGCAGATTTATTTTTACTTGAGTCAAGAGTGTGGTGCTGGAAAAGTTATAAAAATGTATTTTTACTTGACCTGTGCATTATGGTCAGTCCAGTGTGACATTATCACTGAGCAGTTTTTTTCTGTATAATTCACCACTGCAGTACTTTGTCTACTTAGATGTCATGCCTTTTTGCTTGTTGGATGCTGTTTTCTGGTCATAAGTGACTGCAGTGTACGATGAAAATTGGTAAATGAGGATTGCTATATTCCTAACAGGACAATGTAGCAGAGACAATGCTGGGAATCTAGGCAGAGGTAGTCAGTGCAATTGTCACCATTCCCAAGAATTCAATGGCCACATAAGATTGGTTAAGCTAAGTTAAGGCTTTGTGGCTAAACACACACACACTTGACAACCCAAACTACACCACTCACATAACTTCCTATTAGCTATTTCTCCCTCAGCAAACAGTATAGCAGAAACATTCACTTTAGCTCAGGAGACTCATGATTACAAGATCAGGATTGTCTGAAGATTACCACACAGGTTCAGTTGGCATTTAGGAAGACAAATGCAATGTGAGCATTCATTTCGAGAGGGCTAGAATACAAGAACAGGGATATACAGATGAGGCTGTATTGGGCTCTGGATAGCCACATTTGGAATAGTGTGACCAGTTTGGGGCCCCATATCTAAGAAAGAATGTGCTGTCTTAGAAGTGGTCCTGAGTAGGTTCACAGGTATCATCCTGGATATGAAGGGCTTGTCATATGAGGAATGGTTGAGGACTCTGGGTCTACACTCAAAAGAGGTTATAAGGATGAGGGGTGGATCTCATTAAAACTTGCAGAATACTGAGAAGCTTGGATAGAGTAGACATGGAGAGGATATTTCCATTAGTAAGCGAAACTATTAGAGGGCCATAATCCTTTAGAACAGATATGAGGAAGAATTTCTTCAGCCAGAGGGTGGTGAATCTATGGAATGCATTTCTGCAGAGGGCTGTTGAAACCAAGTCATTAGCGTATTTAAGAAAGAGGTGGATAGGTTCTTGATTAGTAAGGGGATCAAAGCTTACAAGGAGAAGACAGGAGAATGAGGTTGGTTAATATATCAGCCACAATTGAATGGCAGGGTAGACCTGCAGGAGGCTGGAAGAACACAGCAAGCCAGGCAGCATCAGGAGGAGAAGTCAACATTTCGGGTATAACCTTTCTTCAGGATGGTCGAATGGGGGGGCAGACCTGAAGGCCCAAATAGCCTATTCTGCACTTTTTTTTATTGTCTTATTGTCTTATAGTCTTATGGTTAACACTCAAGCACCTCCTTTACTCAAAACCATGTTCTCAACTCACTGACTACAAGGGCATCTGCTGATCTCAAGCAACCTTATTTTACAGGGCTGAAACACCTTCCTCTTTCAAATTCATAATCACATAATGTATTATAACTTTTTGAAAATCTTTCATTTTAATCACTTTCCTGTGTTATTGTCTTTTTTTTTCATTCAAGGAGGGAAAAAAGCATGCCAACCAAAAGCAGAAATGAGTAACTGTGGGAATCTTTCAAAACACAAAGATGTAGTTACAATGGCAGAGAAATATAGGAACCTGTAGGTGAAGGTGTGCTATTAAAAATATGTTGATAAAGTCTACAGTTAGTCATCAAGCATGGCTTCAGATTCTGCCTGACACCTTGTTGACCATCTGGGCTTTTTGAGATCCATGTCTTCTTTCACATTGGAGTGGTATCCATCTTGGCATTCAATCTTCATAAAACATAGTCACAACAGGAAGAAGTAGTTGCAGCTCGAAAGAATGGTTTATTTGGCAATTTGATGAATATTGTCATCTAAATAAATATGACTTGGCCATGTAAGTTCATTTCTGTGTCTGCTTTTCAACATGGCAACTTGGGAAGGAAATGCGGTCTTCATGGGAAGTGAAGAGAGGAGGAGCTGAATTTTCCCATTAGCAGTTAAATATATTGCGTGGTGTCTAGTCCACCATGGCCCAGGGCAATTTTCTCGAGCAATCTTCCACTTTCCATCTCATGCAATCTCATTTTCACCTCGGGATAATTGTGCTTCTCGGGGAATCTCATGACCAGAACTGCAGAAATGGCTGTGAACAGTGAGATCCTCCGGTTTACATGTCTCCGGTAGAATATTTAATGGCCACTGCACTCTATTTCAGATGCTGCAAGAAAGAATAACCTCTCAAACTACTGTATTTGACTCTGACTGAACAGGATTACGAACTCCTCCCTCCAAGACAGGGATCTGCGAGTGTTGGTGGACACACTGGTGGAGAGCATGGTAATCCTTCTTCCTACTAATCACCAAAGCAAGCCACTTCAGCAGATGGAATCACCTGATCAGAAGTTGCTCTGAGGATCAATGATGTGTCATGTAACCAAATGGAAACCAGCAAATGTCACAAGAGGATCAATGATGTTCTCTGCTCTGCAAAAGTAAGTGTCATTATCTTCTCTCTGCTACCTCACATTCACAGGGCTGCACTCACTCTAACTCTACCACTGCACATGCATCTCACCAAGGTTTATGGACTTCGGTTTTCAGCATTCAATTCTAGGGCACACATACATCCTGTCTTCTCAAACTATAATGCCTAATAACACTGTAAATGCTGGAATCTGTCCTGAAGACAACCAATGCTGGAGATCACAGCAGGTCAGTACATGGAGAGACTGCAAGCTAACATTTCAAATCTAGATGACACTTCATCAGAGCTAGATTTGAAACAATAGCTTACTCTCTCTCCATGGATCCTGTCTGACCTGCTGTGATCTCCAGCATTTGTTGTTTTCAATCATGCCTAACACACTCTTCTCTTCCTTCATACTCACTGGGGAGACCTCACTAGCTCACCTGCTCAAGCATGACTGCTATCTACTCCTGCATCTACTTCCATTGTATTCAATTTTTCTGCTTGTCTTATTGCAAATGGAAAACATGTCCATGCCCTGACGAAGGAGCAGCACTCAGAAAGAATGTGATGTCAAATAAACCTAATGGATTATAACATGCTGTTGTGTGACTTTGAACTTTGTCCACCACAGTCCAACACCAGCACCTCCACACCATGCTCTTGACTGATGCTTCCACATGACCTAGACTGGCCTGTGTGTAATCCTGGGCAGCTTGCATTTGATTTGCAGAACTAACTGTGGCCAACCTCTGTAGTTTCATCAGATAAACATCTTGACTGTCTGTGGAGGTACAGCCTCATTGACAGTGTGCCCTCTTCAACTCCACTAAGGACTCTTCCCCTTAAACATTCATATGTCCACATTTGCTTAAAGCACACACAATATATTTGCCATGTAAACTGCTGGCACATACTGCAGTTCTGATGAGATTGATGTGGCAAAATGGCAGGGGGGTGACATGTCCATTTCCTTGCTGATTTCAGTGCTTTCCGCCATCAAAAATTGCCCATCTTTCATATCCATAGAGAAAAGGCCCTCTGGCCCATCAAAATCTGTACCAATTAAAATCAAACATCCAACTATTCTAATCCTAATTTTGGCACTTGATCCATTGTCTTGTAAGCCTTGGCATTGCAAGTGTCCTTCTCAATATCTCTTAACTGTTATGAGTGTTTCTGCCTCCACTTCCCTTACAAGCAACAAGTTCCCGATTCTCACCCACCCTCATAATGAAAAACATTTACCTCACATCTCCTCTAGATTTCCTGCCCTTTACCTTAAATCTATGTGCCCTCGTCTTTGATCCCTCCACTGAGGGCAAAAGTCTCTTCCTATCTGCCCTGTCTATGGCTCCTAATTTTATACATTAGAATCAGGTTCCACTCTCAGTCTCCTCTGCTCCAAGTGAAACACCTCCAGTCTATCGAATATCTCCAAAGCTAAAACTCTCCAGTCCAGGCAATATCCAGGTAAATCTTGATTACGCCCTGAGTGTAACCACATCCCTCTATAATGTGGATTCTGGAAGTGCATACACCATTCTATCTGTGGCCTAATCAACATTTTACAGAGTTCCAGCAGAGTTACTTGTTCGAAACTCTATGCCTCTGCTAATAAAGGCAAGTATCCTATATGCTTCCTTAACCACTTTTTCTAACTGGCCTGCTACCTTATGGTCCCTCTGATTTTTGGTGTTTCCCAGCTCCTGCTGTCAGCATGTATATCCATGCCTTGCTTGTCCGATCAAATGCATTACCTCACACTGATCCAGATTGAATTTCATTTGCCAGTGATCAGCTCATTTAACCAACTCGCCTACTTCCGCCTGAAATCTAAGGTAGCCTTCTCAGTAGTTACCAACCCATCAATTTTCATATGATCCCTGAACTTGCTGATCAACCCTTGCAAATTCAAGTCTAAATCATTTATATTGACCGCAAATAGCAAGGGCCCCAACTTTTTTCCATGTAGAACCCTATTGGGCACAGGCTTCCAGTTATAAAACACCTCTCGACCATCACCCTCTGTTTCCTCCCACTCAGCCAATTCTGGATTTAATTTTCCAACTTTCCTTGGATTTCATGGGTTCTTACCTTCAATATTAGTCTTCCATGCGAGACTTTATCAAAAACTTCATTCAAGCCTATGTAGACAACAGCGAAGACACACACCTGGTCACCTCTTTGAAAAATTCAATCAAATTGGTCGGACATAATCTCCCCTTAACAAAGCGACATTAACTTCTTGATTAATCCTTGCTTATCCAAGTGCAGATTATTTCTGTCCCTCAGACTTGCTTCCAGCAATGTCTCCACCACTCAAATTAGTCTGACTGGCCTGTAGCTTTCTGGTTCATTCCTTGCTCCCTTCTTGAATAACGGTACCATATTGGCTGTCCTCCAATCCTCTGACATCTCTCCCGTGCCCAGAGAGAAAGTGAAACTTATCTCCTATCCCAAGATTTTTTTTAACCTCATTATACAGCCTGGGATACATTTCATTTGGTCCTGGTCATCTATCTACTTTTAAATTTGCCATACAATACAAAACCACTTCTCTGTCTATGCTAATTTCTTTAATTTTACCACAGCCCTTTTTCCTGATTTTTGTGCCCGTACTGTCTCTCCCAGCAGTGAACATCAACATAAAATATTTATTTAGAACCCTGTCTATGTCCTCGAGCTTCCCATACAAACTATCAATGTGGTCCTTAATGGGCCATACTCTTTCCCTAGTTATCCTTTTACACTTAATGTACTTGATGCCCCAAATCCTTCCAGACATGACTCGACTGCAGTGCTCATGTCCCCCTCTACCTAGCTAACTACACCCAAATATCCTGACTCCCCTAAAGCCCTCCTGACTAACTCTCCAATCTGAATTGAATAGGCTCCACAATTCAACTTTGATATGATTCTCTGATAGCCACCCCTCAACCCCCATTAACCCTGACCCCAACATGACACCCCTTCTCAACTCAATCTGACTATTTACTATCCCATCTGCCAACCTAACCAATTACCTCATGCAATCAACCCACTTATCCAATTACCTCATACACCATACCTCCTTATCCATTTTTCTGACCTATGCAACCCACTGAAGGTGTTGCACATTTACCCATTCATTCATACATTCATCCAGTAATATGCTGAAGAGATGTTTAGTAGTCCAAAGCTTTCCAATGTGTCAGCGAATGTATCTCAGACTATAGGAAGTGAAATTACTTCATCCAATGAGCGGTGAGTCTGTGGCATTCTCTACCACAGAAAGCATTGAATGTTTTAAGAAGGAGTTAAATATAGTTCTTAGGGCTAAAGGGATCAAACAGTATGAGCAAAACCTGGAATAGGGTACTGTGTTAAATGATCAGCCATGATCATATTGAATAGCAGAATTTGCTTGTAGGGTCAACTGGCCGACTCCTCCTCCTAGTTTCTGTGTTTTATGTCTGTATGTTTTACTGCAGCTGGTGCTGGCCATATAAGAAGGGACATGACCATGCAGATTCCATTCTCTGAGGTTATCTGCACTAAGTGAGCTCAGCAGGATTCTTTGTTTGAAAATCTACCATAAAAATCAGAGCAAATTATGTGTGTGATGTTATTTTTGTCCAATTGGGTTATGAAAAAGTGGTTCTGAACTTGATCAGAAGAGTTGGCCATCCCCACAGTAACGAGTCTTGAAACCAAGAACAGCTGGAACATTGAGGTTGTGCAGATTAGCCAAAGAAACAGCAGCATACACATTAACCTAATAGGGCTCTTGTTACACAGTGGGAGTTGAAATAACTCCATGAAGGCTGGTATCTCGTCCCCAAGTCACCCTTAATTTATACTTGATAAGTTCTTGACACTGATCCAGCTCCCTCAGAGGCAGCTCTCAGAGTGAACAGGATGTCTGACACTCCTGCTTATATCTGTCAGCCAGATTAACTGGCACAAGCAGGGAACTCATATTCTATGAGGTACACCTGGCTGACCTTGTTACAATCACTACAATAGTGGCCACACCTCTGGGTCAGAAAGTATAGGTTCAAGTCCTAACTATGCCACAAATGACTCACAATGTTGTTGAATAGTTGGATGGAAAATAGTTACAAATTAATCTCTTCACTGTAGTTTGTCTCAGGAATGCCTTACAACAATTCTCCCCAACACTGACAATTGTGGATGGCAATAATTTTCTGAGAAATGTTTAGGTTACAAACAGAGCGGACTGAGTTGGGAGAATGTAAGATTTAGCTTAAAATTCCAAAAATGCTTAAATAGATGTTTTATATATTGGAAACAATCCCTATCCCAAATGCTTTTCAAAGAAGCCAAGTAGGCCTTGATGAGATGGGACAGATATTAACTATGATAGCAAGCTATCACACTCCCACAAGAGCTAAACTAAAAAGAACATGAACAAGACAGGCAAGATATAAAATGTTACAAGTTATTCTACATGAAGGCAGAGAAGAGCATAGATTTCTGACAGTAACATGTCTCCAGTGGAACCTAGTAATTTTGTCTATTGTACTAATCCTTATAACTTGTTAAATGTTTTACACAATGTAAAAGCTTGGCAGAGGGATTTGCAAGCATGAGAGCCAGGCGGCTCCCACTGACATCAGGCTACCAAACATCTCTGCAGGTTTAATACATGCTCCTGCCAGTGACAATGAGCAATAAACATTTGACTCTACAGACTTCCAGTCCAGTGTAGACTGAATAAGCAGTTCTTGTCTGAGTCAGCATATGCCATAAGAATAAGACTATAATGTTTCTGCCACTTTCCAAGCTATCGATCATCCAAGGTGTCAGTCAATTTGCTGGCCCAGACAGAACCACTGTGAATCTGTACATTTAAAATGAAGTCTCCATATGCAAAATGGCAAGGAGAGACAAAGTTAAAAATCGCACAACACCAGGTTATAGTCCAACAGATTTATTTGGAAGCACTAACTTTCGGAGCGTTGCTCCTTTATCAGGTGGTTGTGGAGAATAAGATCGTAAGACACAGAATTTATAGTAAAGTTTGCAGTGTGATGTAACTGAAATTATACATTGAAAAATACCTTGATTGTTTGTTAAGTCTCTCATCTTTTAGAATGACCATGTTAGTTTCAAAGTTAAAAATCACACAACACCGAGTTATAGTCCTACAGGTTTAATTGGAAGTACTAGCTTTCTGAGCGCTGCTCCTTCTTCAGGTGGTTGTGGAGGACACATTTGTAAGACACAGAATTTATAGCAAAAGTTTACAGTGTGATATAACTGAAATTATACATTGAAAAATACCGTGATTGTTTGTTAAGTCTCTCATCTGTTAGAATGACCATGATAGTTTCACTTCTTTCATATGTAAATCACAAAACATTTTTTAAAAGTTTCATTCGCAGATTAACTGTAATAATTGGTGTCAGCCCAGATAAGATGTTAAGATGTTGAAGATGTTAGCCCCCTGTGCTCTGTTGTCTGTGCCATAATGTTTAGACTGATTCTAATCTAAAAAGTGAGTTAACAGAGTCTTACATGGATTCATGCAGTTTTTGAGCAAAGTGCAATGTAACTCTGCAAGTACAAATTCACCCCACAAATGTATATGTGTTTGTGCGTGTGTGTGTGTGTGAGTGGAAAGGGGTCTAAGTCTGTGAAGGGTGTATGTGTGAGTGTGGAAGTGTGTGTGTCTGTAGGAGTGTGTGTGCATTTGTGTGTGTGTGTGTGTGTGTCTGGAGTCGGTGTTGTATTTGTGAGAGAGAGTGTATATGTGTGTGAGAGTGTAAAGTGTCTAAGTTTGTGAGAGGATGCATGTGTGAGTGTGGGAGTGTGTGTGTGTGTGTGTGTGTCTGGGATTGGGGGGTTCTGAGTGTCTGTGAGAGAGAGTGTATATGTGCGTGTGTGAGTATAAAGGGATCTACGTCTGTGAGAGGGTGCATGTGTAAGTGTAGGAGTGTGTGCTTTGTTCGACACATTATCTGGGCCAACATGACACCAATTGTTAAAGTTCACTTGAGAATGTAACTTTTTAAAAAGTTTTGCAATTCACATATGTAAGAACTGAAACTAACATGTTTATTCTAAAAGATTTAAAAACAATCCAGGTCTTTTTCAACATATAATTTCAGTTACATCACACTGTAAACTTTTGCTATAAATTCTGTGTCTTACAATCTTATTCTCCACAAGCACCAGATGAAGGAGCAGCGCTCTGAAGGCTAGTGCTTTCAAATAAATCTGTTGGACTATAACTTGGTGTTGTGTGATTTTTAACTTTATACACCCCAATCCAACACCAGCGCCTCCAAATCAAGGAAAGACAAGGCAGAGATAGTGTGAGCAGCCTTGTCAGCGCAAAGTGAATGAGCACAAGGAAAGAAAGTGAACAGCCCTGAGATACATCCTGCTCAGACGCATGGAATAGGTGTACATGAAGCAGCCTGGGAGACATCATTGTAAGGAAAAATGTCAGTGTGTTCCAAAGTGCAATATTGAAGTGGATAACTGTACGATGTGTGAGCTGGAGATGTGTGGTGAAATTGATGATTTGCGGATGCCAACATTTGATGACAGAGGATGCAGATGATTGCTGCCCCTGGAGCATGCCCCAATGGTTTGAGGAATAATGGCCAGGATGGATTCCCAAAAGGATGCCAGCAATCTGCAACTGCCAGATAACTGCACAGACTTGCATGTTGGGAACTCATGCCATCTAGTTTCTCTCTGTTGCCTTGGAAATTAACAACCTGCTTAGAAATGAGGCAATATTGGGTAATCATGAGATGTTAATGTAAGCAAAAAGGCCTTGTTGCTCCTTGCAACTAATACCTCAAAAGAGAAACTGGACTTCTTTTATTCAATGTGGAGAATCTCATCTTTCCATTCGCAATGTTTTTTCCCAACTATCTTCCCATTGTCCGGTTGGTTCAAGAACTGGGAAAATTCTTTCATCAGAATGAGCAAAAATTAATGCCATGCACAACTCTATCATTCACCTGAGGAGTATTACTGAAGGATTATTTTGACATCTGTACCTGCACTTATTCCACGGCATGTATAGCATCTATCTTTCACAGCATCTCTTCCTTAAGAAGAAGAAATAGGCCATTCAGCCCCTCAAGCCTGCTCCACCATTCTATAACATCATGACTGATCTTTCCAGGTCTCAATTTCTCTTTTATGTTTCCTCATAGACCTCAACCCCATAATGTTACAAAAATCCATCTGTTTCTCCTTTAAATATTATGTGTTCTAGTTCCACAACTGTCTGGGGTAGAAGCTTCAAGACATTCACTACCCTCTAAGTGAAGAAATTCCTTTACATATTAGTTTTAAATGAGTGTTCCGTTATTCTGTAACAATAACCCCCAATTCAAGATTCTCCAAGTGGTGGAAGCATTTTCTTGACACATACCCTGCCCCTTCAGAATTTTGCGTAATTCTATAAGATCATATTTTATTCTCCTAAATGTGAATGAACAAAGGACTTTTTAGCCAATCTTGATTCCCAGGAATCAGTCTAGTGAGTCTCTTCTCTACTATCTCCAAGACTAATATGTCTGTTGTTAAATATGGGGACCAAAACTGTACATAGTATTCCAGGTTTTGCTTCCCTGTACAGTTGTAAAAAGACTTCTCTATTTTTAAGCTCCAACACCCTAGCAACATTCCATTTGCCTCCTTAATTGCTTGCTGCAGTGCATGCTAGCATGCTTCATGAACAAGAACACCTAGATTTCTCTGCTGTTCATTTGTTTTTGGAATGTCTCTTCATTTAAATAATAGTCCATCTTTTGATTCATTCTATTTAAGTGCATTCCTCACATTTTGTTAAAATCAATCTTCTAAGTATTTTCCCACTTACTCAACCAACCTATATACACTTGCAGATTACTTATGTCCTCATCGCAACATGTTCTTCCATCTATTTTTGCATCATCAGCAAATATGGATACTTCATATTCTGGCCCCTCCTTCAACTCATTAATATTGATAATAAATAATTGAGGTCCTGGGTGACATACTGCTAGTTACCCTTTACAACCTGAAAAAAGACTATTGAACACAACTCTGTCATCTGTGTTTAACCAATCCTCAAATCCTGATACCCCCAAATCCATGAGCTCCTGTCTCATGCAATAACCTTTCATGTAGCACCTTACAAACATCTGATGTCCAACTGCACTACATCTACTCTTACCCTTTATTAACATGGCCTGTTATACCCTCAAAGAATGGAAGAAAATTTGTCAAACATGATTTCCTTTTCATAAAATCATATAGACATTTCTGATTGGATTCATCTTTACTTAATGTCTCAAGCATTTTCCCAACAACAGATGTTAAGCTAACTGACTTATAATTTCTGGATTCCTTTTTACTTGCACATTGGTAGCATATCAGTGGCTTTCCACCCTACAGTCTGTATGAGCAAGAGTCTCAAACTTATTGGACAAAAGCATTGGCTGAGGTTCCAATAAAACTACATCCTTGATCCCAATATCTGCCTCACTCATAGTCACATTGTCTGTCTCTGACCATCTACCAAATTTAATGCAATTAAGTTAAAAGACTGCCTCATGAAACAGGGTATCCCGGTAACTTTCTCTTACCTGATGTGTTGCAGTGACCCTAGATTGCACTTCATCTCATCAACTCTGAGCTCATACTGCTTGAGCAGCCCAACATTTGCTACAGGTGTGGGATGAATCACATCTATGTGTATCAGCTCCCACAGATTACAGCTGCAACACATCACCTGCCCAGCTATCTGTATTCTATTTAATTAATTATGTTGGATTTTAAAGCTAATTTCCTAACTGTACTCTTCAGCTACAACAAAGTCTCATGATTTCACCTGCCATTCACTAACATGAAAGAAATGTCCATCCATAACCTGTGTGTTTTCCTGTAACGTCAGATTTCAGCTCTGACAGGTAGAAGCAGACTGCGAGGGCTCTCTACAGACAGATTTTACCTCTCCCTGTTGCTGCCCTTTCCTTGCATGCCTGCTGTCCCAGTCCTGTTAGATCACCTACTTTGTTGTCCTTTTGAGAGAGAATGCAAAGTATTATGTGTGATAACATTTCTTGCACTCACCTCATGCATCAGTATTCTACATAACCAGTCATCAGGTAGATGATTCAGGTGCTAGACTGCTCCATCTCCATTGTATGCCCACGTGCATGCTCACATCTATTTTATATGTCAGCTATTTTTATTCATAATTAAGAAAATCTGAACAATGTGAAACTTTTTCCTTTAGAATTTGTATTCCAACATCCAATTTTCCTTGAATTTATTTTAGGAAGTAAGAAATCCTTGGTCGGAAGTGTCCGCTTTCCTAATTCAGGACTGTCAAACAGTTAGGATCTTCTTGTTCTTTTAAGAGATCTTTATGCTTTTCTAAAATTTGGAATTGTTCACACCTCCTTACCTGTAAGTGTCAGTGCTCCTTTAAATGTTGCTGCTGACCTTTAAGGGCTGCTGATGTGAGCAATTTTCTGCACTCTTTCTCCACCACCAGACTTGATCTATGCCAGGAGTTACCGTAAATAATTCATTAGGATCACGCCTGAGAAATCCCAGCAGTTTAGTTGAGAGGGAAATCAGCTAGTATTATCTTTACAGTGCAACAGCCTTAGCTGTTCCTGTACTGCATCTGCAAAATATAACCTTGGATTTTTTTTTTCAAATACTTCAAATAATTGCTTCAGCTAATTTTCCTGCTTTAGTTGTCTAACTCCAATTATTTGGTATTTTAGTCATGCAATGTTATGTATTTATTTGGCTGTATTCCTTCTCATGAACTAATCCTAGACTAATTAATATTTGTCTATCATAATCCTGCTGTATCATAGCATATAGCAACACTGAATGGGACTATTCTTTTGAAGAACAATCTGCTGTCCCACTCGTATGATCATAAGGAACAGGAGAGGGAATAAACTGATGGACCCTCAAGCCTGCTCCACCATTCAACAAGGTAATGATGGGTCTGATTGTGGCCTAACTTTACTCAAATCCATTGACTCGTAGAAGAAACATTTTCTTAACTCAGTCTTGAATATTTTTAATGATCAAGCTTCCATCACTCTCTGTGCAAAAGAATTTCAAAGTCTATGACTGTCCCTGTGAGAAGAAATTCTTAGATAAACACAGAAAATGCTGGAGGGACTTAACAAGTCTGGCAGTAGCTGCGGAGAAAGAAACAGACAGTGAACATTTTGAGTCCTGTATGACTCTTCGGAACAGTGTCAGAATAAATTCTTCCCACCAACATCTTAAATGGAAGAGTATTTCAGCTGGTACATTTTTGATCTGTTCGCTGTTTAAATAAACCCTTTTATCATGTCACTATTTTTCTTACTCATTCACAGGGTGTGGACCTTTATTAGCCATCCCTAATTCGCCAGAGGGCACTTTAGGGTCTATACATTACTGTGGGTCTGAAATCATATGTAGGCCAGACTAGATAAGGATGGCAATTTCCTTTCCTCAGGACGTTAGTGAACCAGGTGGGTTTTTGCCCAATAATTGGCAATGTATTCATGGTCATCATTAGATTCTTAATTCCAGATTTTTAAAAATTGAATTCAAATTCCACCATCTGCCTTGATGGGATTTGAACCCATGTCCCGGGGTTAATAGTCTAGCAGTAATACCACTGGGCCATCACCTCCCCTCTTTTGTCAATCATCTCAAATGTATTTCTTTTGGGTTATTGGCCAAACAGCTATTTGAAATGTTTCTGTCAACTTGCTCTGCCTAAATTATCTGTATTTTAAACATCTCTAACTAATCTCTTATTAGTTCTCTCTGCTGTAAGGATTTCCAATAGGAATCTGTTCTGTACCTCCAACAAAGCCCTCATAACCTTCCTAAAGTGTGGTGCCCAAAATTGGACACCATACTTCAGTTCAAATAGATCTAGTGTTTCACACAAGTTTTACATTGCTTCCTAACGTTTGTACTCTGTACCTCTACTTATAAATCCCAAGATCACATGTATTAATTTCTCACTAACTTTAATTTTGTCCTTAACGATTTGTGCAGAGACAACTCCAAGAGTCTCTCATTATACTATATTTAAAATGGTGTCATTCAGCGTGGTTACCTTCTCTTCAAAACCATTATATTGAACTTAAATGATTTGTATTAAGAGAGAACAGCTGGATTACATAAAATGTTAACAAACAGGCCTGTGAAACCCAATTGTGAATGAAATATATTTAGACACATGTAACTAGAGAAAGGGAAAGGGAGCAAATTAATGTAAGGGCATATGACTTGGAGTGTGGAGTGACATAACAAGGAAGGAATATTAATAAGTGAAAATAAAAGAGAAACAAATGAGGGCCTGAGGAATTGAAGGCATAAGCAATGAAGGAAAGAATAAATGGCATTGAGAAGATATAACATGAAAATAATAATCTGTCAATATTCATGTCTATGATGTTTTCATATTAGTTAAATGTCACGAGGAATTAAGGGCTACGGGGAGAATACTGGTAAGTGGAGTTGAAATGCCCATCAGCCATGATTGAATGGTGGAGTGGTCTCAATGGGCCGAATGGCCTTACTTCCACTCCTATGTCTTATGGTCTTAAAGGATATAACAGTCACAGAATGCTCTGAACAGGCTTACATTTGAACTCATGATATAACTGAAAAGAATTAAAAGAAAAAGTGGTGTGTAATCATTAACATGAACAGATAAGCCAACTGTTCAGGCTGTAAAAAGTATTGAGCACACGTGTGTTATTGACACCGTTCAAAACTAAATCAATGTTGTTACTAAAGCAGGAGATGGTATAGAATTTAATGTTGGATGTTTTATGATTTCTTAGAACAGTCTAACAAATATACCATTGGCTCCCTGTTAACTTCATTAATGTTCTGAACATCTGCCGTTGCTGTGATGTTAACTTCACTTTTCTTCTTTGGTTTGGAGTGAATATGAACAAAGTATGGATAACATGAAGTGAGGTATTGAACAGCTTTCATGAAATGGTCATGATCTCTATCCCAAAGCTGAAAAATTGAATAAAGTAAGTACTGTAATAAAGGTACGCAGAAAATGACAGGTTGCAGAGTTGTTCTGTTGGAAAACTGATTGCTGTTAAATTGACTTATTTTCCTTTGTTGGTGAGAATGGCAGTGATGTGCATCTTCTTATGTATTTTGCATCGGAATCTGATTCGGCTTTATTCTTTCTGTCCACTCATGCATGTAACTGAGATTTGACTGATGCTGGTACTTTGCTGCTCAATGCAGCTCTGAATGTTAATGTCAGATTGATTTTATACTAACATAGATTTGAACAACAAAAGAAAGTGAATAGGTTGAGTATGTAATAAATTTCATTGAAATCATAGCTTAGTTTAGCACTGAGGTGCTGGATTTCAATATATTTTGCATGGTGTTTTAGCTTAAACACACTTTGATCATTTCTTATGTTGTAATTACATTTTCCTAATGGATGTACAGTGGCACTTTGACAACACAACTACAACACTGGCATCCACCTGACAATGTGGAAAATTGCAAGGGTATACCCTGATCACAATAAACCAGAACAAATCCAATGTGGCCAATTACTGCCCTGATAACCCACTCTCAATCATCAACAAAGTGATGGAAGGGGTTAGTGAAAGTGCTATCAACTGTATTTAATCACCAATAACCCACTCACTGATGCTCAGTTATCCCAACAGGATTGCTCAGCTCCAGGACTCATTACTGTCTTAGAGCCAAACCTGTATTCAAGATTTGAGGTGAGAGTGATATAGGAAATTTGGCAAAGTGTCACATCAAGGAAACCAAGTAAAATTGATGTCAATGGCAATCAGAGGAATGATCTCCACTGGCTGGAGACAAACACAAAGAAAGATGGCTATGGGTGTTGAAAGCCTACTCCAGGACACTGGCAACCCTAACCATTGTCAGCTGTTGCATCTTCCTTCTTCCAGGATATCAGAAGTGGGAATGTTTGTTGATGAGTGAATAATTTTCAGCAACTCCACAGAGACTGAATCATTTTGTGCCCAAATGCAGACAGATCAGATGACATTCAGGCTGGTAAGTGGCAGCTAACATTTGAACCACACAAGCATTTAATAATGATCAACAACAAGAGTTTAACTAACCGCTGTCCTTAATAGTAAATGTATTACCATCATGAAATACTCCACTACCGACATCCTGGAGTCACAATTAAATAAAATTTAACTTGACTAGTCAAATTAATGCTGTGGCTACAAGAGCAGATCAGAGGCTGATCATTCTGAGACCTCTTAAGCCCCCAATCACTTCAAATAATTTGCAAGATACAATTTGGGGGATTGAGGAAATATTCTTCATTTGCCCGCATAACTCAAGCCACAACCCTGAAAGCTTAAAATCATTCAGGATAATGCAGCTGCTTAATTGACACTTTAAATAACCTTAATACTTTGCTAGCTGTACATTTGGCATACTCTGACCCGTGTGTATACCACCTGAAAGATGCAGTACAGCTACTCCCTAGGATATTTTCATCATCACTTCCCAAGTCTGAAACCTAAAATATATAGATAGTCAAGAGAAGTAAATGCATAGGAGCATCACTGCCTTCAATCACGGACCCCTGTTACTCAGAAATATGGTAATGTCTCTTCATCAATCCTGACATTTCCTTCCTCAACAACAGTAGTGCCTTCATCACATGAATTTGCTTCTCTTGACTATCTATATGTTGTAGGTTTCAGACTTGGGAAGTGATGATGAAAATATCCTTGGGAGTAGCTGTACTGCATCTTTCAGATGGTATATACACCGGTCAGAGTATGCCAAATGTAGAGCTAGCAAAGTATTAAGGTTATTTAAAGTGAACTGTAACAGTTCACAAAGATAATTTGCCACCACGGATTTAAAGGCAACTGGGGGAGGAAAATAAATGCTGGCCTTGTCAGTGATATTCACATCGCATGAATCATTTTTAAAAAAGATTTTTTTTTGAGTTACAAAGTTACAACTTCAACAGATATTGAAAATCTAACAACATAGGTATATCAGCAAGTGTACTGTCTGGGTGATGTTCAGTCCGGTCCTGGGTTTCATTCCATTCAGGTGTTGCATTTGCTGATCTAAGTTAGAGTGCCAGCATGGTGCTGCAGTTGACCATATAATCCCACAGATAGATAGAGGGAAAGTCACACAAGACTCAGGCTCCTGACTACTATCCAATAACTCCTGCAAGAAGATCAGAATGCAAGCATCAGGTGAGGTCACTGCCACTTTGGATAAGATGTTCTCATATTTGAATGGACTGTTCACACTCCAGCTGGCTGATAATAAGCTCTGATATTCCACTGTACATGCTCCACCAGAGAGTTTGGGTTGGGCATATTTCCTGAGGCTGAGATTTACTCCTGAAACCTACAGAATACAATGAACCAGTGGGAAAGTATCAGAGATTCTGCAAGCTTTCATAACTGTCATGAGCCACAACTTTCTTGTAAAGATATTAAAATAGCTGAAGTCATCATTATACATCATTTTCCTGGCTTTCTACTTCGTACATTTAATAATAATTTGGAATGGTTCAGGATGCACTGAAATAGCATTTATGGCACATTGATACCATCTTGTTCAAGCGTTCCCCTGAAGCTTGCTAAATTGTCCAATATGCACATCTTTTGCATGTAGATTATTCATGTACAGGACTATCTGATTACATGCTTGGGAGAGGCAAAGAAAAGAATATTTCTTTTGTAGAAGATTAGAATTGATAATGAGGCTTGTCAAAGTTTGATAGGCACATTCTGTTATTTCTAAATCATGTAAATCTCCTTTTGTCAGTATCTACCCTGCTGAAATGGGTTAGCGATCTGTAGATTCTGGAACATTTATTTTTCCTTTTCTAGTGCGACCATTTATTTTCTATGGCCTCATCCCCTTTAGCTGCCATAGGTCACACCCCATTATCCATGCCCTCTCTCATTAGTTTCTGAAGAATTGTTCTCTAGGACATCTCCTTTGGACTGAAAAGGAACTTGGAGTAGGAGAGGATGGATGTTTTCATTGTTCACATCGGTACCAACAACAAGGGGAGGATGGAGGAAAACATTTTGCTGAAGGTGTATGAACAACTAGAAGCCAAATTTAAAAAGGCAGAATGCCAAAAATAATAGGCTCTGGATTACTACCTGAACCAGAGGGAAATTGATAAAAGGCAAGTAAGATCAGAGACTTGAATGTGTGCTTTAATGATTTGTGGTAACTTGAGTTTATACTTATGTAGCACTAACACCAATACTTGGGAAAGAAGGAATTGTCACATCAGCACTGTGCTAGGGCCACTGTCCTGCTTGCAGTATAATTGTGACTGTATGGAACATTTTAAACAGTCATAGGGAGTGGAGGTGGGAATGGTTGAAGGGTTCACGAGAGGAGTGATTTGGAAGGATAAAGAAAGAGGACAAATCAATAGTTCAATAATCAATAATAATGGAAATGATCATCAGAGTGTCATAGGAAGATATAGAACAAACAAATATAGGAATGTACTTACAAATAAAGATCAGAAAATGGTTCAACAACAGAATTGAAAGCTTTTTCTTATCAGAGTGATTACACTATTCATAACAAGATGAATTAATTGATAGCAAAAATAGAGGTAAATCACTAGGTGGGTAGAGATGGTGACAAGGAATATTTTCTATGTCTATCTTTATCTCATGATTTGGAGATGCCGGTGTTGGACTGGGGTGTACAAAGTTAAATATCACAAAACACCAGGTTATAGTCCAACAGGTTTAGAATAGATTACTTACAGTGTGGAAACAGGCCCTTCGGCCCAACAAGTCCACACAAACCAGCTGAAGCGCACCCCACCCCCCCTACATTTACCCACACCACCCCCCTACATTTACCCCCTCACCTAACACTACGAGTAATTTAGCATGGCCAATTTACCTGACCTGCGCATTTTGGATTGTGGGAGGAAACCGGAGCACCCGGAGGAAACCCACACAGACACGGGGAGAATGTGCAAACTCCACACAGAGAGTCGTCTGAGGCGGGAAATGAACCCGGGTCTCTGGCACTATGAGGCAGCAGTGCTAAACACTGTGCCACCGTGCCACCCATAAAAGTTTAATTAGAAGCACTAGCATTCGGAGCACCGCTCCTTCTTCAGGTGGTTGTGGAGGACACAATTGTAAAGCACAGAATTTATAGCAAACATTTACAGTGTGATGTAACTGAAATTATACATTGAAAAATACCTTGATTGTCTGTTGAGTCTTTCATCTGTTCGAATACCATGATAGTTTCACTTCTTTCATGTGTAAATGACAAAACTTATTTTAAAAGTTGCATTCTCAGGTTAACTGTAACAATTGATGTTAGCTAGACAATATGTTGAAAGTATTCTCTGTCTATGCCATGATGTTTAGATTGATTCTAATCTAAAAAGTGAGATAACAGAGTTTTACATGAATTCATGCAGTTTTTGAGCAAAGTACAATGTAACTCCACAAGTACAAATTTACTCACAAAATATATGTATGTACGTGTGTGTGTGTGTGTCTGCCTGTCTGGGTTGGGGGTTGTGAGTGTGAGAGAAAGTGTATATGTGTGTGTATGTGAGTGTAGAGTGTCTTAAGTCTGTGAGAGGATGCATGTGTGAGTGTGGGAGTGTGTGTGTGTCTGGGGTGGGAGGTTGTGAGTGTCTGTGAGAGAGAGTATACATGTGTGTGCATGCGTATAAAGTGGTCTAAGTCTCTTCGAGGATGAGGGTGTGTGTGTGTGTGTTGTGTGTGTGTTTTGTGTGTGTGTGTGTGTCTGTGTGTCTGTGTGTGTATGTGTGTGTCTGTGTGTGTCTGTGTGTGTGTGTGTGTGTGTGTGTAGGAGTGTCTGTGTGTGTGTGTATAGTGCAATGGTGGTCACCTATAGTGTGACATGAACCCAAGGTCCCGGTTGAGGCCCTCCCTATGGGTATGGAACTTAGCTATCAGCCTCTGCTCTGCCACTTTTCGCTGCTGCCTGTCCCAAAGTCCGCGTTGGAGGATGGTCACCCGAAGGTCCGAGGTTGAACTTCCTGGGAGGGAACACTTCTGTCTGTTGCTTGTTGGAGTGCCCATTCATCCGTTGCCGTAGCCTTTGCTCAGTTTCCCCAATGTACCATGCCTCAGGGCATCCTTGCCTAAAAATTATAAGATAGACAACGTTGACTGAGTCACATGAGTACCTGCCACATACAAGGTGGGAGGTGTCCCCACATGTAATGGTGGTATCCATGTCCACACTCTGACACGTCTTGCAGTGCCTACCGTGACAGGATTGTATGGAGTTGTCCTGAAAGCCTGGCAACTTGCTACAAACAATGATCTGTTTCAGGTTTGGCAGTTGTTTAAAGGCGAGCAGTGAAGGTGTGGGGAAGGTCTTGGCGAGGTGCTCATCCTCATTGATAATGTGTTGCAGGTCACAAAGAACATGGCGGAGTTTTTCAGCCCCTGGGAAGTACTGAACAACGAAGGGTACCCCGTCAGTTGCAGCACGTGTCTGTCTCCTGAGGAGGTCATTGCGGCTCCTTGCGGTGGCATGTCGGAACTGGAGGTCGATGAGTTGAGCATCATACCCCGTTCTTATGAGGGCATCTCTGAGTACCTCTAGGTGCCCATCATGTTCCTCCTCATCTGAGCAGATTCAGTGTATGCGTAGGGCTTGTCCTTCGGGGATGGATGTTTTAATATGTTTTGGGTGGAAGCTGGAGCAATGTGAGGTTGTCTGTGGGTTTGCAGTAGAGTGTGGTGCTGAGGTATCCACCCTTGATGGAGATGCATATATCCAAGAATGAGACAGATAGTCGAGAGTTTGATGGTGGGATGAAACTTGTTGATATCACTGTGTAGTTTTATCAGTGACTCAACCGGGACCTTGGGTTCATGTCACACTGCAGGTCACCACACTGCAGGTCTGTGTGTATACACACACACAGACACTCCTACACACACACACACACACACACACACACACACACACACACACACACACACACACACACACACACACAAACTCCTACACACACATACACGCCTATACACACACATTCACACGGACATGCCTATATACAGACACACACACAAACACTCACACACACGCTTACAGACACACACACTCCCACATTCACACATGAATCCTGTCAGAGACTTAGACCACTCTACACTCACGCACACACATCCACACTCTCACACAGACATTCACAACCCCCCACCCCAGACACACATACACACCCACACTCTCACATGCACTCCCTCACAGACTTAAGACACTCTGCACTCACATACACACACATATACACTCTCCCTCACACTCACAACCCCCCAAGCTAGACACACACACATACACACACATGCACAAATGTACATATATTTTGTGAGGTGAATTTGTACTTGCAGTGTTACATTGTACTTTGCTCAAAAACTGCAAGAATTCATGTAAAACTCTGTTATCTCACTTTTTAGATTAGAATCAATCTAAACATCGTGGCATAGACAGAGAACACAGGGGGCTAACGCGTCCAACATATTGTCTAGCTAACACCAATTGTTGCAGTTAACCTGAGATTGCAACTTTTTTTTAAAAAAATTTTTCATTTACACATGAAAGAAGTGAAACTATCATGGTATTCGAACAGATGAAAACTCAACAGACAATCACGGTATTTTTCAATGTATAATTTCAGTTACATCACACTGTAAGCTTTTGCTATAAATTCTGTGTCTTGCAGTTGTGTCCACAACCACCTGATGAAGGAGCAGCACTCCGAAAACTAGTGCTTCCAATTAAACCTGTAGGACTATAACCTGGTGTTGTGTGATTTTTATCTTTATCTCCATCTCTATCTGATATTGGTCTGAAACTTTAGATTCATTTACTTAATTTAATGAGTGCAATGTAACATTTTTCTATGCCAACTCAATGTGTAGTCCATAGTGCAGATTGATGTGATTTCCCACATAGGGCTAGGTACAATTTATACCCTCAAGCAAGTGATACATGTGTAATTACTGCCATAAAGCTGTAAACACGCAGATTTGTTTTTCTTTAGTATGTCAGTGTCCTATATTATGTATCTCTGCATCATAAAAGGACTTGAGGGTATTTGTGTATGAAACACAGAAAGCTAACACACAGGTGCAACAGGGAGTCAGGTCGCCAGTGCAATGTTGGCCCTTATTTAAAGGGGGTTAGACTATAAGAATGGGGAAGTCTTACTACAACTGTACAGGATGCTGGTGAGATCACATCTGCAGTGTTGTGAACAATTTTGGTCCCCTTATTTATGGAAAGATATCATTTCATTGAAGGTAGTGCAGAGAATGTTCACTAGGATGATTGCTAGCATGGAGGGATTGTCTTATGAGCGAAAACTAAACATGTTGTGATTCTATTCACTGGAGTTTCGAAGAATTTGAGGCGAACTGGATTCTTAAGTGGTTTGACAAGGTACATGTGAGAGAAGGTTTCCCTTTGTGGGAGAGTCTAGGACCAAAGAGTACAATCTCAGAATAAAGGGGCACCAATTTAAGATTGAGATGAGGAGGAATTTCTTCTCTCAGTGTGTTGAGAGTCCTTGGAAATCCTCACTGTGGAGTATGTTTAAGGCTGCGATAGATAGATTCTTGATCAGTAGGGAAATCAAGAGTTATGGGGAAAGATCAAGAAAGGAAATATGAGGAATCAGTATAATACTATTGAGGGGCCAAACAGTCGACACTTGTTCCTGTTTCTGATGGTATTATGGTAAAGTAATTTGAAAAATAGCCCAGCTAGAATTTATTGTTTTAACAATTAGTTTTTAATAATTGTGCATAAATTATTATCCATAGCGAGCAAAGTTTTCCTGGCCTGTTTAGTACCTCTAATGTGACAGATGTCACAGATGGTAACCTAAAAGTATCCATATAATACAAAGTCTATGATATGGTGACTTTCACCACAATGTGCTGGCCTGGGCCTAGGCCTGAGATAGATACCAT